>NC_090443.1:789931530-790232977 GCF_031143425.1 Pleurodeles waltl
ATGTGATTGAAAACATGCAAAATGTAATTCAAAGATGCAAATCCATTTTGATGCGTGTGATATTTTTAATCTTCCAACACCCCCATAGCATAGCATAGCATATGCTATGAGCATAGCTCTTATGCTCACCAGCTAGGTTCATGCCATATCAATACTAATTTATAGCTCGATGAAATACAAAGATGCATGGAAAAGAGCGTCTTGAAGAACCGTGAGCACAGAGATATACACGTTGTGTAGCCTAGCTCCGAGGCCATTTGGTGCAACCATGCTTATCGGGACGCTATTTTAGAAGAATTATTCATTGTGAACGTTCCTTTTCCCTGAAACCAATGCTGGCTAGATCTCGTTCGAACTTGGCTTAGTTAAGACCGTCTAAGGACTTCCTTGTTTAATACAACTTTTCTTGAACAATCTCTCCCTTCCGTAGAATTCAGAGAGTCATTCGCCCTTAAGTATTATTGGTGACTGAAGACAATTTAAATTTTTAATGACCTGTTATTTTTTTGTGCCCTTTTAGTATTGTAGACATAACCAAGTAATGCATTCTTCCTATTTTTATAGATGTTTGAAGTTTACATTCGTCAGCACAGACCTCATGAAACAATGTGGTAAATTGTTATTTTAAGCATGAGTGTGTGCCATATGTTTGGGTTGGTTAGCCTCATTTAATTTTGTAAAGCTGTGGGAGCAGTGTGTTTTTTACTTTAGTAGTGGTGAATGTATGTTTTCACTGCAGCTCACAAAAATCACTTTGCAAAAGGCTTTTGGTGCTAGGCAAGCAATATGAATATTAAATCTGAAATATAAAAAAGGTCTAAGGGCCATATTCACATAGGGACATCTACTTGTATAGATCCCTGCACAGATAGATCTCCTCCCACTTGCTTTTTACCATTTCCAGGTGTAAATATCCATCCAGTTGTAGGCCTCAGATGAGTGAATTTACAACTGTAATGATACTACCAGTAATTTTGTTACCAGATTTCAGGTGTATGTCTTTAGGTGGAGTTCTCCGCACATACCCCGGGGAACCTAAAACATGTCAGGATAGTGGAAGAAGGTAAAGGAGATGTTTTCCCGCTACAAGAGGTAAAGGCTCTTCCTGGAAGCAGTCCGGTGTCCCTCTCACAACCCCTCCATCTCCTCCATGTGCTCTGATGTGCTATATAGACACTTTTTCCAGGAAATCAAAATTTCAGGCCACTATGTTACAAATCCACTATTTACATATCTCATATGTCACTTACACTCATTTTACCTCCCCCAAATGTAAAATGATTACACTACTCTACATGCTCTTAACAGTTCCCATATGAAATGCATTGTTAGCAATGGCTAGAGCAAGCATAACCAA
Source organism: Pleurodeles waltl (assembly GCF_031143425.1). Classification (NCBI taxonomy): domain Eukaryota; kingdom Metazoa; phylum Chordata; class Amphibia; order Caudata; family Salamandridae; genus Pleurodeles; species Pleurodeles waltl. The sequence goes on from NC_090443.1 coordinate 789,932,888, forward strand.
TATGGTGGCAGGGTGACAACCAGGCCCTGTGTCTAAATGTATACCTGCCACACACACAAAGGGTACTAGGTGTGCCAAATTGTTATCACATCTCAGACTCTTGACAAGTGCATATTTTGTCAACTTCCAACAGGGGTATTAATGTATGTTCTTTATGTCTCTTGAGACATTGTAATGGAATTGAGCAGGTCGCAGAAATGTTCATCTATATTATGTCATGTTTTACTTTTTAGATCCTTTGTTTTCAGCCCGTACACCAATCTTCCACCATTTCCATTTCTGCTTAAACCAATGTGCCAACATGTGGGCCAGTCACAGACAGGAGCAGGTGGCAGAGCTTGGTAAGTCTGTAGCCTTCTTACTTGCTATTTGTCTAACCATTTCCCCCATGCATAAGCATCAGACTATTTCAAATATAATTCAATACCACAATAAGGACTCTGATCAAACTCACTCAATATGAGACCTATTGGTTAAATCCATGTGTCTAATATCTGTGTTCTTGTGTTCCACAACATTCATCTTTCCATTTTTCTACTTCATTGGTACGAATAGGTATATGTCTATTGTTACCCTCTCTATTCACCCATGTATTCTTTATGGCCAATCTACTTTTTCTCAGAACTTAACACTCTCTCATGGGGCGTCAAGAAGCGTAGTTGTAGGGGAGTTATTTGACAAAGTCTCTGTGAAGATTTCTACGTTAGGACTTTATCAGTTTTTTAGAAGTCAAAAACCTCCAGTGAGATGAAGATGCTGACTGTTGCCGATGAGTGCTCCATGAGTCTGGATACCCCTTCTGGGAGGAGCCACTGAACACAATTTGCTGCTGAGGAGAAGAATGTGGTGGGAGTTACTCCAAATTTAGGCCAACGGGCAATGCTACTTGGACAGATTAGTTAGCAGGTAGGTCCCTCTCAATTCTCAATAAAATTAGACTATCATCTTAGCAGGTCTCACCCAAGAGAGAACTCAGTAAGAGTTTCTTGATTGTGGAACATTAAGGAGTTACCATACCATAATGAAAAAAATAAGTGGATACGATCTTTGGCTACAGTTTAGGAATTCTACATTTGTACTGACCCCCCACATGCACAGTTTTGTCATCAATGATTTCATTTAAGATAAAACAGTGATATTATCAATGGTGTCATAGAATATATCATGAGCGATGTAATATGAGAGGTGCCGGAAATTGGATTTTGACTGGGGATAAAGACCCTTCTCAAGCAACAACCACTATCCCTGTCAGGGTAAATATCAAAAGTCACTAAATTAATATTTGCTTAACCCTCTAGTAGCTTGGAACAAAAGTAGACAAGAGTCACCTAGTCACTGTGTTAAGTATTTATGCAGCACACCAACAGTAATAAAGTGAAAATGCAACACAAGGAAAATCACAAACCTATTAAAAAAATAGAGTAAATTTGAATAAACTAAATGACCACAAAAAATGAAATCCAATTAATAGATCCAGAGTTATGAATTCTTTAAACTTTTGAGTGAAAAATGCATCTAAAAAATCAAAGCTCCGACCACAAGTATCTGGGAGCACGAGACTGCGTAAAAGTCAAAAGTTTGATTGGGCCCAGTCTCGGCTTACCTTCACGCCTAGAAGAATTTTCAAGAAAATGTGTCTGAGAAGGTAACGCTCAGTTTGAGGAAGAAGCGTAGTTGTAGGGGAGCTATTTGACGAAGTCCCTGTGAAGATTTTTATGTTAGGACTTTGTCAGTTTTTTTAAAGTCAAAAATCTCCGGTGAGATGAAGTTGCTGACTGTTGCCAATTAGGGCTCCAGGAGTCTGGATACCCCATCTGCAAGGAGCGGCTGAACACAATTTGCTGCTGAGGAGAAGAATGTGGTTGGAGCTACTCAAAATTCAGGCCAACAGGCAATGATCCTTGGACAGATTAGTTAGCAGGTAGGTCCCTCTAATTTTTCCTGGTCTCTTTTAGGTTCTCAAAGCACGTTTTGGCAGATAATTCCCAAGTTTTAGATATGATCTATTTGGGCACCTCTAGCACACTTCCAAGGGTCCAGGACTGGGGTGGGGGCACCACTTTGAGGATCAGGACTGACTCAGGCTGGGTCCAGGTGTGGGATCGAGATGGATGAATCCTTTCCTGTCCCTGAGGCTCTGATCAAAAGGCCAGCCAACTAGCCCTTGGAGTTACTCTGGAAGTCCTAGGTTTGAGCACAACATTAGGTCTCAGGCATCAGGGCAGTCCTCTGAGGGTACAAGGCAGGAGTCAGACAGCAGGTCAGTCCTCTTGGTGCAGCAGGGCAGTCCTCTGAGATACAAAGCAGAACTCAAGCAGCAAGGCAGTTCTCTGGAGTACAACACAGTCCTTTTGAGTGTCCTCCACAGGTCCAGGAGTGAACTGAAGAGTTGGTCTGAGGGTCCAATATTTATACTGTGTGTTGAAGCGAGAGACGGTTCTAGCCCACCCACACATTTGGTTCCTGAAGCTTTCTTCCTTCCCCTACCCAGGCTCCAAGTGGTCTAGGGTGACAAACGCCTTGTGTCAAGTGCTTTAGTGAGTGTGCTGGAGGCAGCCCTTTGAAATATAAGTAGGGCATGGAACATCTCCGCCTCACCCATCTTGGTAGGATGTCTCTTCCTGCCAACACCTAGTCTCAGTTTGTTTCACTGTCTGTGAGGAATCCACAAAGGCTAACTGCCAGCAAATCACTGACTTGTGGGCCAGGATGCAGGATGCAGGTACCGAATGGTTAGGGCAGGAAAATGCCAGCTTCCTAAAAGTGGCATTTTCAGAATTGTGACTTAAAATTCGACTTTCCCACCAAAGAGGATTTCCAATTACAATCCTAGTGAGATCAGACATGGCATTTCCAAATGTTCCTAATAAAAAGTTAGCACTTATTAAGTAATAAAGTAAAACAATTATATCCTATTGGAGGGATAGGCTTCACAGTAGTGAAAATGAATTTGGGGTTTTTTCACTACCATGGCAAATAAAACTTAAAGGTAAATGTCCAGCTTCTTAAATATACTGTGCCCTGCTCTACGGCCTGTTTAGAGCCCACCTTAAACGTGATTAATACATAATATATGAGACATGTTTTAAAGGACTACGTAATTGTGTGGCACAATGACTACTGTAGGCCCACTAGTAGTATTTAATTTACAGGCCCCCAAGTATATATAGTACCACTTTACTAGGGAGTTAATAGTAAATTATATATGCCAGTCAGTAATAGGCCAATTATACCATGTTTTAAAGAGTCAGATCAGGTATTTTAGCACTGATTATCTGTGGCAAAGTGCACAGAGTACCAAAGCCCACAAAAACAAATTTCCAAAAACAGGAGGGGAGAAGACAGAATGTTTGGGAGAAGACCACTCCAAAGGCTATAAGGTCTAATAGGAGGTAATTTTCAATAACTGTTGAGGACACAAAAAGTTACATTGGGCATGGTTTATAGTTACATGGAATAGCTATAACGGGTTAATTTCAGGGATTTGGTTCCTATAAGATCATGTTTTGCCTAACATTTGTACCTAACTATAGCACCCAACAATTTCTTTTGGAAAATTTGTACGTTTTTTTTAATGAAAAAAATATTTTATTAGAATTCCTAACTATAACTTTGATTTTACCTATTGGATTTTTTCAGTCAATTTCTATATTTGTTTAACTTGAAGTAAGATGTTTATCGCAGTTCTCATCATATGATTGGGCATCCAACTCTCCACCACCTCTCTGCATGTCACTGTGTCATGTAAGAATATAAAGAGTATAATTTTAAGAAAGGCTGAACTACTGGGTTTGTCAAATGGTGAGAATACCAAAATATAAAAAGGGGCAGGCTTCTTGGTTTATTAAGTGGTCAGCACATAAACATACATAGAGCAGACCTATTGGCCTTATCAAAAAGCCAACAATACTATAATCAAATGATTATTATTTAATAATAGTGATTGTCACAAAATATTTTCAATAAAGCATAAAAAAATAAACATATGTTTGAGTTATTTTTTTAATGTTTTCAGGCCACAAAGTGCAGCCATAAAACCCATCAAAAGAGGTCCCTACACTTCAGCTGAAAAGCATATAGCTCTAGCTCTGAGTGTTTTAAAAACTATGGTGCACTCTCCTGGGGTCATGGATTCAATGACCCAGGAGACACTGCAATTATTTTTAATGTTGATGGTGAGCTGCTCCACTCGCTGCACCATCACACAACATTAAGACCAAACTTAGTATTTCCCCTGTCCCTTCTGGGGCACCAGCATTATCCAAAACTGTTACTAAAATGTCCCTCACAGAGCATTATGGGGCTCATTCTTTAGAGCAGAGAATAATAAATGAGAGGCTACGTGGCTGATTTATATTAGGCCCAGGTAGAACTTGCAGAATTTCATTCCACGAAATTCGGCGGAGTTACTCAAAAACTCAATGGGATTCTGTGGAGTTCTGAGAGTAGCGGAATTTCGGTATGTCGCACTGATTTTGAGCACCGGGAGCTTGATTTGATTTGATTTGGGTTTTATATTGCACTGAACTACCTGGAGGCATCTTGGCGCTGGAGCTGTCATAGCTGGTAATCATCCAGATAAACTCTTATGATTAAAAAACGAGACTTGAGGGCCTTCCTAAATGACAGTAGGTTTGAGTAGTTCTTTAGCACCAAGGGGAGATAATTCTGTTGATTTGCCATCCTCAACAGAAAGGTTCTGCCTGCCTCCCACCCCCCTACAATACTTGTTTATACTTTGGAATCACTAAGCACTGTATTTACAAAGATCTCAGTTTTCTGGATGAAACATACCAGATAAACCTGTCCTGAAGATAATCTGAAACAATGTTTTGCAGTACCTTAAAAGCTATGCAGAGAGCCTCAAACTCTATCCTTTTTTTCACTGGAAGCTAATAAAGCTTAGTAAGGCCCTGCAACATAGATTGGCATTTTGGAACTCCCAGCAGACGTCAGGCCACTGCATTCTGTAACATTGGGAGTTTGTGGATGAATTTATGCTGAATGCCCATAAAAAGTACAATCCCATACTCCAATTTGGACAAGACAAGAGTAGTGAATACCATTTTCTGAAGGTCTGGGGTTTGAAAGGGCAAATGTTCCTAATTATTCTTACAGTAAAGAATACTGACAATGCAAGGGCATTACCCGATCTTCATCGTTAAGTTGATTGTTGAGGACAATTCACAAATTCTTTGCTTTCTGGACAGACAGGGGAAGATCCCCCATTTCCTGGAGCCACCACATTGGAGACCTCAGTTTTCCTGGCATTTAGGTTAGACAATTTAGCTTCATCCAGCTGTCAATTTGAGTCATACAAGAGTTGCATCTTGAGGCTGGCTCATCTGGGTTGCTAGTATAATGATACCATTGTTTGGGTGTCATCAGCATACGACACCACTGAAAATCCAAAAGTTTTGATGAGCCAAGCCAGTGGGGTAACAAAGATTAAAAAGAGTAGGGCTCAATGAAGAGTCTTGAGGAACCCCACATGGCAGGCAGAACTGATCTGAGGGAAAACCACCTAACTCCACAAATTGCACTCTGTCTGACAGAAAAGATTTTATCAGACTGAGTGCAGATCCACTTATTCCTAATCCTGCGCGACAGTCAATCCGAATGGTATGATTGACCGTATCAAAGGCCACCGAAAGATCTAACAAAATCAGTGCGACTTTGCCTCCACCATCTAGGATGGACCTCAGCTCCTCCGAGGTAGTTATCAAAACTGTCTCGGTCCTGTGAGCAGTCCTAAACCCACATTGGGTGGAGTCCAACAAACCATCTGTTAGAAATGGAGTCTTTGGTTGACAGTCAGGTTACTCCCTGTTCAAGCAAGGTCCCTCACTCTAGTCAGGGTAAAAGAGAATCACCCTCAGCTAACCCCTGCTTACCCCCTTGGTAGCTTGGCACGAGCAGTAGGCTTAACTTCAGAGTGCTAGGTGTGAACTATTTGTACCAACACACACAGTAACTTAATGAAAACACTACAAAATGACACAACACAGGTTTAGAAAAATAGAGAATATTTATCTAAACAAAACAAGACCAAAACAACAAAAATCCACAATACACAAGTCAAGTTATCAATTAAAAAGCAGAGTCTTCATGTAGTTTCAAACACACACTAACACTGTTAGCGTGAAAATGTACCTTGGGTGCATCAAAAATAACCCTACACAGGCGAGTGTGTGTCAAAAAGGGCTTGCAATGTGTCGATTTCACTCACGAGGAAGACCTTGCGTCGTTTCTCCTTTCGTCGGGTCAGGGCGTGTCGTTTCTTTTCTCTGCAGGAGAACAATGCGTCGATTCAGTCAGCACTCTCGGGTCCGGGCAGGCCTTGCATTGTTTTTACATGCCCAGCGGTACTTGCGTCAGAAATCCAGCCACACGATCATTCAAAAACCACACAGCACAGGTTGCGATATCCCAGCCTCTGTCAGCGATGCAGCGCATTGTTTCTCCAGCTCTATGCATCGACTCTTCGGTCGCGTTGCAGGCGAGTGTCGATTTTCAGCTGCAGAACGGGGTCCCGTTAATCTTTTCCGTGCACGGCATTCTGTGCTTGGATTTCTTCCTCTTAGGCTGCACCCTGCCCTTGAGGCTACCTAGGGTCTACCTTAGGTGTGTCTGACATGTAAGAAAAGAGAAGGTTTAGGCCAGGCAAGGGGGTACACTTGCCAAGTCAAATTTACAGTTACAACTGCACACACAGACATTGCAGTGGCAGGTCTGAGACATGATTACAGAGCTACTTATGTGGGTGGCACAATCAGTGGTGCAGGCCCACTAGTAGCATTTGATTTACTGGCCCTGGCACCTCTAGTGCACTTTACGAGGGGCTTACTAGTAAATCAAATATGCCGATCATAGGTAAATCAATCACATATAATTTACACAGAGAGCATATGCACTTTAGCACTGGTTAGCAGTGGTAAAGTGCACAGAGTTTAAAAGCCAACAGCAGCAGGTCCGAAAAAATAGAAGGCAGGAGGCAAAAAGATTGGGGATGACCCTGCATAAACTCAAAAGCCTAACACCATCAATATCAATAAATGACATAAAGTCCCTGTTCAGAATTTTCTCCAATAGTATGGCAGGAAAAGGTAGCATAGAGAAGGGCCAGTAGCTACTGGGCTCTTGTGGATCAATACTATGGGGGTCATTATTACCCTGGCGGAAGGCGGAGAAGCGGCGGTAAGACCGCCAACAGGCTGGCTGTCTTTTTTTTTCTATTATGACCATGGCGGTCATCGCCATGGTCATCCGCCGCTTCTCCGTTCCGCCCGCCGGGCTGGAGAACTGGGTCTCCAGCCCGGCGGCCGTCACTATACCGCCAGCAGTATTTTGACCCCGGCTTACCGCCGTGGATTTCCTGCGGTTAGAACCTCCATTAAATCCATGGCGGTAAGCACTATAAGTGCCAGGGAATTCCTTCACTGGCACTGATAGGGGTCTCCCCCACCCCCCACCGACTCCCTCCCCTACCCCCCCACCACCCCTGCCACCCCCCAAAGGTGGCAGGACCCCCTCCCCACCCCGACCCCCAACATAACATCATTCATACACACACAACACGCACGCAGGCACCACCAACACACATACACGTACACACACCGACATACATGCCAACATCCACACACACAGTCAGACATGCACACCCACATTCAAACTTACACGCACACATCCATAAAGACATAGCTACAGACATACACGCACTCATTTCCAAACACACAACACCCCCGCAAGCATACACGCACTCACACACCCCCTGTACATACACACTCGCACACCCCCATGCACACACACAACACACAACACCCCCCCACCCCCCTCCCCTCACGGACAATCGACTTACCTGGTCTGACGATCCTCCGGGAGGGGACGGGAGCCATGGGGGCAGCTCCGCCGACACCACACCGTCAACAGAACACCGCCACAGCGAATCACAGGACGTGATTCGCTGGGCGGTGTTCTGTTGGCGTGGTGGTGGAGCAACCTCCACTTTCCCGCCTCCCGCCAGTATGGCTGTTGGAGGCTCTCCATCCGTAAAAGGACGGAGAGCTGCCAACGGTCATAATAGGCCGAGCGGCAAACCGCCACCACTGGCGGTCTTCCGCACGGCGGTCCCTCGGCGGTCTTGGAAAAAGACCGCCGAGGTCAAAATGACCCACTATGTTTTTTAATTGGAGGTAGAATGGAGTCCTTTTTTATCCAAGAAGGAAATATCATGTGTTGAATTTTTCATCATAAATCTTAACCATTTGAGAACTTAATATTTCTAGGACAAGATGGACAATTCTTGGAGGGCAAAGGTCTGCCGGGGGAACATGATTTGTTAACTTCGATTAAATTAAAGACCTGCTCAATATTAGGCCTGACAAGGCAGTAGCAGAAGTTTGAATCATACTTACAAAAGAATTGTAAACTTCTTTTACTTTTGCCTGAAAAAAATCAGCTAATGAGTAACAAACCTCTTGACTACAGTTGCTACTTTTAGGTACAGTCAATTTAACTAAGTTTTCACCATACTAAAAAGCTCTTTTGCAGAGTTACTGGACTTCAGTTTCTTACAGAAGAAGCATTTCGTTTTTTTCCTATAGTATCAACATTTTATAATCTGTGATGGATTGCCTATAAAGCTGTCTATCAAGAGGATCATAATTAGATTTCCATATTCGCTCCTTCCTTCTGCAAAGTTGTTTCTGGGCTCTCAAGCTTTCTGAGAACCAGAATTCTGAGTGAGCTTTCCCACGGTTTGGAAGGGCTTTTTCTGGTGCAAGACTGTAGTGTAAATGGCCCTTAATAACCAGGCTGAATAGTTTTGAGTACTGAATGCAAGATCGGATCTTAGGCTGAAATCAAATTCAGGTAAAGTATCTGATATTCGGGAATGCACAGCAGAGGGAATGACTTTCTGCCAGGTTCTGCTTTTGGTACTTGGGAATTCGTGCTGTTCCTGGAAGAATTTTGAGGTTAAGTAATCAAGAACATTACTGCTTTATGATGCAAACATAATAATGTTAAGAAGTCCAGTACCTGAAGGCTTACTAGAGAAGATTCCATCCAGTATATGTCCTGCCCAATGGGTGAGATGTTTGACCAGCTGATGCAATCCCAGGCTAGCCACTGTATCAACCAAGAAAGGCTGAGTCATTATCACTGTTATTCCGAGATGGAAATTAAAGTCCCCCAGTATGAAGAAATTATCAGATTTAATGCTGGATTCTAACAGAGGACTAGTACTTGGTACAAAGGACACTCTGGGAGCAGGTGGACAGTAGATCAATGAGCCGTTAAAGGTATAATATTTCATAAGCCCTATTTGGAAGGGAAGGATTTCATAGGTCAAACAACTTGGTTCCGAGGAGTTTCATATAGAAAAATAGTCATGTGCCACAATAGCAAGACCACTCCCTCTCTTATCTACTCTACATTCATAATCGTGTAGCCATCTGGTACTTCCTGATCCAAGACGTACTACCTGTCCAAGTTTCGGTAGCAACTGCTGCATCTAGTTTGTGAGTTACCAGGAACTCAAAGAATTCAAGTTTGTGTCTAATGAGGGACCTTGCATTGATCAAGGCACAATCAATTACTACAGGTGATGACCCACACTGAGCTAACTCTGGCTTTGAACTATTCCACTCTTGAACTTTGACATTAGTAAGAGTCAAATTACAGTTTAAACATTTCACCAAATCTGGACCTAGAAGAGATTGAAGAACTTTACAGTGTATATTCATACATTCAGCGTTAACAGCCAGAAGTTCATCCCTTGAGACATGCAAAATTGGTGACTTTCCCTGCACCAGCAGACCAGTGGTCCCGCACCCTTGGCACATTCCAGGTGTGGACAGGTGCATACCGGCTAGCCTTAGGTGTGCCTTTGGTGCGCTTCTGCACACCCACTGCGTGGTCGCGACAACCAGGTCAAATCATGCAAGGGATGCAAATTCTCACTCACGCATGCCAGCTTAACGTTGCAAGAATTGAATGAAAAAAATTCGACCACATGGCAGTTAGTGGAGGTGTGCCCGAATTCCATACTTCCGCAAACTCCACTATTTTGTTTTTCATGGGTGACCCGGTGCTCACCCAGGTCATACAAAAGAACAAATGTTGGGGGCTCTGTGACACCCGCAGTCTCTACCGGCTCTCCAACCAGCACCCATATGGCAGGAGCCAGCATTTTATTTTCACAGGGGATGTCTGGGTGCCCACTCATGGCACCCACAAAAAGTCATTGAGATCCACGGGGGAAGTCTAAAGGCCCCCACAGACCCTACTAACTCTCCAGTCAATTAAATCAATGCATTCCAAAGTTTTTATTTTTATTTTATAAAATATTGTTACTAAACTTAAATAACCTAACTATGACGTCACTTTAACACACATAGATAGCTAGATAGATAGATAGATAGACAGATAGATAGATAGATGATGTATATATATATTTGTAAATATATATATAAATATATAAAAGAATCAATTAATAAAATCAATTTGATCAGGTGTAACAAAGATTCCATAAGAGAGGTAAAATAGCTAAAGCAAAAATACATACTCAAACATTGATACAAAAAACGTAATGTTGGAGTTGGAAACAAAGATGAAAATTTCAGATTGAGACTTACATACAGTAATGAAAGCCAAGAAATATATTCAATCTCCAATAGAGATTGGAATCTTACCTCTAATGATCTAGATTTAACAAAGTAAATTGGTCTTAGACCATAGGTCACATATAGAAAGGTACCGTCATTGAAAGACAGACTGGTTTGAAGACATTTCAGTTATAGGAAACAACATACATGGTTGGATAAGGAAAAGAATGGATTTGTAAGTAAATGTAAGGCCTGCAAGATTGGGAAAAACATCAAAGAAGTTTTAGATAGTAAAAACTGAACCATTGCTATAAACCAAAGGATCACATGTGAAACAAACTTTGAGGTCTCTGTGACTGAGTGTGGGTGTGCTCTCAAGTATGTGGGAGCACCCATGCTCTTTGAAAAAGAGGATATTAGAACACATACTAGTGGTACAAAACAAAGATCCCAGCTATGCCATAGTCAAACATTATACTCAAAATCACGAGAACAGTTGAAAAACCATGAGATGTCATGGCAAAGCTAGGGCCCCTAACAATGAGAGAGGAGATCGAACACTGAAACTGTGCCGCAAAGAATCAATATTCCTTATTAGATTACGTACCAAGACTTCTTTTGGTTTGAATGCATATAAGGATATGTGGGTACATTTATGACAGTACACTAACAAGGGGTAGTCAAATATAGGAATGAGCCAAGTAAGTGATGAACACCAACAATGTAATATGTAAGAGAAAAAATAATACCTACAATCTGAACAGATAGTACAAGGATCTCATGTTGTTTTTGTTTGTATGGAGTATTCACTATGAAGATTACAAAATGCATGTGTGAGACATTTATCAGGCACTAAGCAAAATATTAGAAAATTCCAGATATAGAAGCTATGACAATTAATGAGATTCCAAAATGCCGTAAACATATCATGTCCAATATGGATGAATGTTAGTGACGTGGCTGTGCTAGTGGATATTTTCTGTAATTAAGTTTCATGATGGCAATGAGCCCTGACTTGCAATTTGGACTGGAAAAGTCTGTCAAACAATTGTAAAACTCTGGCACATCCAGTAATGAGCATTGAAACAATCCAAGATGATGATATTATGTATGAATGATTTTGTATGAATAATTATGCTCATGTGGCTTTAATATAGATGTTTTTTTTAATTGTTGCATTATACGAAACAAGTGCAGTACTACATTTCCCACAATACTCCACAATTAGTAGGACAGGAAGGAGAAATTGAGAAAGGACACAATTACTATACGGAGATTTTATTATTTAATAGCAAAGGGCACTGAGCCCTGAATTGTAAAGTTGTTGTATAAACTGTGGAAACCATAAGAAACTACCCCACGAGGAACGAGGAGACCATGGACCCGGAACTCCAAATTCTCCCTGCGATAGTCCTCCTGCTCCTCTACCAGGAGCACGAATGCCGGTGGTGAAGACCACGGTGAGTACTGCACCTACGACACAGGGGAGGGGGAGGGAAAAAACAGGGACACACACACAAACATGCAACACCCCCACCCCCACCCTCACCCACTACAACACACACACTAATGCATATTGATACATCACAGTTACACCCCCAACCCCCCCGGAAGAATGCAAAGACAATAGAAAATGAGTGTAACCATTGCAATATATTAAAATCAAGTAGGCAAAAATATATATATATATATATAAACCATATACAAAATATATACCAAGCATAGTAGCCCAGGTAGTTCTCCAATTAAGTCCGTGGAACATTGGGCCCATGCGCTATGGACGAGGCCCATACAAGATCCCCGACCGTGACGGAGAGAACACTGCAGGGGCATCAGAGAGCAACAAAACAGGCACCTCAGGGGGAGGGAAAGGGGGGGCACCTCAGCCGGTTGAGTGCACGACACCAAATCCACGAGGGGTCCACATGCCCACTGTACAATCCTGGGGATTGCAAAGCCACAGTCTCTCAAGTCTCTACAGTGGGTGGGTTGCCCACTGTTCCATCCTGGGGAGTGCAAAACCAGAGTCTCTCAAGTCTCTACAGTGGGTGGCTTGCCCACTGTTCCATCCTGGGGAGTGCAAAGCCACAGTCTCTCAAGTCTCACAAGTGGGTGGATTGCCCACTGTTCCATCCTGGGGAGTGCAAAGCCACAGTCTCTCAAGTCTCTACAGTGGGTGGGTTGCCCACTGTTCCATCCTGGGGAGTGCAAAGCCACAGTCTCTCAAGTCTATACAGTGGGTGGTTTTCCCACTGTTCCATTCTGGGGAGTGCAAAGCCACAGTCTCTCAAGTCTCACAAGTGGGTGGATTGCCCACTGTTCCATCCTGGGGAGTGCAAAGCCACAGTCTCTCAAGTATATACAGTGGGTGGGTTGCCCACTGTTCCATCCTGGGGAGTGCAAAGCCACAGTCTCTCAAGTCTCACAAGTGGGTGGATTGCCCACTGTTCCACCCTGGGGAGTGCAAAGCCACAGTCTCTCAAGTCTCACAAGTGGGTGGATTGCACACTGTTCCATCCTGGGGAGTGCAAAGCCACAGTCTCTCAAGTCTATACAGTGGGTGGTTTGCCCACTGTTCCATCCTGGGGAGTGCAAAGCCACAGTCTCTCAAGTGGATAACAGTCTCCACTGGTTCTGGAGGGGGCATGGTGCCCAGAGTGCTTCATCCTGCTAAGGACAGAGGTAGTGGATGGATCTCTCCACTGGTTCTGGTTGGGGGCATGGTGCCCAGAGTGCTTCATCATGCTAAGGACAGAGGTAGTGGATGGATCTCTCCTCTGGTTCTGAAGGGGGCGTTGTGCCCAGAGTGCTTCATCCTGCTAAGGACAGAGGTAATGGATGGATCTCTCCACTGGTTCTGGAGGGGCATGGTGCCCAGAGTGCTTCATTCTGCCCGTGACGGACTCAGTAGCGTTAGTGCCCTTGGCGCTCATGGGCCAGAGGTGCATGAGATGGCGGTGCCCAGTTCAGCAGTGCTTGAGGCGGCGGTGCCCTGTTCAGTGGTGCTTGAGACGGCGGTGCCCTGTTCAGTGGTTCTTGAGACGGCGGTGCCCTGTTCAGCGGTGCTTGAGGCGGCGTGCCCTGTTCAGCAGTGCTTGAGGCGGCGGTGCCCTGTTCAGCGGTGCTTGAGACGGCGGTCTCCATTGCAGTGATTCAGCTGCTGGCGGACCTTCATGGCCCAGTGGGGCTTTTGCTGGCAGTCCTTCATGGCCCAGCGGGGCTTTTGCTGGCGGTCCTTCATGGCCCAGCGGGGCTTTTGCTGGCGGTCCTTCATGGCCCAGCGGGGCTTTTGCTGGTGGTCCTTCATGGCCCAGTGGGCCTTGTGCTGGCGGTGGCCTCCTGGGCAGCTGGGGTGGTGCTGGCGGTGACCTCCTGGGCAGCTGGGCTGGTGCTGGCGGTGGCCTCCTGGGCAGCTGGGCTGGTGCTGGCGGTGGCCTCCTGGGCAGCTGGGATGATGGCGGTCTTCTCCGCCGTGCTGCTCTTCCCAGACTTGCTGACCTTCTTGTGCCCCTTCCCCACCTTGGAAGGTGTCTCAGCTGATTTCACACTCCCACCTGTACCCCTGGGAGCGGCTTTGGTGGCTGGAGTCTTCCCCCTCTCCCCCGGGCACTGGCCAACTTCTGATGCTTGGCAGGTGGGGGACTGTCTGTGCTGTGGCTCCGTGCCACAGTGGCTGCCCTGGTGGCCGGTGCACTCCAGATTCCGGTGATTACAGGCACCACTGGTCTCGGAGATGTTGTGGCTGAGGTGCTAGTTCGGGACCTAGGAGACAGACGGGGTGGGGGAGGTGTGGGAAAGAGGTCAAGGTTGGACAGGAAAAGTTTTTTGGACACACTGGGACGGGTAGCTGGAGGGGGTTTGGGAGTGTAGGAAAAGGTTGTGGTTGTAGGAGGTGTTCGTTTGGTGACTTTGGGTGAAGGTGCATGCGCTGGAGGCTGTCGTGAGGTGGATGGCTGTTGGGTGGGTGTGTGCCTGCGTTTGTGTATCTTCGGAGGGGGCGTCAGAGACACACTGGGAGAGAACACAGGGGACGTGTGAATGGTAGTGGGGGTGGTGACTGCACGTTAGCGGGGTGTGGTGGTGGGTGTGCTGGAGGGGGACGTAGTGGCTGTAGAGGTAGTGCATGCAGGTGTGAGTGTACAGGAGACAGGAGACAGGGAGGGAGGAGGGGGATGAGGAGGAGGGGGACACAGTGGAGGCAGTGGATGTTGCTATGTCTGCATGTGTGTGATGCTTGCGTGAGTGCCTGTGGGATTTGTGGTGCTTATGTTTGCCTGAGCTTCCCTTGTGTGTTGACGTGTGTGCATGCTGGTCTGTAGGTGTGCGTGGGATAGGCTGAGGTACAGGGGATTGGGTCGGGTGGAGGAAGTTGGAGGGGGGAGGCTAGACACAGGGACAATGCCTGGCATCAGTGCTGAGGCCAGAGTCTGAAAAGCTTGCTGAAGGGCCGCCTGACCAGAATGAATGCACTCCAGGCATGCATTGGTTTGTTGCAACAGCCTTTCTACACCCTGGATGGCATTCAAAATGGTAGACTGCCCAACAGTGAGGGACCTGAGGAGTTCAATGGCCTCCTCACTGAGGGCAGCAGGGGTGACTGGGGCAGGGCCTGAGGTGCCTGGGGTGAAGGTGATGCCCACCCTCCCGTGTGAGCGGGCATGGGCAAAGGCTGAGGGGCTGCTGGGAGGGCGGTGCTGGAAGGGGGGTGGCGGATGTATCTGTAGATGGGGGGCACAGATGTTGCCGCCACCACAAGGGAGCTCCCATCAGAGGACGAGTCCGTGTCACTGGTCTCAGCTCCTGTCCCCGCCGTGGAACTCCCCTCGCCCCGTCCCACTGCTGAAGTCTGATTCCGTAGTGTGGCCCTCCATGGCCATGTGGGATGGAGCCCCCTGGTGCTCCGGTGCCACTGCTCCTCCGCCTGATGATGCTAATGCACACAAGAACAGGGAGACCACAAAAAGGGGGGCGGACGACAGAAGAAAGACATGTTGAGTGCATGCATTGCTGCTACAGTTGGCGGACATGACAGACACAGAAGCCCCCTGCACTACGCCGCGCTCTTGGGCTCCACTGTTCAATTCCTGGGAAATGGCCTACAAGGCTATGGACAACATCTGCACACATGGATGACACAGGGGCATGACTAGGTGTACTTGGCA
Source organism: Pleurodeles waltl (assembly GCF_031143425.1). Lineage (NCBI taxonomy): Eukaryota > Metazoa > Chordata > Amphibia > Caudata > Salamandridae > Pleurodeles > Pleurodeles waltl. The sequence goes on from NC_090443.1 coordinate 789,948,657, forward strand.
CTCTATAGAGGTGGGCTGGGGTGCCACATGGCCTGCCTTACGGAGGGACCTTGCCTACGGAACTCGCCCTGGCCTAGGGAAACCCACAGCCCACCTCCCCTACCCAGACCTCTCCACTGCGCGCAAAGTCAGCAGAATGCGAGTGTACTCACCCCCTTGGGGCTGCTGTGATGCCCTCAAGCGCCCATCCAACTTCGGGTACGCCACCGCCAGGATCCTGAATATCAGGGGGGTCATGGTGCGACAGGCACCCCTCCCACGTTGGGAGGCCATCCCCAGCTGAGCCTCCACCGTCTTCTTGCTCCAGCGGCGAATGTCCTCCCATCTTTTCCGGCAGTGGGTGTTCCATCTGTGGTAGACCCCCAGGGTCCGGACGTCCTTGGCGATGGCACGCCAAATATCTTTTTTCTGGTGGGCGCTGACCTTTATGATTTACAGGGGGAAGAGAAAGTTATTACCAACTGCACCGTCAAAGTGATTGGCCCCCATCCCTACCCTTGCCATGTGGCACATGCACTCACCGTCGTTTCATGCACGCCGCACTCTCCCCCCTTCCTTCTTACATCCACCCCTCTCCACACAGGCATAGCCCATACATCATGCTCCCAGTGTACTTACCTGTTGCTCTGGAGGACCGTAGAGTAGCGTGTACTGGAGGATTTGCCTACAGTGAAAGGTGATTTCTATGCCCAAGGACATATCCCCAACATCATAGGTGCCATTGATGGTACACATGTGGCATGGCCAAAGGCTGTGTAGAGGGTGAGGTTGCCTGCCTGTGGGGAGTTGGAAGCAAGGCCTGGCTACAAAACAACCCCATGCCACACATGATGAAAGGCAATGCACAGTATGGGGTTGGCTGCCTCCAGGTGGGTTGGCCACATAACTATAATGTTACTTTAACCTAAATTTCTAAGATTTGAAAGAAAAGCAAATCTTCTTTATCACACCTAAATTGCAACTGACTTTAACTTTCTTTCTTCAGTAAACGTATATATATTTTTCACATTTAGTCCTTTGTTAATGTCTCATATAATATACAACTGGTCCTGCTCATCATGAAGCATTCTGAGAGATATAGGTCCTCATTACAACATTGGCGGTAAAAGCTGCTTACCGCCATGCAGAAGAACGCCAACACACCGCTGCGGCCGTGGGATTCCGCCACAGCTATTATGACCCACAGCTCGGAATCCACCAAAATTCAGACACCCACACAAGTCCGCCACACCAAAAGTAAGTAATAAACTGGCGAAAACAAAACCTCCACCATCACGCCAACAGAAGTACGCCCACACTATCACGACCCACTAATCCACACGGTGGTCTTTCAACAAGCCGCGATCAAAATACACACACATGTCCAAAACACAGCCACATTGGACAATTCGAAATAGACACACCTGATACACATACACACACCACTCCCACACACTCAATACAATATAAAACACACACCCACATCACCCACAATCCCTTATGACAACAAATCACAAACGAAAGCCAGAGAGAGACACCACCATCAACAACACTAGCATCGACAGGCACTTAACACCATCACCCACATAACATCCACGCACCTCACACAACACACCACTAAATATCACCCCACACATCACAACACACACCAACCCACACATCACCCACACCACCCCATGGCACAGCAAAGACACCCCAGGTTTTCTGAGGAGGAGCTCAGGGTCATGGTGGAGGAAATCATCCGGGTAGAGCCACAGCTATTCGGATCACAGGTGCAGCACACATCCATAGCTAGGAAGATGGAGCTATGGCGAAGAATAGTGGACAGGGTCAACGCAGTGGGACAGCACCCAAGAAATGGGAATGACATCAGGAAGAGGTGGAACGACCTACGGGGGAAGGTGCGTTCCGTGGTCTCAAGACACCACCTTGCGGTTCAGAGGACTGGCGGCGGACCCCCACCTCCTCCCCCACAACTAACAACATGGGAGGAGCAAGTCTTGGCTATTCTGCATCCTGAGGGCCTCGCAGTAGTAGCTGGAGGAATGGACTCTGGTAAGTCAAATCTTTAACTACTTCATCCCCCACCCTACCTGCATGCCATCACATACTCCCACCCTCGCCCTCACCCCCATCACTCCAACTCCTCACAAATGTCCCAATATCACAAACCACCCATCCCAACACCAAGCACTACATGCAACAACAAAGCATGGACACCCATCACCAAAGCATGGCCACTGCACATACCCATACACCCCCCTAAACCATCATCACACAAGGTCCCACACAGGAATGCAAGCACTGGGGTACACGGTCACCCACCCATTGCACACCATGGCACACACAGATGCAATAATCATGCTTTTACACCACTGCAGGACCCCTACCCAACGTCACCGGACAGGAGGGTCCAGACATGTCCACACCACCAACAGAAGAGGCCCACAGTGATGACAGCAGCTCTGTCCAACTGGATCTAGACGACCAGCCCGGCCCATCTGGGACCTCGGGACAGTTGGTTCCCCTCACACAGTCACAGGCCACCACAGAGCTTCCGCCCTCTGGAAACACCAGCACAGCACCAACCCAGCGGGCCCATACCTCTGTCCCCAGGACACGTCAATCAGCAGTGTGTCCACCACTACAGGGAACCCAGGCTAACCCACCACCCCAACAACAACAAGGACCTGGGGGCAGTGGTAGTGGGCACACGGTTCAGGGGACAGAGGCCCAGGGAAACAGGGGAGCTGGGAAGGCTGCTGTGCGACAGGGGGAGGACAGGCCCAGGGAACCCATTCTCCACGAGGCTCTCTCCAACATCATGGGAGCCTACCACCATTCCCAGGAGACGATGGCAATGGTAATGGCCAAGTTTCAGGAGACCCAGCGGCTGCAGGAGGAACAGTATTTGGGCTTCAGGGAGGAACTCAAAGCCATCAATTCCACCCTGGGCACCATCGTAGGGGTGCTGAAGGAAGTCCTCAACACCAGGAGGGACACTGTGGCACACCAAAGGGCCCCTGACACTAGCCTGGACGATGATCTGCCCACCGCCTCCACCGGCACTAGTGGACAGGAGGCACCGCCACAGGACCACCACACCAGCACCCCACCCCCTGCAGATGGAGAAAGACCCCGCAAACCGTCCCTGAGATCCAGGATAAAGACAGAGAACGATGCCAAGACCCCCGCCAAGAAATGAGACCACCCTGATTGTCATCCTTTTGTCCCACCTTGTCACCCTGTCCATCCTCAAACTGCCCCAGCTCCAATTCCTATGCCCCTTTGGACAATGCACCTGTGAGACTAATAGACTGGACTCTGCCATGGACGTTCCTCCACCATCACCCCTCACCATTTTACAACCCCCTCCAATATTGAGCACTTAAATAAACACCCTTAAAGCACAAAACAATCCGGAGTCTATCTGTGATTTCGAATTAGTGTATTAGCAATTACAGTGACAAAATGTTCTTTCAAATGTAATATCAACATACCTATGTCACACAGCTCTAGTCCATGAGGATACAAAGCAGATGTCACACAGTGGGACCCACATCTGTGAAATCGTAAGGGAAAGTGACAACTCAGTGACCATACACTGGGTGAAAAGAACAGACAGTAGAGAGGTAGTAGTGTAAAAGTACATGTAGCAGGCAGGTTTGTCTTATTACCTGTGTCTCACTGGAAGTATTGCAGGATCACCGAGTTCCTGTTGTCGATGTCCTCTTCTTCTGCTTCCTCGTCTTCACTGTCCACAGGCTCCACAGCTGCCACAACACATCCATCTGGACCATCCTCCTGCAGAAAAGGCACCTGTTGTGGAAAGTTGTGAAGCATACAGCAGGCCACGATGATCTGGCACACCTTCTTTGGTGAGTAGGATAGGGAACCATCTGTCATATGTAGGCACCGGAACCTGGCCTTCAGGTGGCCGAAGGTCCTCTCTATAATCCTCCTAGTTCGCCCATGGGCCTCATTGTAGCATTCCTCTGCCCTTGTCCTGGGATTCCTCACTGGGGTCGATAGCCATGACAGGTTGGGGTAACCAGAGTCATCTGCAAATGGCGAGGGACAACTGTTAGTCACACACTAACTCTTAGGGATATCCCCAGACCCTGACAACTATTCCCACTGATTAGGTTCCAGGTGCTCACCTAATAGCCACACCTGGTGCCTCTGGAGTTGCCCCATCACATAAGGGATGCTGCTATTCCACAGGATGTAAGCGTCATGCACTGAGCCAGGGTATTTGGCATTAACATGAGAGATGTACTGGTCTGCTAAACACACCATCTGCATATTCATCGAATGGTAACTCTTCCGGTTTCTGCACACCTGTTCACTCCTGCAGGGGGGAGGACCAAGGCCACATGTGTCCCATCAATGGCACCTATTATGTGTCCCAGGGCATAGAAATCACCTTTCACTGTGGGCAAATCCTCCACCTGAGGGAAAACGATGTAGCTCCACATGTGTTTCAGCAGGGCACACAACACTCTGGACAACACGTTGGAAAACATAGGCTGGGACATCCCTGATGCTATGGCCACTGTTGTTTGAAATGACCCACTTGCAAGGAAATGGAGTACTGACAGCACCTGCACTTGAGGGGGGATTCCTGTGGGATGGCGGATAGCTGACATAAGGTCTGGCTCCAACTGGGCACACAGTTTTGTGGCACGATCAAGCCTGTAGGTGATGATCACATGTCTTTCCTCCATTGTCGACAGGTCCACCAGCAGTCTGTACACCGGAGGATGCCGCCATCTCCTCACATGCCCCAGCGGACAGTGCCTATGGAGGAGAACATCGAGCACAGAGTCAACCAACTCTGAGGTACGTAAACACAGATTACTCAGAAAACTATTCATAAACCGAAATTTGCCTGTATGAGTGTTGACCTAGGCCTAGGTATGTGTGACGAAGTTAGAAATAAAGCCATGTGGGCCCCTGAAATGGCGGCTGCCTGACTTGTAATGTGGGACAAGGGGATATGAGGTAATTGCGTTGGCGTTGTACACCATCGCGGTAGGTGGTCGAAGACCGCGGCGCAATTCTGCATTGGTTAACATTGGAAGCTTTATGGGTCCCAGGAGCCAATGACGATGTACGCCGGCGGTGACGGTACGCACCGCCGCGGACGTGACTGCCATTTTCTATCTGTTCAATCACTTGATACCTGATCTTCGACAGGAGAGGACCTACACTGCAAGTGCTGCTGTGACCTCAGTCTGGAAGAGACAATGGCTCATGCGTCTGGGGAAAGGGCCCCTGCCTTCAGCACGGAGGAGTTGGAGAAACTCGTGGATGGGGTCCTCCCCCAGTACACGCTACTCTACGGTCCTCCAGACAAACAGGTAAGTACACTGGGAGCATGCTGTATGGGCAATGCCTGTGTGGAGTGGTGTGGATGAAAGAAAGTGTGGGGGGGGAATGAGGCGTGCATGAAACGACGGTGAGTGCGTGTGCCACATGGCAAGGGTAGGGATGCGGGCCATTGACTGTGACGGTGCAGTTGGTAATAACTTCTCTATTTCCCCTGTACAATTCCTGTAGGTCATCGCCCACCAGAAGAAGGATATTTGGCGTGCCATCGCCAAGGACGTCCGGACCCTGGGGGTCTACCACAGACGGAGCACCCACTGCCGGAAAAGATGGGAGGACATTCGCAGCTGGAGCAAGAAGACGGCGGAGGCCCAGATGGGGATGGCCTCCCAACGTGGGAGGGGTGCCCATCGCACCATGACCCCTCTGATGTTCAGGATCCTGGCAGTGGCGTACCCGGAGTTGGATGGGCGCTTGAGGGCATCACAGCAGCAACAAGGGGGTGAGTACACTCTCATTCAGCTGATTCAGTGCGCATTGTAGGTGTCTGGGTGGGGGAGGTGGGCTGTGGGTTCCCCTAGGCCAGGGCGAGTTTGCTAGTTAAGTCCCCTTTTTCAGGAAGACCCTGTGGCACCCCACCCCACCTGTGTACAGTGCCAACTACACCTAATTAGGCTCCTGTGACATCCATGTGTGCAGAAATCGGCCATAGCCTTGTAAGCCATATCCCAGGGATTGAATAGTGGAACTCAAGTGCGCGGCGTAGTGCAGGGGGCTTCTGTGTCTGTCGTGTCCGCCAACGGTAGCGGTATTGCATGCACTCAACATGTCTTTCTTCTATCTCCCCCCCTTTTTGTGGTCTCCCTGTACTTGTGTGCATTAGCATCATCAGGCGGAGGAGCAGTGGCACCGGAGCAGGAGGGAGCTGCATCACACATGGCCCTGGAGGGCGACACTATGGACTCTAAATTCACCAGTGGGACGGAGGGCGAGGGGGGCTCCACGGCCGGGACAGGAGCTGACACCAGCGATACGGACTCCTCCTCTGATGGGAGCTCCTTTGCAGTGGCAGGCCCATCTGTGCCCCCTGCATCTACAGGTACAGCTGCCACCCCCCCTACCAGCAACGCCCTCCCAGCAGCCCCTCAGCGTTTGCCCCGTGGCCGCTCACCCAGGAGTGTGGGCATCTCCTTCACCCCAGGCACCTCAGCCCCTGCCCCAGTCACCCCTGCTGCCCTCAGTGAGGAGGCCATTGACCTCTTCAGGTCCCTCACTGTTGGGCAGTCTACCATTTTGAATGTCATTCAGGGTGTAGAGAGGCAGTTTCAACAAACCAATGCATTCCTGGAGGGCATTCACTCTGGTCACGCAGCCATTCAGCGAACTTTTCAGACTCTGGCCTCAGAACTGATGGCAGCCATTGCCCCTGTCTCTAGCCTCCCCCCTCCAACTTCCTCCACCCAGACCCACACCCCTGTACCTCAGCCTATCCCAAGCACACCATCAGACCAGCATGCACACTCCTCAACACACAAAGGAAGCTCAGGCAAACATAAGCACCACACATCCCACAGGCACTCACGCATGCATCACACACATGCAGACATACCAACATCCACTGCCTCCACTGTGTCCCCTCCTCCATGTCTCCCTCCTCCCTCCCTGTCTCGTGTCCACTCACACCTGCATGCACTACATCTTCAGCTACTATGTCCATCACCAGCACAACCACCACCGCACCCCGCTCACGTGCAGTCACGACCCCCACTCACATTCACACATCCCCTGTGTCCTCTCCCAGTGTGTCTGTGAGGCCACCTCCCAAGGTACAGAAACGCAGCCACACACCCACCCAACAGCCATCCACCTCGCGACAGCCTCCAGCCCATGCACCTTCACCCAAAGTCAGCAAACAGACACCTCCTACGACCACTTCCACTTCCTCCACTCCCAAACCCCCTCCATCTACCCGTCCCAGTTTTCCTAAGAAACTTTTCCTGGCCACCCTTAACCTCTTTCCCTCACCTCCCCCACCCCGTCAGTCTCCTAGGGCCCGACTCTCCAGGTCCCAATCTAGCACCTCAGCCACAACATCGGGAGACCAGTGGTGCCAGTAGTCACCGGATTATGGAGTGCACCAGGCAGCAGGGCAGCCAGTGTGGCAAAGAGCCACAGCACGGACAGTCCCCCACCTGTCAAGCATCAAAAGTTGGCCAGTGCCCGGCGGGAGAGGGGGAAGACACCAGCCACGAAAGCCGCTCCCAGGGGTACAGGTGGGAGTGTGGAGTCAGCTGCAACACGTTCCAAGGTGGGGAAGGGGCACAAGACAACCGGCAAGTCTGGGAAGATCAGCACGGCAGAGAAGACCGCCATCAGCCCTGCTGCCAAGGAGGCAACCGCCAGCAGCCCCACTGCCCCAGACAGGACCGCCAGCAGCTGAACCGCTGCCAAGGACCCCGCCGCCACAAGCACCGCTGCCAAGGACACCGCTGCCATAAGCACCGCTGCCAAAGACACCGCTGCCACAAGCACCGCAGGCCCATGATCGCCAAAAGCTCTGACGCTACTGAGGCCACCACGAGCAGGATGAAGCACTGTGGGCACAAAGCCCCCTCCAGAACCAGTGGAGAGATACACCCACTACCTCAGTCCTTGGCAGGATAAAGCACTCGGGGAACAAAGCCCCCTCAAGAACCAGTGGAGACTGTTATCCACTTGAGAGACTGTGGCTTTGCACTCCCCAGGATATGGCAGTGGGCAAACCACCCACTGTAGAGACTTGAGAGACTGTGGCTTTGCACTCCCCAGGATAGAGCAGTGGGCAAACCACCCACTGTAGAGACATGAGAGACTGTGGCTTTGCACTCCCCAGGATATGACAGTGGGCAAACCACCAACTGTAGAGACTTGAGAGACTGTGGCTTTGCACTCCCCAGGATAGAGCAGTGGCAAACCACCCACTGTAGAGACTTGAGAGACTGTGGCTTTGCACTCCCCAGGATATGGCAGTGGGCAAACCACCCACTGTAGAGACTTGAGAGACTGTGGCTTTGCACTCCCTAGGATAGAGCAGTGGGCAAACCAACCACTGTAGAGACTTGAGAGACTGTGGCTTTGCACTCCCCAGGTTTGAACAGTGGGCATGGGGCCCCCCTCATGGATTTGGCGTCGTGCACTCAACCGGCTGAGGTGCCAACCCTTTCCCTTCCCCCTGAGGTGCCTGTTTTATTTCTGTCTTATGCCCCTGCAGTGTTCTCTCTGTCTTGTTCGGGTATCTTGTGTGGGCCTCACCCATGCCTTTTGGGCGCAGTGGTCCACGGACTATGATAGTGAAATTCCTTGGACTTGTATTCTTGGTGTATATATTTGTTTATAGTGTGAATATCTTAACATAGGTATATATTTTTGATTACTGTCTTCGTATATATTACAATCATTCGACTCATTTCCTTTTGTCCTTGCATTCTTCCAGGGGGGTTGGGGGTGTAACTGTGATGTATCATGATGTATTAGCGTGTGTGTTGTAGTGGGTGAGGGTGGGGGTGTTGCATGTGTGTGCCACTGTTTTTTCCCTCCCCCCTCCCCTGTGTCATAGGTGCAGTACTCACTGTGGTCTTCGCCACCGGCGTTCGTGCACCTGGTAGAGGAGCAGGAAGATAAAGGCTGGAAAAATCTGGAGCTCTGGTTCCATGGTGTCCTGGTTCCTCGTGGGGTGTGTAGAGGTGAGCGTTTTCCCTTCGAAGTCCTGTTTCCGCCGTGTTTTTGTTTGCAGTGAATCCGCCGCGGAAAAGGTGGCGGATTGGTGGGTTGTAATAAAGTGGGCGGTACATTGTCCTCCGCCTGCCTGTTGGTAGTGACCGCAGATGTGTTTGTTTGTACCGCCGTGGCGGTCGGAGTGTTAAAGTGGCTGTCTATGTTGGGGGTTTCCGCCACGGTCGTGATTCCATTTTTTTTACCGCTGGCCTGTTGGCAGTCTTACCGCCGCTTTAACACCAACCGCCAGGGTTGTAATGACCACCAAAGTGTCTTAAGTCTTTTAAATGCAAACAAAGGCCCTCATTCTGACCCTGGCGGTCGGTGATAAAGCGGCGGCCAAGCCGCCAACAGGCCGGCGGTCTAAAATATGCAATTCTGACCCTGGCGGGAACCGCCAACACAGCCCGCCAACTTAACACTCCGACCGCCACAGCGGTACAAACAAACAGCGCGGCGGTTCCCGCCAACAGCCCGGCGGCAGACAAAGTACCGCCCACCCTATTACGACCCACCAATCTGCCACCTTTTCCGGGGCGGGAGCACCGCCGATAAGAACACGGCGGAAACAGACTACGAACGGGAAAACGCTCACCTCTACGCACTCCACGCGAGATTCCGGCAGTATGGAGCCAGAGTTGCAGGTCATCCCCGCACTCCTATTCCTGCTCATATACCAGGAGCACGCCCGGCGGCGCGGAAGACATCGGTGAGTACGGCACCTACGACACAGGGGAGGGAAAAGATTACCGGCACACACCCACCCACCCACACCCACTACAACACACACATCAATGCATTCCCACAGATCACTGTCACAACCCACAAACCACCCCCCTCCGAAATAATGCAAAGACCAAAAGAAGAGATCATAAACGGGCAGATATATTGAAATATGTACACCATTAATCCCAATAAATAAATAAACTATGTACAAAATATATACAGCTACTAAATGTAGTCCAACCACTGTCCGTGGATCACAGGGGTCCTGTGCAAAGGGGCAAGGCCCAGTCCCACGACAAGAACTCCACGGAGAGAACACTGCAGGGGCATCAGAAAGAAAATAGGACAGGCACCTCAGGGGGAAGGGAAGGGGGGGCACCTCAGCCACTTGAGTACACGACGCCAGATCCACGAGGGGACTCCATGACCACTGGCCCATCCTGGGGAGAGCAAAGCCACAGTCCAAACAGTCCATACAGTGGGTGGCCTGCCCACTGGGCCATCCTGGGGAGAGCAAAGCCACAGTCCAAACAGTCCATACAGTGGGTGGCCTGCCCACTGGGCCATCCTGGGGAGAGCAAAGCCACAGTCCATACAGTCCATACAGTGGGTGGCCTGCCCACTGGGCTATCCTGGGGAGAGCAAAGCCACAGTCCATACAGTCCATACAGTGTGTGGCCTGCCCACTGGGCCATCCTGGGGAGAGCAAAGCCACAGTCCATACAGTCCATACAGTGGGTGGCCTGCCCACTGGGCCATCCTGGGGAGAGCAAAGCCACAGTCCATACAGTCCATACAGTGGGTGGCCTGCCCACTGGGCCATCCTGGGGAGAGCAAAGCCACAGTCCATACAGTCCATACAGTGGGTGGGCTGCCCACTGGGCCATCCTGGGGAGAGCAAAGCCACAGTCCATACAGTCCATAACAGACCCCACTGCCACTGGAGGAGGCAAGTTGGCCAGAGGACATCCTGCAGCCCTGCCCGAGATAGATCCTGCCCTGCCACGTCTGCCAAAGGGCCAGCGGTTCTTGCCCTGAAGGGCCCAGTTCAGCGGTTCTTGAGACGGCGGGGCCCAGTTCAGCGGTTCTTGAGACGGCGGGGCCCAGTTCAGCGGTTCTTGCCCTGAAGGGCCCAGTTCAGCGGTTCTTGAGACGGCGGGGCCCAGTTCAGCGCTCCTTGCCCTGAAGGGCCCAGTTCAGCGGTTCTTGAGACGGCGGGGCCCAGTTCAGCGGTTCTTGAGACGGCGGGGCCCAGTTCAGCGGTTCTTGCCCTGAAGGGCCCAGTTCAGCGGTTCTTGAGACGGCGGGCCCAGTTCAGCGGTTCTGGAGACGGCGGGGCCCAGTTCAGCGCTCCTTGCCCTGAAGGGCCCAGTTCAGCGGTTCTTGAGACGGCGGGGCCCAGTTCAGCGGTTCTGGAGACGGCGGGGCCCAGTTCAGCGCTCCTTGCCCTGAAGGGCCCAGTTCAGCGGTTCTTGAGACGGCGGGGCCCAGTTCAGCGGTTCTTGAGACGGCGGGGCCCAGTTCAGCGCTCCTTGCCTTGAAGGGCCCAGTTCAGCGGTTCTTGAGACGGCGGGGCCCAGTTCAGCGCTCCTTGCCCTGAAGGGCCCAGTTCAGCGGTTCTTGAGACGGCGGGGCCCAGTTCAGCGGTTCTTGAGACGGCGGGGCCCAGTTCAGCGGTTCTTGAGACGGCGGGGCCCAGTTCAGCGCTCCTTGCCTTGAAGGGCCCAGTTCAGCGGTTCTTGAGACGGCGGGGCCCAGTTCAGCGGTTCTTGAGACGGCGGGGCCCAGTTCAGCGCTCCTTGCCTTGAAGGGCCCAGTTCAGCGGTTCTTGAGACGGCGGGGCCCAGTTCAGCGGTTCTTGAGACGGCGGGGCCCAGTTCAGCGCTCCTTGCCCTGAAGGGCCCAGTTCAGCGGTTCTTGAGACGGCGGGGCCCAGTTCAGCGGTTCTTGAGACGGCGGGGCCCAGTTCAGCGCTCCTTGCCTTGAAGGGCCCAGTTCAGCGGTTCTTGAGACGGCGGGGCCCAGTTCAGCGGTTCTTGAGACGGCGGGGCCCAGTTCAGCGCTCCTTGCCTTGAAGGGCCCAGTTCAGCGGTTCTTGAGACGGCGGGGCCCAGTTCAGCGGTTCTTGAGACGGCGGGGCCCAGTTCAGCGCTCCTTGCCCTGAAGGGCCCAGTTCAGCGGTTCTTGAGACGGCGGGGCCCAGTTCAGCGGTTCTTGAGACGGCGGGGCCCAGTTCAGCGGTTCTTGAGACGGTGGGGCCCAGTTCAGCGCTCCTTGCCTTGAAGGGCCCGGTTCAGCGGTTCTTGAGACGGCGGGGCCCAGTTCAGCGCTCCTTGCCTTGAAGGGCCCAGTTCAGCGGTTCTTGCCTTGAAGGGCCCAGTTCAGCGGTTCTTGAGACGGCGGGGCCCAGTTCAGCGGTTCTTGAGACGGCGGGGCCTAGTTCAACGCTCCTTGCCCTGAAGCGCCCAGTTCAGCGGTTCTTGAGACAGCGGGGCCCAGTTCAGCGGTTCTGGAGACGGCGGGGCCCAGTTCAGCGGTTCTGGAGACGGCGGCCGGTCTATGGCCAACTGCTAATTGCCTGTTGGTGCCCTCCTGGGCAGCGGGGATGGTGCTCCTTCACTGCCCACCTGGGCTGTGGGTGGTGGGGCCCTCCTGGCCAGCTGGGCTGGGTCCTCCCTGGGCAGCGGCTATGGGGGTGGTGGGCTCTCCCGGGGCAGCTGTGCCGGTTCCTCCCGGGGCAGCGGCTATGGGGGTTGTGGGCTCCTCCTGGGCAGCAGGCCTGCTGCCTGACCTCTCCGACTTGCTGCCCTTGCCCTCCTTAGTCGTGGGCCTGTGGCCCTTTCCTCCCTTTGGAGCTGTGGCTGGTGACTGTCTCTGGGTGGTGTCCGGGGGGGATGTAGAGGGCGGGCTCCTGCGGCGACCCTTCCGCCTTCTGCTCCTCTTCCCAGGGGGTGGGCTGGCTGTCCCCTTGCTGCTGGGCGAAGATCCAGACATGCGGGCTGGCGGGCTCCAATACCCCTGCACCCTTGTCAAGGGGGCTGCAGGGCTGGTGGTGGCTGAGGTGCTCTTCTTACCCCGACGAGAAGGAGGGGGGGGCTCAGGGTCAGGAAAGAAGTTAGTAGTGGCGAGGAAGAGCTTCTTGGGACAATGGAGAGTGGTAGGTACAGTGGGAATGGGAGTGGAGGGAGAGGATGTGGTTGTAGGTGAGTCACGTTTGCTGTCTTTGGGTGCAGGTGCAGGAGGGATAGGCTGTCGTGAGGTGGATGGCTGTTGGGTGGGTGGGTGGCTGCGTTTGTGTGGTATGGAAGAGGGGGTGACAGACACAGTGGGAGAGGACACAGGGGACGTGTAAATGGCAGTGGGGGTGGTGACTGCACGTGTGCGGACTGGAGTGGAGGGTGTGCTGGTGATGGAAACATTGGCTGATGGTGAGGTGAATGGAGGTGTGAGTGTAGACGTCACAGGGAGGGAGGAGGGAGACGAGGAGGTGGGGGTCACAGAGGTGGTAGTGACTGTTGGCATGTCTGCATCGGAATGTTGCGTGTGTGAATGTCTGCGTGATCTGTGGTGCTTATGTTTGGATGAGCTTCTCTTGGGTGTTGAGGTGTGTGCAGGCTGGTCTGATGGTGTGGGTGGGACAGGCAGAGGAACAGGAGACTGGGAGGAGGGAGTTAGTAGAGGCAGGCAGGAGACAGGGACAATGGCTGCCGTCAGTGCTGAGGCCAGAGCCTGGAACGATCGCTGATGGGCAGCCTGACCCGAATGAATGCTCTCCAGGTACGCATTGCTGCGATGAACCTCCCTCTCCACCCCCTGGATGGCATTCAAAAGGGTAGTCTGCCCAACAATGAGCGTTCGGAGGAGGTCAATGACCTCCTCACTGAGGGCAGCGGGGGTAACAGGGGCAGGGCCTGAGGTGCCTGGGGCGAAGGAGATGCCCGGCTTCCTGGCAGAGCGGGCACGGGGCGAACGCTGAGGGGCTGCTGGGAGGGCGGAGATGGTGCGCTGGGTGGCGGCTGTACCTGTAATGGCGGGGGGCACGGATGGTGCCACCCCCGCAAGGGAGCCCCCTTCCGAGGACGTGTCCGTGTCGCTGCAGGGTCCAGTCGTCCCCGTCGTGGAGCTCCCCTCGCCCTCCGTCTCACTGGTCCAGTCTGACTCTGTGGCATGGCCCTCCTGGGCCATGTGAGATGCAGCTCCCTCCTGCCCCGATGCCACTTCTCCTCCGCCTGATGATGCTGATGCACACAAGCACAGAAAGACAAACAAAAAGGGGGGGGGAGAGAGAAATAAAGGGATATTGAGTACATGGATCTCCGGTACAGTTAGCGGACATGACAGACACAGATGCCCCCTGCACTAACTTGCGCACTTGGGGTACGCTACGCATTCCGTGGAACATGCCCTACACGCCTAGAGTTGACAACTGCACCCATGGATGACACGGCCCAGGGATGGCTGTACTGACAAACTACTGAGGGTGGTGGCTGGGGACACAGGGGCTTACGGGGGTGCCCAGCCTACAGATATCGCCCTGGCCTAGGGGGACCCCCAGCCCTCCTCCCCCACCCAGACACCTCCACTGCGCGACAACAGAGTAGATAATGCTTGTACTCACCCCCTTGTGTCTGCTGTGCTGCCCTCACGCGCCCATCCAATTCAGGGTAGGCCACCGCCAGGATCCGGAACATCAGGGGGCTCAGTTGACGGCAGGCACCCCGCCTACGTTGGGAGGCCATCCCCAGCAGAGACTCAGCGGTCTTCTTGGTCCCGCAGCGGATGTCCTCCCACCTCTTGCGGCAGTGGGTGCCCCGTCGATGGTGGACCCCCAGGGCCCGGACTTCCTTGGCGATGGCACGCCAAATCCCGATCTTCTCATGGGCGCGGACCTATGTGACACGTACAGGGAGGGAGAAATACCACGTTCAAGTTTCTCAGCATTTTCCTTTCCAGTGGCCCAACGCCCCCCATCCCCGCCAGGCCCCCCGCCATGCCCCCGCCATGCCCAACATGCCCCCCATCCCCGCCAGGCCCCCCGCCAGGCCCCCCGCCAGGCCCCCCGCAAGCCCCAACATGCCCCCCATCCCCGCCATGCCCCCCGCCATGCCCAACATGCCCCCCATCCCCGCCAGGCCCCCCGCCATGCCCAACATGCCCCCCATCCCCGCCATGCCCCCCGCCATGCCTAACATGCCCCCCATCCCCGCCAGGCCCCCCGCCATGCCCCCCGCCATGCCCAACATGCCCCCCATCCCCGCCAGGCCCCCCGCCATGCCCAACATGCCCCCCATCCCCGCCAGGCCCCCCGCCATGCCCAACATGCCCCCCATCCCCGCCAGGCCCCCCGCCAGGCCCCCCGCCAGCCCCAACATGCCCCCCATCCCCGCCATGCCCCCCGCCATGCCCAACATGCCCCCCATCCCCGCCAGGCCCCCCGCCATGCCCCCCGCCATGCCCAACATGCCCCCCATCCCCGCCAGGCCCCCCGCCATGCCCAACATGCCCCCCATCCCCGCCAGGCCCCCCGCCAGGCCCCCCGCCAGCCCCAACATGCCCCCCATCCCCGCCAGGCCCCCCGCCATGCCCCCCCGCCATGCCCAACATGCCCCCCATCCCCGCCAGGCCCCCCGCCAGGCCCCCCGCCAGCCCCAACATGCCCCCCATCCCCGCCAGGCCCCCAAGCCAGCCAGTGGCCCCAAATCCATATTGAATTAAACTCACTTGTTGGTCTGGAGGACTGTAGAGTAGCGCATACTGGGGGAGGACCCCATCCACAAGTTTCTCCAACTCCTCTCCAGTGAAGGCAGGGGCCCTTTCCCCAGTCGCAGCAGCCATTGTCCCTTCCAGACCGAGGTCACAGCAACACTTGCAGTATAGGTCCTCTCCTGTGAAAGTTCAAGTCGCAAGTGGATAAGTAGATAGAAAATGGCGGTCACGTCCGCGGCGGTGCGTACCGCGGCGGTGCGTCCCGCCACCGCCGGCGCCCTTCGCCATTGGCTCCTGAAACCCATAGGCTTCAATGTTAACCAATGCGGCTTCGCGCCGCGGTCTTCGCCCGCCGCCCGCCGCGGTGTGCCACGCCAGCGCATTGACCTCACATCCCATTGTCACACTTCACAGGTCAGGCAGCCGCCATTTCCAGGGCCCACATGGCTCAATTTCAACTGCGTCACACAGGCCTAGGCCTTGCATAGCCACTCAGACACGCCATTCACTGCATAGAGAATCGTATACTGTGCTAGCTGTGAGTACGTACCTGTGGGTTGCTTGACTGTGTGCTCCATGTTGTCCTTCCTAGGCACCGTCCGCTGGGTTGGGTTAGGAGACGGATGAATCCTCCCGTGTACCGACCGCTGGTGGACCTGTCGACAATGGAAGAACGCCACATTATCCTGACCTACCGTCTTAACCGTGCCACTATCCATGAACTGTGTGCCCAGCTGGAGCCCGACCTGATGTCCCCCATCCGCCAACCCACAGGGATTCCCCCTCTGGTGCAGGTCATGTCAGTACTACATTTCTTGGCAAGTGGGTCATTTCAGACAACCGTGGGAATTGCTTCCGGGATGTCTCAGCCCATGTTTTCGAAGGTGTTATCCAGAGTGTTGTCTGCCCTGATGAAATCCGTGAGGAACTACATCATTTTCCCTGAGGTGGGCGAATTGGCTACAGTGAAGGGTGATTTCTACGCCCTTGGACATATTCCCAACGTAATTGGTGCCATTGATGGGACCCATGTGGCTTTGGTTCCCCCAAGAGACAGGGAGCAGGTGTACAGGAACAGAAAAAATTACCATTCAATGAACATCCAGGTGGTGTGTTTGGCTGACCAGTACATCTCGCATGTAAATGCCAAATTCCCAGGGTCAGTGCATGACGCCTACATCCTCAGGAATAGCAGCATCCCTTACGTGATGGAACAGCTACAGAGACACCGTGTATGGCTAGTGGGGGACTCTGGGTACCCCAACCTGTCGTGGCTACTGACCCCAGTAAGGAATCCCCGGACCAGGGCAGAGGAACGGTACAATGAGGCCCATGGGCGTACTAGGAGGGTGATCGAACGCACCTTTGGCCTCCTAAAGGCCAGGTTTCGCTGCCTGCATATGACAGGTGGATCCCTAATGTACTCACCTAAGAAGGTGTGTCACATCATCGTGGCCTGCTGCATGCTTCACAACCTGGCTTTGCGCCGCCAGGTGCCTTTCCTGCAGGAGGATGGTCGAGACGGTGGTGTTGTGGCAGCGGTGGAACCTGAGGAGAGTGACGAGGAGGAAGACGACGGGGCTGAAACAGACAACAGGGACAGAATCATTGAACAGTACTTCCAATAGGACACAGGTAACATTTCAAAGATAATTTAGTAAATGTTAACTACTCTCCAGCATCTCTGCTGCCTGTCTATTTGCCCCAGTGTATGATGACTGAGTTTTGGCTTTTCCCTCCCTATTTCAGATCTGGGGTCCCCACTACGAGTCCTGTGCTTCGTTTCCCCATGGACTACAGCTTTGTGGCAGCTGTTTGTTGACTTCACCATGTACAAGGACATATTTGCACTGTCATGTCAATTACAATCTATTGAAATCACAGCCAGACTCCTGATATTTTGGTGCAAAATAGGTGTTTATTGAAGTGCTCAAAATGGGATGGGTGGTTTCAAGTGGGTGGGGGCTATGGTGAAGGAATGTCCATGGCAGAGTCCAGAGTAACAGTCACACAGGTGCATTGTCCAGAGGCCTGTGGAGAGATGGAGCATGGGCAGTTCAAGGATGGACAGGGTGACAATGTGGGACAGTGGGATGACATCAGGTGGTATCCTTTGCTGGCGGGGGTCTTGACATCCTACTCTGTCTTCTTGCGAGATCTCAGGGCCCTCTTGCGGGGTGGTTCTTCTCCTGCAGGAGGTGGGGGTCTGGTGGGCTGCTGCTGTGCGGGGGCCTCCTGTTCACTAGCGCCGGCGGAGGTGGATGGCTGTTCTTGGTCCAGGCTAGTGGCAGGGGCCCTTGGGTGTTGTTCAGTGTCCGCCCTGCTGTTTACGAGGTCCTGCAGCAGCCCTACCATGGTAACCAGGGTGGTGTTGATGGCTCTGATGTCCTCCCTGTACCCCCGATAGTGTTCCTCCTGCAGCACCTGGATCTCCTGGAACCGGGCCAGTACCGTCGCCATCGTCTCCTGGGAGCGGTTGTATGCTCCCATGATGGTGGTGAGGACCTCGTGGAGAGTGGGTTCCCTGGGCCTCTCCTCCCCCCCCTGTCGCACAGCTGCCCGCCGAGTTCCCCTGTTTCCCTGGGCCTCTGCCCCCTGGCCGGTGTGCCCACTACCACTGCCCCCAGGTCCCTGTTGTTGTTGGGGTGGTGGGTTATCCTGGGTGCCCTGTAGTGGTAGACACACCGCAGATTGACGCGCCCTGGAGACAGAGGCATGGGCCCGCTGGGTGGGAGCTGTGCTGGTGTTCCCAGAGGGGTTTGGGTCTGTAGTGGCCTGGGCCTGTGTGAGGGGAACCGACTGTCCAGAGGTCCCCGATGGTCCGGGCTGGTCATCGGTGTCCAGGTCGACAGAGCTGCTGTCATCGCTGACGGCCTCTTGGGTGGGGGGTGTGGAGAATTCTGGCCCCTCCGCCGCGGTGTGTTGACGGTCGGGTCCTGCAGGGGTATAGAGGTATGGTTATAGTTTAAATGTGTCGCATATGGGTGTATCTGTGGGTTCTCGTGTCCCCAAGTGCTGGCATTCGTGTGTGGGGGCTTTGGTGAGGGTGGCTTGTGGGGGGGATGTGTATATGCATTGGGCATGCTTTGGTGATGGGTGTCCATGCTTAGTGGACGCATGCAGGCCTAGGTTTTGGGATGTGTGGGTTGTGATGGTGAGACATTGGCGGGGAATAGGTGTGCTGGGGGTGGGGGTGAGGATGGTGGTGGGGGTGAGGATGGTGGTGGGGGTGAGGGTGGGGGTGAGGATGGGGGTGGGGGTGAGGGTGGGGTTCGAGGATGGGGGTGAGGGTTGGGGTCTGATTTGGCATGCAGGTGGGGGGGAAGCAGTATTGAAGCTTCAACTTACCAGTATCCATTCCTCCGCCGACTCCTGCGAGGCCGTCAGGATGCAGGATGTTCAAGACTTCCTCCTCCCATGATGTGAATTGTGGGGGTTGAGTTGGGGGTCCTCCGCCAGTCTTCTGCACGGCGATGTTGTGCCTGGATACCATGGAACGCACCTTCCCCCGTAGGTCGTTCCATCGCTTCCTGATGTCTTCCCGATTTCTGGGGTGCTGTCCCACTGCGTTCACCCTGTCGACAATCCTCTGCCATAGCTCCGTCCTCCGGGCAATGCTGGTGTATTGTATCTGTGTGCCGAACAGCTGGGGCTCTACCCGAACGATTTCCTCCACCATGACCCTGAGTTCTTCGTCTGTGAAGCGGGGTTGTCTTTGGGGTGCCATGGGGTGGTGTGTATGATGTGTGGGGTGGAGTATGTGTATTTAAGTGAGTTGAGTGTGGTGGTGTGTGTTGTTTTGTGTGTGGATAGTGTGTGGGTGATGGTGTTGAGTGGCTGTGGCTGTTATTTTTTGGATGCTGGTGTCTCGCTCTTGCCTTCTTTCCGAATTTTTTAGCGTAGGGGTTTGTGGGTGATGTGGGTGTGTGTTTTATATTGTATTGTGTGTGTGGGAGTGGTGTGTGTATGTGTATCAGGTGTGTGGGATTCAAATCGTCCAATGTGGCTGAGTTTTGTTCGTTTGTGTGTATTCTGACCGCGGCGGTGTGTCCCGCCAATGGAATACCGCGTTTGAATGACCGCCGCGTGGATTCGTGGGTCGTAATGGGATGGGCGTATTTCTGTTGGCGTGGCGGTGGAGGTTTGGTCACCTCCACCTTTCCGCCGACCGCTGGTCTGGCGGTCTGTTGTGGCGGTCGGATTTTCGGAGGTTTGCCTTCTGCGGGTCAGAATGAACGTGGCGGGTTTCCGCGACCGCGGCGGGATTATGGAGGATTTCTGAACGGCGGTAGGCGCCTTTTACCGCCGAGGTCAGAATGACCACCAAAGTCTCTTTCAAGCACAATGAACCTGGTTTGCGTGAAAAATCTCTGCAAAGAACCACAGAGAAGGAGATGCGTGGAGACAAAGGGGTGTGCGTCTATTTCTCAGGCCGCACACCACAATGTGTTGTTTAGTTTTCATGCATGGATGGCTGTGCGTCGATTTCCGGCACACGGTCGTGGATCCTCTTCGGGTCCGGGGTTTTCAGATGCCCCGGGGATGATGCGTGGATTTCTTGTGCTGGCAGTACGAAGTCACAGGAGCTGCGTCGATCTGGTTGGCGCTGCGTCAAATTTTATACTGCATGGCAGGTGCTGCATCAATTCCTCTCTGGAAGTCTGACTGCGTCTCTCCGGCTGCGTGTTGATTTGGTGGCCCGTGCGTCAAATTTACGGTCGCTACGCTGGCACTGCGTCAATCTTCTCGTTGTGAAGTCGGGCTGGAGTGCGGTGACATTTTCACTGCGGTGCAGCCTGTGGGTCATTTCTGACAGGCTGTGCGTCGAATCTCGCCACACAAGGATTCCTTCTTGTAGAGATGAAGTCTTTTTGGTCCTGAGACTTCAGAGAACAGGAGGCAAGCTCTATCCAAGCCCTTGGAGAGCACTTCTTCAGCTCAGTCAGAAAGCAGCAAAGCAGCAGGGCAACAGCAAAGCAGCAGGGCAACAGCAAGGCAGCAGTCCTTTACAGAAAGCAGACAGGTGAGTCCTTTGGGCAGCCAGGCAGTTCTTCTTGGCAGGATGCAGGTTCTGGTTCACGTTTCTTCTCTAGGAAGTGTCTTTCAGGTAGAGTGTCTACCTCAGAAGTGTCTGAGGTGGTAGGGTCAGAGACCCTGCTTAAATACTCAAATGTGGCTTTGAAGTGGGGGAGATGCGTGGAGACAAAGGGGTGTGAGCCAGTTTCTCAGGCCGCACACGGTGATGCATTTTTTATTTTTCTCTCAGAGATGGCTGTGCGTCGATTTCCGGGAACTCAGTCGTGGATCCTCTTCAGGTTGCTGGGTTTTCAGACACCCTGGGGATGATGCGTGGATTTCCTGCAGTGGCAGGATGAAGTCACAGGAGCTGTGTCAATCTGGTGGGCGCTGTGACAAATTATATACTGCACGGCAGATGCTGCATCGATTCCTATCTGGAAGTCTGGCTGCATCTTTCTGGCTCAGCTGTGCGTCAATTCGGTGGGCTGTGTGTCAAATTTCCGGTCGCTACGCTGGTGCTGCATTGATCTTCTCGTTGCGAAGTCAGGCTGGAGTGTGGTGAAATTTTCACTGCGGTGCAGGCTGTGCATTGTTTCTTGCAGGCTGAGCATCGACTCTCGCTGCACAAGGAGTCCTTCTTGTAGATATTAAGGGCCTGATTACAACTTTGGAGGAAGGTGTTAATCTGTCCCAAATATGACGGATATACCACTAGCCGTATTACGAGTCCATTATATCCTATGGAACTCGTAATACGGCTGGTGGTATATCCGTCACATTTGGGACGAATTAACACCTCCTCCAAAGTTGTAATCAGGCCCTAAGTCTTTTTGGTCCTGAGACTTCAGGGAACAGGAGGCAAGCTCTATCCAAGCCCTTGGAGATCATTTATTCACCTCAGCCAGAAAGCAGCAAGGCAGCAGGGCAACAGCAAGGCAGCAGAGCAAAAGCAAGGCAGAAGTCCTTCACAGAAAGCAGACAGGTGAGTCCTTTCAGCAGCCAGGCAGTTCTTCTTGGCAGGATGCAGGTTCTGGTTCACGTTTCTTCTCCAGGAAGTGTCTTTCAGGTAGATTGTCTACCTCATAAGTGCCTGAGTTGGTAAGGTCAGAGACCCTGCTTAAATACCCAAATGTGCATTTGAAGTGGGGGAGAGTTCATAGAGTGACTCAGAAGTGCACAAGGTCCCCTTTCAGTTCCATCCTGTCTGCCAGGGTCCCAGTAGGAGGTGTGGCAGTCCTTTGTTTGAAGGCAGGCCCCTGTCCTTTGACATGCAAGTGCCAAGCCCTCCACCCTCCCAGCCCAGGAAGACCCATTCAAAATGCAGATGTATGAAAGTAAGGCTAAGTATCCCGTGTTTGGGGTGTGTCTGAGTGAATGCACAAGGGAGCTGTCAACTAAACCTAGCCAGACGTGGATTGGAAGGCACGGAAGGATTTAAGTGTAGAGGAATGCTCACTTTCTAAAAGTAGCATTTCTAAAATAGTAATATAAAATCCAACTTCACCAGTCAGCAGGATTTTGTATCACCATTCTGGCCATACTAAATATGACCTTCCTACTCCTTTCAGATCAATAGCTCCCACTCAAACAATGTATGAGGGCAGCCTCAATGTTAGCCTATGGAGGGAGCAGGCCTCACAGCAGTGTAAAAATGAATTTAGGAGTTTTACACTACTGGGACATGTAAACTGCACAGGTACATGTCCTGCCTTTTGACTACACAGCACTCTGCCCCATGGGTTACCTAGGGCATTCCTTAGGGGTGTCTTGAGTGTAGAAAAAGGGGAGTTTTAGGCTTGGTAAGTACTTTTAAATGTCAAGTCGAATTGGTAGTGAGACTGCACACACAGGCCTTGCAATGGCAGGCCTGAGACAAGGTTAAGGAGCTACTTAAGTGGGTGGCACAACCAGTGCTACAGGCCCACTAGTAACATTTAATCTACAGGCCCTGGGTACATATAGTGCCCTCTACAAGGGACTTATAAGTAAATTAAATAGTCCAATTGGGTATGAGCCAATGTCACCATGTTTTAAGGAAAAAGCATATGCACTTTAGCACTGATTAGCAGTGGAAAAGTGCGCAGAGTCCTAAAGCCAGCAAAAATGAGATCAGAAAAAGAGAAGGAGGAAGGCAAAAAGTCTGGGGATGTCCCTGCAGAAAGGCCATTTCCAACAGGGCCTCATTACGTCTTTGGCAGTCCTAGAAGCGAACCGCCAAAGCCGTGGGGAGGACGCCACTGTCAGACCGGTGGTGTCCCCCACCCCCGAAATGACCGGCGGGAACATTGTATTAAGTGTTCCTGCCGGGCTGACCAGTGGGAACAGTGCTTTGATATTGGCCTCAGCTCCTTTACCGTAGCACTACAGCACCATTGAAATGTGCACTGTCTGAAAAGCAGACAGTGCTCATTCTGATGGTGCTGAGTGGGTGGGCCCCTGCAGTGCCCATGCCACGGGCATGGGCAGTGGAGAGGCCCCCCTGATCGCCCTGGCAGTGACTTTCCATTAGCCATTCCATGGCGGGGTCCCCACCATGGAAAGGATGGTGGAAAGCTGAGTTTTAATCACCTAGGTGGAGCTAACTTCAGTGGTACCCTGGCTAATTACAACTCCAACCACCATCACCCCATCAGTAACCATGTTCCTGGCTGGGACAACAGTCACATGGTGGGTCCACCCCTCAGTGTTATAATGTGGAGAGTGAGAGAGAGAATGCGAGAGATTGAGAGAGAGAGAGAGAGAGAGAGGGAGAGAGAGAGAGAGAGAGAGAGAGAGAGAGAGTTAGGCTTTGATAAGTGATATACTTAGAATGAAAAATTTAAAAGAAAAATGTTTTCGTCAATTAAAAATAGTGAGAGTCCCTTTCAGTATGTAACTCAAATATTTATAGTTGAAAAGAAACTAAAGCAGGAAATTACCACATACTCACCTAAACTAGAACCCTTACTCTTTAGTGTGCATGTCTGACACTTTAACCAACTCCTTACTGTGCAGTGTCCAGACGTAGGGCATGATAATGATCTTAGTAGCATTGCCTTCGAGAGGGAAAATACAACAGTGAAGAGGTTGCCATCACGTTGGCAGCCTCACCCTTCTCCTATTACAATTCTTGCACAGGGCTGACTAGCGGAAATCATCCTATTGCAACTTTTCTGCCAGTTAGCCTAGTGGAAATAGTGTGGGGGCATTGGCCTCAGTTCTCTTAGGGAGCTGAGGCCAATTCTATTGCACACAGCACCCCTGAAATGCATACTGTCTACCGTAGCAGAAAGTGAGCATTCCGGGGGTGATGGCAGGGGGGCCCTGCATTGCCCATGATATGGTCATAGGCAGTGCTGGGGCTGCCCTGTGGTCTCCACCACTGCCTTTCTGCCAGCCTTTTCTCCACCATTAAAAGGCTGGTGGAAAGCTAATTTGTGATTAGGACGGTGCTGCCAAATTCAGCACCGCCATGGCTGACCACGACTTTGACCGCCGTCAACCAATTGAGATCCCTGATCCCGGCAGAGGTGGCGGTCTCCTGTTGGTCTGACTGCCAGGATTGTAATCTGGCAGTTGCGCCAGGAGTGCGGCAGCCAACCATCGCCTCAAGTTTGGCATTCCGAGACCCTTAGCTTTGACATTCAACCCACAGATTTTGAGCGAAAAAGACTTCAATGTTCCATCACTAGGAATGATTAACAGTAAAAACACTAGAAAATAAACAGACACACTGTCAAGGGAATCAAGAATTTGAACCTTCAGCCTTCTGAGTGACCGCACAAGATCTTGACCATTAGGCCAGAAGTGATTCTGTTCGGCTCTACATCCAAATGCAACTATAACATTTTTACCAAAGATCTTGCTAGTCTGACTCTTCTAAGTATTTTTATGGAGAGAACATTGTAATACTAATCTCTCTCTCTCTCGTTCATCCCTTTATGGGATGAAAGTGAGTGGGACAGGACCACTGGGGGAACTTAAAGGCCCTTGTGGTTGTAGCTGGCTCTTCCCATCCTGTAGGCACCGGCATTGCTCCAACAAGCAGGGAGCTGTGTTAAATAGCAGCTTCCTGTTGTGGGAGCAATGTTTTATCAGTTTCCTGTGTGGAGGGAAAGAGATGAAAATTGAACTTTCTGCAAGCAGGAGATGTTTGACAGCTCTCACTTGCAGAAAGTGAAGTATTTGTTCTGACTTGGTGGGAGCTGTCAAAGCTACCGCCAAGCCAGAGCTAACAGCTATGTCGCTGGGTTGGGCATCCCAGGATATAGCAGGAGCCAACCTTGGCGGGCCCCAGGGCATGCCGCCCCCACATTATATTTGTTTGAAGCCCCAGGGAGTTATAGTTAGGACCATGTTTCCACAGCTTTTTTTTTTTTAGACTTGCCTATATTTTTATTGTTGTTTGACGGATCTTCACGAAAATTTCCAAATAAAGGTGTACCAGTGATTCTTATTGTGCATGGGAAGTGTTGGGGTGATCTGTCAAGTAGGGGCCAAGAATAAGTACGGTGGGTCAACAAACATGCATTTCTCATTTTAATTCCTGTATGAGTTTTGAACACAACTACAGCCCAAACCACTGATGGAATTACACTATATCTGGCAGAAAGTTTGATTTTCTTACACAGATTGTGCTGTTGGTTATTTGGTGTTAATTTGTTCAGTAGTTTTTGAGATACAAAAGTGAAAATGAATTTGTTTATCTAGGGTCCGGATCCGTCACGACGAATATATATTGATCGTAGTGTATTCGTGAATGTGTGAGCCACCAGGAATGGTGTGATTTGCTGGCCACAACCTGACCAGAAAGTTGTGGCCACCATTTTACGGTATGGGATATGGTCCCCAGGGCTAAAATAAAAACATGAAGTTGCATAAGGGGTCAGGGTGAAGATACCTTCACCCGGGAGAGTGTTATAGTGGTCTTTAAGGGTCAAATTATGACCATAATTTCTTTTTCAGGACTCACGATATTCACGAATATGCCGTAACATTCAGCGCACCCCTGGGTAATGTCATGATGAATTCCTGAATAATGGCAAAAAAGTGTTTAAAAAACATTCACAGACTCATTCATACACTAAATAATTCACTCACAGAAGCACTCAGACACTCATGCACCCCCTGACAGACCCACTTAGATTCATACACCCACCCAGACCATCGTGTGGCTACTCACAGACCCACTCAGACACTTACACACCCATTCACAGACCCACTCAGATCCTCACGTATCCACTCACAGACTCATTCATACACTGATGCACCAACTTTGATACCCACTTCGATACTTACACACTAACTCACAGACCCATTCAGACACTGATGGACCCACACACAGACCCACTCAGACACTGACACACCCAGTCACAGACCCACTGAGAGAGTCATACACCCACAATCACACCCACTCAGACGGTAACACACCCAATCACAGATCCTCTCAGACAGTCATGACCCAGTTACAAAATCGTACTCATGCTCTGAAACACTCAGCGAGTCATACATGTGTGATGTACAAAATTACTTATATATATAGTTATTAATTTTAAATGGGCTAATGTGTATTGAATGATGAGATGGAGAGTTTTAGGTTGCTGAGAAACACCCTGTTGACTTCGTCTGTGAAGTGAACTCCATCAGTTCTATAGATTCCATCCATGTCAAAGCGCATCCATGTCAAAGTTTAAGTTGTTGTTGTAAATACAGCCCATTTTATGGTCTCTGAGGAATGCTGAAATAGTTTTATTTACATGTTTCCTGGCTTTGTCAATATGTAGACAGGATGTATTAGCCAACATCAATTTCTGCCTTTGGCATATGAGTACACCAACACATTGTGAGAGAAAGGTGACATCAACTGTACAAAGGTATCCTTCATTAGGATTTGCAGTTCTACCCCTGTCAGTGTGCCTAGGTCATTACCACCACAGTGCACAATCATGAGGTCCGGGGGCTGGCAATCTCTCATGCTTTTACCAAAGGCAGCAATTGATGCCACTTCAACCCTCTCTGGCCAATCCAATTAATGTCCATATTAGCCAAGCCCAAGTCTCTGTATACCACTCTTTCTAGCAGCATCTGTAGCCCAGAAAACATAGCTTTTGCCAGCAGTCCACACTCTAACCATTTAGAAGTGAAACAGCAGTAGCACACAGGAGAACGCTGGAGCTAAATGAGGCTGTTTTGAAAACGGAATACAGTTAAAATAGAGGTGTGCTCCAGGTTTAAAAATAACAAAACACATTAAACCACACCTGCTGCTGCTCATTTTGCTACTACTATGGTCCTTCTACAATTTGCTGTAAACTTATGACCTACTGTTTCCAGTGGGTTGCTATGGTGTCTGAGTTTACTGAGGGAAGGGTGTTAAAGAGAGAGTTCTCAGTTTTTTATTATTTTTTATTACAGGCATTGACACTCATTGTTGCATAATAAGGTTTTCTTTTCCTAGCGAGTGCTTGCTAATAATGTGTACTGTACTCTAAAGTCATAAAACTACCAAGATAAATATGTTTTTGGATGCCCGTTATTTTTTGTGGATTCGAAGAGGCAATCTTGATTAACATAAAGCCTCCCATATTGGGCTTCTTTAGAAAAGTGCATTAAAGGGTTAATATATTCTAACCATTCACAAGTCGACTTACAACATTAAAATATGAAAGGTATGTTTCTCTTTGCTGCCGTCTGCAGTATCAGACAATGCAGAGTTGAAAAGGTTTTATGCGTAGTTTTCACAATTCCTGAGACAATTGAATCTGTCTAATAAGAGTAAAATAACTATTTCTCCAACTAACTCAATCTACAAGTATGTGAATTACCTTTAATTTTGGAAAAAAAATAAAATGCTATATGTCAATATGAGATTGTTAAAAGAAAGTATGAAATATATAGAACAGTATTTTAAGTACTTGAGATGATCTATGAGTGGTAATGTTAGTGGTTTTATATATTTATCAAAAGGTGACTAAGACACAGTTTGTCTTACACGATGTGAAAGTTTTACATGTCTATACATGATGTGCTGCTCACAAATAATGTTTTATTTGAATTCTGGGACTTGTAGTCATATTTATTCCATTTTAAAAGAGGACTACAAGACTCAGAATTAAAAGGTGCATGTGAATCATTAATCTGTGAAAGTTGATAGCTATGTATTAGATACCCTCTTTCGGGTAGGTGTTGGTAAAATATAGGGCAGGTTTGTATGTGCTTAGATGGTAGAATATTTTCTTTAAACTGATACTGAGTCAAATGTGTAGTTCAAGACTGCTGGATATAGTTAAACATGCAGTGTTTAAACATGGGCCAGACCTACCAGTGCAGACCTTGTCTGTGGTCTCACACTGCCAGCTTCTCATGGTATTACTACAGGCGGACCCCTACATCCACTGAGATACATAGGGAAGCAGTGACACCATGTTGTGAAGTATCCAGACAAATAGGGCCTCATTATGAGTCTGGCGGTCCATGAGCCGTCAGTCTCGTGGTGGCACTTGAACAGCCGCTGAAAGGGGCGGACTGACTGCCCTATCACGACCGTGGTGGAGCCGCCATGTTCTGACTGCTGGCTGCACAACATTGCCGCCAGCCGTCAGCCTGGCCATGCCAGTGGTCTCAATCCACCAGGGCAGCGCTGCAGATTACGAGTCCCCTTTCCGCCAGCCTTTGCATGGCAGTCCCACCGTCATGCAAAGGCTGGAGGAAAGGGGGTGCAGAAGCCCCCATAGACATCCCCATCGTGCTTTTCACTGCTGAATTTACGGGCAGTGAAAAGCGTGACAGGTGCTGTCGCACCCGACGCACTGCAACATTGCCGCTGTCTCGATAATGAGCCAGCGTCAATGTTGTGGTGTGTTTCCCTCTGGGCTGGCAGGCAAAAACACTGTTTCCGCCTGCTGACCAGGAGGAAACTCCTAATAGGAACTGCGGAGAGGCAGCCGCATATGCGGCCATCACGACGCAGGACTTCTGCCCGTATAGTCATAATGAGGTCCACAGTGTTTGGAACATGGGTGCGGTCTACTAATACATGCAGAGTCTGTGTGTGCACTCTCACTGCCCACTCAAGGTGGACTGTAAAAGCTCTTCACATGTGTTAAAGACACGTTTTAAGACAAATAACCTACCTCTAATATTTGCTGCAGGTATGCCATCAACCATGGTGTTTTGTCCTTAAGTGATTGAGAGATGACCATCTCACTTTTATGAAGTTACTGATATACTTGTAGACTCTTAAGCCAAGCACTACATAGAGTATACCAGTCAGCAAATGCCATTAAAAAGTCAGAGAATAAAGAAACAGAGACAACAATACTATCGCCTCACAACTGAGAAGCAAAAGCAGCAAAACGCAGAAAAAGTAGTGAAAGAAGAAAGAGCTACTGGTAAGAGAACAAAGACATTTCTTGAGATAGTATGTGGTCAACTTGAAGGACAGCAAAATGAAGTATATAAGAAACAAAGGGCCATATTTATACTTTTTGACGCAAACCAGCGCAAGCGCTGGTTTGCGTCAAAATGTTACCGCCGGCTAACGCCATTCCTACACACCATGCGGGCGCCTTATTTAAGGAATGACGTTAGCCAGCGCTGCGGACTGGTCAGAGTAAAAAAAAATGACTCAAACCAGGTAGCGCCCGCGTAGGGTAAAATGGGGGTTGTGCGTCAAAAAAAATGGTGCAAGTCAGGTTTGAGGCAAAAATCATGCCTCAAACCGGACTTGTGCCATTTTTTGACGCACAACCCCCATTGAAATTACTCCTGTCTTAGCAAAGACAGGAGTCATGCCCCCTTGCCCAATGGCCATGCCCAGGGGACTTCTGTCCCATGGGCATGGTCATTGGGCACAGTGGCATGTGAGGGGGCCCAAATTAGGCCCCCCATGCCACTTTTTAAAAAGATAAAAAAATACTTACCTCAACTTACCTGTACTTACCTGGGATGGGTCCCCCCATCGATGGGTGTCCTCCAGGGGCGGGCGAGGGTGGCAGGAGGTGTCCATGGGGGCAGGGAAGAGCACCTCTGGATTCCTTCCATGGTCAGAGACCATGGAAGTGAGCCCACAGGTCCCTTAATGCCTGCACTCACCCAGGTGTTAAAAAACAGTGCACATCAGGCTGTGCGCCATTTTTTAAGACCCACCGTCTCCTGTGTGTCAAAATGACAGAGGAGTATGAATAAGGCGCACAGGCCTTAAACTCATTTTTTGGGCGGGAACGCCTACCTTGCATGTCATTAACGCAAGACAGTTTTCCGCATCCAAAAAATTATGCACACGGAGGAATTTTGACGTCCGCGGGCTCGGGCGTCAAAGTTTAAATATGGTGCACATTTTGCGCCGAAAGTGCGTAAAAAGATTTGACGCACATTTGGCGCAAACAGAGTATAAATATGCCCCAAAGTTTGAGATCAACTAAGAAAAGAGTAAAAGTACATGATAAGTAAAAAAAATTCTACAAAGAAGCACAGTTTAACCAGAAGACAGCACCAGCTTAAGGCTATAAGAGTTAGAATGTTCTATAGTAATACAGAATTTAATGAGAACTATGAAAAAGAATAGAAGAAGGAGAAAAACTGTCACACTAAAGGAATGTGTTGAGAGTATAGTTGATAAGCCCTTTGCTTTGAAAATGAAGCTATTTATTTTGATTGTAAGCAGAATGAAAACACTAGATAAAATAGTGTTGAGTATAAAGAGAAAAAGCCAAAAGAAAAGACTTATTACTAGAAATTATATTTGCAAAGTTTTTAGTGGTGACTGGAGACATACTTCTAGTACTGAGTACTTTAATGAAGAAAACTACTTGCAAGAGAAGGCATCAGTGCATGCAGTTGATGAATCCGGACGATGTTATGAGATGAAAGATAGTTTTCCTATTGAAAAAGAGTTAATGGTACCTAGACATGTAGAGGAACTCATAGTTGAAGAGGTACATGGAAGGTGTAGAAAGGCCCCTATATGTAAGTGGAGCTTTAGCAATATTTGTTGTGGTCGCCAGTAATCAGTTGACATTCTGAGAAGTTTTCTACGTATCTTTAGATTCAAAAGTCTTAAGCAGAAACTTGCTATTTTGCAAGGATTAGATCCTGGCAAAGTTACAAAATATACAAATCCACAGGAACATTTACTAGCATATTTATCAAAGAAAGTGTGCCAATGCATCTTTCATCATTTTAGAATGTTAGATACACACCACTTGCGAATGCGAACTTTAGTTAAGAGTCTTTACCATGTGAAGAGTCCTGTGTTATGTTTAGGAGATATGAATAGAGCTCTTTTCATTGGACCAGTGGCAGAGGCAGAAAAGGTTTGTGATGATGTGCAGTTTTGTTTTCTTGGACTTAGAGAGGAGTACAGAGAAAATGAACACTTGCAATCTGCAGATGTCGGAGAACAGGACATAGGTAGTGCTGTTGATAACTTTCATGAAGAGATTATGAAGTTCAACACAGTCTGTTCAGAGAAACCGGACTGTGTTTGTATAGGTTGTTGACACAATCACTACAGGAGTCCAACTCATTATGTTAATGTGTCTTTGAAAACTGAAGAAGACAATAAAGATGAGTGGTGAGAATTTGCACCTTATTTATTGGCAGAGGAACGCGTTGATTGTTCCACACAACAGATTATATGTAAGTATTGTTATAATAAATGAGAGGACAATAAAATAACAAATTATATGTAAGTATTGTTATAATAAATTAGAGGACAGTAAAATACTAGCTAGAGCATGGTATAACAAATTCGAATGAGTTTCTATTCCACAAAAACGTCAAGATTTGAATGTTTATGAATCTATACCTATACAATGTATGTATCCATTTCAAGCTATAGTCTGTGTGGAGCCAAAGACTGGAAAGTTATCTCCAACTGAGCTCCAGAAAGGTCTAAAAGGTAGACTTGTGTAATTACAATTAGATTTTAAGAAGGATTTTGAAACTATAGGTGTGCATAGAGATTTGGAAGAGGCACTTGTAAATCTAGTTAATGGTGTGCCTATCAAGAGTGAAAAGATATGGCAAGAGTTAGTAGATGTTAGTCAAGTAAAAAGAGCAACATTACATCTGGTACAAAATTATAGTTACTATAGAAATGTACATGTTCTTCAAGATATTACACATATGGACGATAACACATTGCAATTAAGGGGTCAGACTGAAAAGGTAGATCGATCCAGATCGTAAGAAATTTCGGAATACTATGGTGGTCATTGCAACCCTGGCGGACGGTGTTAAATCGGCGGTAAGACCGCCAACAGGCCGGCAGTAAAAACTTTGCAATTACGACCTTGGCGGAAACCGCCAACAAAGACAGCCACTTTAAGACTCTGACCACCACGGCGGTACAAACAAACAGCGCAGCGGTCACCGCCAACAGACAGGCGGGAGACAATGTACCACCCACACTATTACAACCCACCAATCCGCCACCTTTTCCGGGGCGGATTCACCACGGATAAAAACACGGCGGAAACAGGATTCCGAAGGGAAAACGCTCACCACTACACACCCCACGAGGAACGAGGACACCATGGACCCAGAACTCAAAATTCTCCCTGCGATAGTCTTCCTGCTCCTCTACCAGGAGCACGAAGGTCGGCGGCGAAGACCACGGTGAGTACTGCACCTATGACACAGGGGAGGGGGGAGGGAAAAAACAGGGACACGCAACACGCAACACCCCCACCCCCACCCTCACCCACTACAACACACACGCTAATGCATATTGATACATCACAGTTACCCCCCCCAACCCCCTTGGAAGAATGCAAAGACAACAGAAATGAGTGTAACCATTGTAATATATAATATACTAAAATCAAGTAGGCAAAAATATATATATACACCATGTACAAAATATATTCCAAGCATAGTAGTCCAGGTAGTGCTCCAATTAAGTCCGTGGAACACTGGGCCCACACGGTATGGGCGAGGCCCACACAAGATCCCCTACCATGACGGAGAGAACACTGCAAGGGCATCAGAGAGCAACAAAACAGGCACCTCAGGGGGAGGGAAAGGGGGGGCACCTCAGCCGGTTAAGTGCACGACGCCAAATCCACGAGGGGGCCACATGCCCACTGTTCCATCCTGGGGAGTGCAAAGCCACAGTCTCTCAAGTCTATACAGTGGGTGGGTTGCCCACTGTTCCATCCGGGGGAGTGCAAAGCCACAGTCTCTCAAGTCTCCCAAGTGGGTGGGTTGCCCACTGTTCCATCCTGGGGAGTGCAAAGCCACAGTCTCTGAAGTCTATACAGTGGGTGGGTTGCCCACTGTTCCATCATGGGGAGTTCAAAGCCACAGTCTCTCAAGTCTCTACAGTGGGTGGGTTGCCCACTGTTCCATCCTGGGGAGTGCAAAGCCACAGTCTCTCAAGTGGATAACAGTCTCCACTGGTTCTGGAGGTGGCATGGTGCCCAGAGTGCTTCATCCTGCTAAGGACAGAGGTAGTGGATGGATCTCTCCACTGGTTCTGGAGGGGGCATGGTGCCCAGAGTGCTTCATCCTGCTAAGGACAGAGGTAGTGGATGGATCTCTCCACTGGTTCTGGAGGGGGCATGATGCCCAGAGTGCATCATCCTGCTAAGGACAGAGGTAGTGGATGGATCTCTACACTGGTTCTGGAGGGGGCATGGTGCCCAGAGTGCTTCATTCTGCCCGTGACGGACTCAGTAGCATCAGTGCCCTTGGCGTTCATGGGCCAGCGGTGCTTGTGGCGGCGGTGCCCTGTTCAGCGGTTCTTGAGGCGGCGGTGCCCTGTTCAGCGGTGCATGAGACGGCGGTGCCCTGTTCAGCGGTTCTTGAGGCGCCGGTGCCCTGTTCAGCGGTGCATGAGACGACGGTGCCCTGTTCAGCCGTTCTTGAAGCGCGGGTGCCCTGTTCAGCGGTGCTTGGAGCGGCGGTCTCCATTGCAGTGACTCAGCTGCTGGCGGTCTTTCATGGCCCAGGAAGCTTTTGCTGGCAGTCCTTCATGGACCAGCGGGGCTTTTGCTGGCGGTCCTTCATGGCCCAGCTGGGCTTGTGCTGGCGGTGGCCTCCTGGGCAGCTGGGCTTGTGCTGGCGGTGGCCTCTTGGGCAGCTGGGCTTGTGCTGGTGGTGGCCTCCTGGGCAGCAGGGCTTGTGATGGTGGTAGCCTCCTGGGCAGCTGGGATGATGGCGGTCTTCTCCGCTGTGCTGCTCTTCCCAGACTTGCTGACTTTCTTGTGCTCCTTCCCCACCTTGGAAGGTGTCGCAGCTGACTCCACACTCCCACCTGTACCCCTGGGAGCGGCTTTGGTGGCTGGAGCCTTCCCCCTCTCCCGCCGGGCACTGCCCAACTTCTGATGCTTGACAGGTGGGGGACTGTCTGTGCTGTGGCTCCATGCCACACTGGCTGCCCTGGTGGCTGGTGCACTCCAGATTCCGGTGACTACAGGCACCACTGGTACCGGAAATGTTGTGGCTGAGGTGCTAGTTCGGGACCTAGGAGACGGCCGGGGTAGGGGAGGTGTGGGAAAGAGGTCAAGGTTGGACAGGAAACGTTTTTGGGACACACTGGGACGGGTAGCTGGAGGGGGTTTGGGAGTGGAGGAAGAGGTTGTGGTTGTAGGAGGTGTTCGTTTGCTGACTTTGGGTGAAGGTGCATGTGCTGGAGGCTGTCGTGAGGTGGATGGCTGTTGGGTGGGTGTGTGCCTGCGTTTGTGTATCTTGGGAGGGGGCATCACAGACACACTGGGAGAGGACACAGGGGACGTGTGAAAGGTAGAGGGGTGGTGACTGCACATGAGCGGGGTGTGGTGGTGGGTGTGCTGGTGATGGTAGTAGTGGCTGTAGAGGTAGTGCATGCAGGTGTGAGTGTAGACGAGACAGGGAGGGAGGAGGGAGATGAGCAGGAGGGGGACACAGTGGAGGCAGTGGATGTTGGTGTGTCTGCATGTGCGTGATGCTTGCGTGAGTGCCTGTGAGATGTGTGGTGCTTATGTTTGCCTAAACTTCCCTTGTGTGTTGACGTGTGTGCATGCTAGTCTGTAGGTGTGCTTGGGATAGGCTGAGGTAGAGGGGATTGGGCATGGGTGGAGGAAGTTGGAGGGGGGAGGCTAGACACAGGGACAATGGCTGCCATCAGTGCTGAGGCCAGAGTCTGAAAAGCTCGCTGAAGGGTCGCCTGACCAGAATGAATGCCCTCCAGGAATGCCTTTCTTTGTTGCAACTGCCTTTCTACACCCTGGATGGCATTAAAAATGGTAGACTGCCCAACAGTGAGGGACCCGAGGAGGTCACTGGCCTCCTCACTGAGGGCAGCAGGGGTAACTGGGGCAGGGGCTGAGGTTCCTGGGGGGAAGGTGATGCCCACCCTCCCGGGTGAGCTGGCATGGGGCGAAGGCTGAGGGGCTGCTGGGAGGGCGGTGCTGGAGGGGGGGTGGCGGCTGTACCTGTAGATGTGGGGGGCACAGATGTTGCTGCCACCACAAGGGAGCTCCCATCAGAGGACGAGTCTGTGTCACTGGTCTCAGCTCCTGTCCCCGTCTTGGAGCTCCCCTCGCCCTCCCACCCACTGGTAAAGTCCGATTCCGTAGTGTGGCCTTCCATGGTCATGTGGGATGCATCCCCCTCATGCTCCGGTGCCACTGCTCCTCCGCCTGATGATGCTAATGCACACAAGAACAGGGAGACCACAAAAAGGGGGGGGGGACTGAAGAAAGACATGTTGAGTGCATGCATTATCGCTACAGTTGGCAGACACGACAGACACAGAAGCCCCCTGCACTACGCCGCGCTTTTGGGCTCCACTGTTCAATTCCTGGGAAATGGCCTACTAGGCTATGGACGAGATCTGCACATATGGATGACACAGGGGCATGACTAGGTGTAGTTGGCACTCTACAGAGGTGCGGTGGGGTGCCACATGGCCTGCCTTACGGAGGGACCTTGCCTACAGAACTCGCCCTGGCCGAGGGAAACCCACAGCCCACCTCCCCCGCCCAGACACCTCCACTGCACGCAAAATCAGCAGAATGTGAGTGTACTCACCCCCTTGTGGCTGCTGTGATGCCCTCAAGCGCCCATCCAACTCCGGGTACGCCACCGCCAGGATCCTGAACATCAGGGTGGTCATGGTGCGATGGGCACCCCTCCTACGTAGGGAGGAAACCCCCAGCTGAGCCTCCGCCGTCTTCCTTCTCCAGCGGCGAATGTCCTCCCATCTTTTCCAGCAGTGGGTGCTCCGTCTGTGGTAGACCTCCAGGGTCCGGACGTCCTTGGCGATGGCACGGCAAATATGTTTTTTTCTGGTGGGCGCTGACCTACATGATTTGTACAGGGGGAAGATAAAGTTATTACCAACTGCACCGTCAAAGTGATTGGCCCCCATCCCTACCCTTGCCATGTGGCACATGCACTCACCGTTGTTTCATGCACGCTGCACTCTCCCCCCTTCCTTCTTACATCCGTCACTCTCCACACAGGCATAGCCCATACAGCATGCTCACAGTTTACTTACCTGTTTGTCTGGAGGACCGTAGAGTAGCGTGTATTCGGGGAGGACCATGTCCACGAGTTTCTCCAACTCCTCCGATGTGAAGGCAGGGGTCCTTTCCCCAGACACTCGAGCCATTGTCTCTTCCAGACCGAGGTCACAGCAGCACTTGCAGTGTAGGTCCTCTCCTGTCGAAGATCAGGTATTGAGTGATTGAACAGATAGAAAATGGTGGTCACGTCCGCAGCGGTGCGTACCGTCACCAACGGCGTACATGGTCATTGGCTCCTGGGTTAACCAATGCGGCATTGCGCCGTGGTCTTCGACCGCCTACCGCGAGGTGTACAACGCCAGCGCAGTTACCTCACATCCCATTGTCCCACTTTAGAGGTCAGGCAGCCGCCATTTCAGGGGCCCACATGGCTTCATTTTCAACTGCGTCACACATACCTAGGCCTAGACTCAAGACACATACAGGCCACTTTTTGAGTATGAATGGTGTTCTGTGTAAGCTGCGGGTACCTACCTCTGAGTTGTTTGACTCTGTGCTCGCTGTTTTCCTTCATAGGCACCGTCCGCTGGGACATGTGAGGAGATGGCGGCATCCTCCGGTGTACCGACCGTTGGTGGACCTGTCGACAATGGAGGAAAGACATGTGATAATCACATACAGGCTTGACTGTGCCACAATCCTGGAACTGTGTACCCAGTTGGAGCCAGACCTGATGTCAGCTATCCACCATCCCACAGGAATCCCCCCTCAAGTGCAGGTGCTGTCAGTGCTCCATTTCCTTGCAAGTGGGTCATTTCAAACAACAGTGGCCATAGCATCAGGGATGCCCCAGCCTATGCTTTCCAACGTGTTGTCCAGAGTGTTGTCTGCCCTGCTGAAACACATGCGGAGCTACATTGTTTTCCCTCAGGTGGAGGATTTGCCCACAGTGAAAGGTGATTTCTATGCCCTGGGACATATCCCCAACATCATAGGGGCCATTGATGGGACACATGTGGCTTTGGTACCCCCCCACAGGAGTGAACAGGTGTACAGAAACCGGAAGAGTTATCATTCGATGAATGTACAGATGGTATGTTTGGCAGACCAGTACATCTCCCATGTGAATGCCATGTTCCCTGGCTCAGTGCATGATGCCTACATCCTGCAGAATAGCAGCATTCCTTATGTGATGGGTCAACTCCAGAGGCACCGTGTGTGGCTATTAGGTGAGCACCTGGAAGCTAGTCAGTGGGAATGGTTGTGTGGGTCTGGGGATATCCCTACAGTGTGTGTCTAACAGTTGTTCCTCGCCATTTGCAGGTGACTCTGGTTACCCCAACATGTCATGGCTACTGACCCCAGTAAGGAATCCCAGGACAAGGGCAGAGGAACGCTACAATGAGGCCCATGGGCGAACTAGGAGGGTGATCGAGCGGACCTTCGGCCTCCTGAAGGCCAGGTTCCAGTGCCTCCATATGACAGGTGGATCCCTATTCTACTCACCAAAGAAGGTGTGCCAGATCATCGTGGCCTGCTGTATGCTTCACAACTTGGCTTTGCGACAACAGGTGCCTTTTCTGCTAGAGGATGGTCCAGATGGCGGTGTTGTTGCAGCTGTGGAGCCTGTGGACCGTGAAGACGAGGAAGCAGAGGAAGAAGACATGGACAACAGGGACTCAGTGTTCTAGCAATATTTCCAGTGACTCACAGGTAAGAATACAGACCTGCCTACTACATGTACTTAAACACTACTGCCTCTCTACTGTTTGTCGTTTTCACCCAGTGTATGATCACTGAGTTGTCACTTTCCCTTACGATTTCACAGATGTGGGTCCCACTGTGTGACATGTGCTTTGATTCCTCATGGACTAGAGCTGTGTGACATAGGGATGTTGACATTATCAATGAAAAAGCTTTTTGCCACAGTTATTGCTAATACAGTATTCCGAAATCACATACAGACTTGAGATTGTTTGTGCTTTAAGGGTGTTTATTTAAGTGCTCAATATTGGAGGGGGTTGTAAAATGGTGGGGGGTGATGGCGGAGGAATGTCCATGGCAGAGTCCAGCCAATTAGTCTCACAGGTGCATTGCCCATGTGGGCATAGGAAGTGGAGCTGGGGCAGTTTAAGGATGGACAGGGTGACAAAGTGGGACAGTAGGATTACAATCAGGGTGGTCTCATTTCTTGTACGATGGTGCCCAGGGTGGAATTGATGGTTCTGAGTTCCTCCCTGAAGCCCATATACTGTTCCTCCTGCAGGCGCTGGGTCTCCTGAAACTTGGCCAGTACCGTTGCCATCGTCTTCTGGGAGTGGTGGTAGGCTCCCATGATGGAGGAGAGGGCCTCGTGGAGAGTGGGTTCCCTGGGCCTGTCCGCCCCCTGTCGCACAGCAGCCCTCCCAGTTCCCCTGTGTTCCTGGGCCTTCCTCCCCTGGACCGTGTGCCCACTACCACTGCCGCAGGTCCCTGTTGTTGTTGGGGTGGTGGGTTATCTTGGTTTCCCTGTAGTGGTGGACACACAGTTGATTGACGTGTCCTGGGGACGGAGGTATGGGCCTGCTGGGTGGGTGCTGTGCTGGTGTTTCCAGAGGGGGGAAGCTCTGTGGTGGCCTGTGACTGTGTGAGGGGAACCGACTGTCCCAAGGTCCCCAATGGGCTGGGCTGGTCATCTAGATACAGTTGGACAGAGGTGCTGTCATCACTGTGGGCCTCTTCTGTTGGTGGTGTGGACATGTGTGGACCCTCCTGTCAGTTGACGTTGGGTAGGGGTCCTGCAGGGGTATAAAAGGATAGTTATTACTTCTGTGTGTGGCATGGTGTGCAATGGGTGGGTGACCATGTACCCCAGTGCTTGCATTCCTGTGTGGGACCTTGTGTGATGGTGGTTTAGGGGGGTGATGGGTATGTGCAGTGGGCATGCTTTAGTGATGGGTGTCCATGCTTTGTTGTTGCATGCAGGGCTTCGTGTTAGGATGTGTTGTTTGTGATGTTGGGACATTTGTGAGGATTTAGAGTGATGGGGGTGAGGGTGAGGGTGGGGGTATTTGCTGGCATGCAGGTAGGGTGGGGGATTGTAATAGTTAAGATTTGACTTACCAGAGTCCATTCCTCCACCTACTCCTGCGAGGCCCTCAGGATGCAGAATCGCCAAGACCTGCTCCTCCCATGTTGTTAGTTGTGGGGGAGGAGGTGGGGGTCTGCCGCCAGTCCGCTGAACGCCAGCTGGTATCTTGAGACCACGAAACGCACCTTCCCCCGTAGGTCGTTCCACCTCTTCCTGATGTCCTCCCGATTTCTTGGGTGCTGTCCCACTGCGCTGACCCTCTCCACTATTCTTCGCCATAGCTCCATCTTCCTTGCAATTGAGGTGTGCTGCACCTGTGATCCGAATAGCTGTGGCTCTACCCGGACGATTTCCTCCACCATGACCCTAAGCTCCTCCTCCGAGAACCTGGGGTGTCTTTGCCGTGCCATGGGGTGGTGTAGGTGATGTGTGGGGTGATAAGTGTGATGATATTTAGTGGTGTGTAGTGTGCGGTGCGTGGAAGTTATGTGGGTGATGGTGTTGTGTGCCTGTGGATGCTAGTGTTGTTGATGGTGGTGTCTCTCTCTGGCCTTCGTTCGTGATTTGTTGTCGTTAGGGTTTGTGGGTGATGTGGGTGTCTGTTTTATATTGTATTGGGTGTGTGGGAGTGGTGTGTGTATGTGTATCAGGTGTGTGTATTTGGAATTGTCCAATGTGTATGTGTTTTGTAAAAGTGTGTGTATTTTGAGCGCGACGTTGTGTACCGCCAATGGAATACCGCGGTTGAAAGACCGCTGCGTGAATTCGTGGGTCGTGATAGTGTGGGCATATTTCTGTTAGCGTGACGGTGGAGGTTTTGTTTTCGCCAGTTTATCACTGACCTTTGGTGTGGTGGACTTGTGTGGGTGTCTGAATTTTGGCAGATTCCGAGCTGTGGGTCATAATAGCTGTGGCGGATTTCCGCAGCCGCGGCGGTGTGTTAGTGGTCTTCTGCACGGCGGTAAGCGGCTTTTACCGCCATTGTGGTAATGGCCGCCTATATGTTCATCCTCTACATTCTAAAGAGATTATTGGGGATGCTATTGATCTCTTTCAAATGAAAGAAGCTAAAAGAGCTCCATTAAGTGTGTGTGAGAAAATCTTAGAAGCGTATTGTTTTCAACATCTGTTTGCTACTGGAGTAGGCGGTAGGTATGATGACTGGCATGTATAAATACCAGCAGCCGAGTACAGTTCAACTAGACTTTATTCAGAGGACCCTCTATTTCACCAGTGTATTCCCTTCATAGTTCACCTACTACTAGAGAGCGACTTGTCTGGCTTTTCTTATGCAGTAAATCACATTCTCAAAACAGGAGTGAATCTGCAGAATCTGTCAGCAAAGGAATTTGTTGAGAAAGTTCAAGGAAAAGATGAAACTCTGGAGTATAACTTGGTTAATTTAATGGCATGTCAGCATGTTAACAATTAGTATTGGTATCATTGTCATGGTGAGCTAAAATGTATTTTGAGGAACCTAGGATCACCTACTTGGTTTCTGACACTCAGTTGTGCTGAGTATGCATGGGATGACCCCTGCTTGAATTCTTACGAGAGGAAAACTCAAACATAAAAGAGATAAATCTGAAGACACCAGGAGAACTCTATTCAATGGACAGGGCAAATGTTTGTAGCTATTTTAACCATAGGTTTCAAGCAATGATGACTTTCATCTATAACAAAACTAATCCTCCTCTTAGCGAAGTGACTGATTTTTTTTGCCATAAAGAGTACCAAGCTAGAGGTGCTCCACATATTCACATGCTGTTATGGGTAAAAGATGCCTTAATGTTTGGAAAAGACACCGATGACTCTGGCTTGTCTTTCATAGAATAGTACGTGACATGCACCATAACAACTGAAAGTGCTGACAAGGGGTTGAGACAACAAGTTCTAAGAGTTCAAAATCATAGGCGTAGTAAACACTATCCACGAAAATACAGATTTCGGATTCCCATGACCTGTGATCTCAGAGGGAAGAGTGAACAACATTTTGTCTGTTGTAAGACACACTCTGACACTGAAATCTCAGAAAAATGCATGCAACCTCAGAAGAACAGAAGCTTCAAAATGTATTAATGACCACAACCTTGTTATTCTGAAGAAGTGGAATGTAAACATGGATATACAATTTGTTGCAGATAATTCCATTGCTGTAGCTCACTACATGACTTCTTATATCACAAAGTCAGAGAATACAGAGATGAAAGAGATGTGGGTGGAAAATGTTAGCAGAAAAGAGTCTTACCAAGGAATTCTACAGTTTTAGTTTGAAAATGCTTTTGTACAAGAAAATTGGATCTTATGAATGTGCCGATAGGTTGAGCTCAGCAAGTTTGTTCTCCAAGTCTAGAGGAATCTAGTGGGTAAGCCTAGACTTAGCAAGCAATAAGTACCTTGCAAAATCTGATCCTGGGAGTACAGATATTCTAAAGACTAACATGCTAGACACATACTTTCCAAAAAGAAGTCTTGAAAACATGTGTCTCTATGAAGTACTTCAGTATTATACATATAGCACTAATGCAACTGAAAACATGGAAGAAGGAAGGTTTGCAGTGACTGGATATGACTGTTGTTTGGTACAACACAACAAAAGAAATCTAATTAACCATAGAAAGCTTAATTGCCAAACTCCAGAAAGAATAGAGCTTTTCTACTTGGCACTTTTGTAACTGTTCAAGCCATGCAATGCTGAATCAGATTTACTTGAACACTCTGACTGTTATGAAGAGTCATTCAATGCTGTAAAAGACCGTTTTAAGTGTTCTGTCTTTCCAATGTACTTGCAGATGTTGAAAGATGAGATTAAACAGGAAGAACCCATTGTTGCTGAGATAGCCAGGGAGAGCTCACAAAACAGACACATTTCAGCAAGTCAAGATTCTTCAGGAGAACCAGTAATTCAAAACGAAGCAGCTATGGCTATGAATGAGGTAGAGGTTGCAATGCAGCAAACGAGGGGGAACTGTGAATTTTAAACACTTAGTAGAACAACTGAATAATGAACAGATATAAATTTACAACTAAGTTAAAGATAAAATAGAGAATGAATTTTGCCAAGAGAAAAAACTATTTGAATGTCCTTCATATAA
Source organism: Pleurodeles waltl (assembly GCF_031143425.1). Classification (NCBI taxonomy): domain Eukaryota; kingdom Metazoa; phylum Chordata; class Amphibia; order Caudata; family Salamandridae; genus Pleurodeles; species Pleurodeles waltl. Next base: position 789,990,767 of record NC_090443.1, read on the forward strand.
ACAAGTACTACTATACATAAGTAGAGAAGCTGGCACCGGGAAAAACTTCCTAATTAAACTTTTGACCATTTATCTACAGAAGACTACAGATTCCAATTTGTCATGTGTAGTAACAGCACCAACAGGATTAGTGACACATAACATTAAAGGAATTGCTCTGCACTGACTACTAATGCTACCTGTTAAACATGACAATAACTAGAATATCAGAAATTATCTCATGATGCTTCTCATGAGGTAGCAAGCGTATTTAAAAAATTGAAGTTTCTTACCATTGATAAAATGAGCATGTTATCAAACAAATTGTTTGCCTTCATGCACTTAACAGTGCAGCAGATTTCAAGTAGGCCTGGATGTAGAACTTTGCTCCGCCGGCTGAGTTTGCAGGTTTGTGTAGCAGCGCGAAGTTATAGAATTTCACAATCTGGTGCAGAGTGAAGTTAGTTCATCCTCCAACCATTATTGAGTGCACAAAAGCCTTTGCATTCACTCATGCTGCTTCTGGCATCATGTGCAAGACTTTACATTTACTTGAGCTGCTTCTGGCCATGACAGCGGCCAAAACAATCCCGCTCGCTAATGCACCTGTAGTAGATTTTCTACTTGCTGTGCATCTAAATTTAGTCAAAACAGGTTTCTGAATGGATTTTCTTCTCCAATGGACCCTTCAAGTTGTTTTTGTTAGAGTGAATAGCCTTTTTATTTTTTTTCCATACGGAAGGAATAGACTCCAACTTCCTGTTTCTGTCCAGCATGCTCTTCCCAGTGCTTTTCCTATTTCCTACTTACTTTTCACTTGGATTTTAAGGTAGAAGGCTCACACTCATTATCTCCTGGATATGCCATTGGATTTAACGACTTTGCTGTTGTAAAATTACACAAGTAAGTTCAAAAAATATTGTATAAAGGTGTTGCTTGTTTACTTGGGCATGCTCCAGCTTTTCTCTGCACTTTATTGAGATTTTTACATTTTATAGTGATGGGTACCTGGAGTTTAAGTATGGGCCTAGTTATTATTTATCTTGCATTTCATAGATTTTTCACCTTTTGTAAAGTAAACTTGTTCCACAGTTCAGTAACTTTGTAACATTTACAATATTATTTTACTAGATGTCATAGATTTTCAAAGGGCCATCTAGCCATTAGGAGCCAGTACAAGTTTTCATCAGTGTTTGAAATAAATGTTTCAGTGGTATATGTTTTTAATATTTCACTGAGGGCATGGATGGCATTGAATTAATTTAAAAATGCTACCTATTGTTTGTGTTTCATATTTGTTTTTGCAAAAAGTGTATATGTAGTGGGGTAATACTTGATGGAATAGAAGGATATGTGTTGTGAAATTTGTATAACTCAGTTAATTTTTGTGTTTTGCATTGCTGAGTTAATGTTATTGCTTTCCTCAGTGTCACAACCATTCCTCATTATGGCCAGTGTGTGTGTGTTTGTGAAATGAATCTGACTGCATTTATCAAGATGCATTGGGGCCAACTTTTTGCTGGAGTGTGAGGCAGTGTGCTCCCTTTTTTTTTTTTTTTTTGCACTGTGTGTGTTTGTGTGTGTGTGTGTGTCAACATCCACCATTTGTCTTTGTTCTCCATGCCATTTGGTCAGGGACCATTTTGTGTAGTCTATGTCCATAGGCTTGCATGAATTCTTTTTCTCCAAGCTTTCTTGTTCACAGTTGTTGTTTGACAATGTGGCTGGTGGCTATTCTGTGCATCCAGTCATGTGCTTTTGCCATAAGCTTGCATGTGTTCTTTGTTCCCCATGCCTCCTTCCTCACTGTGATTGTTTGACTATATGGCTGGTGGTCATTTTGTGCCTCCAGCCAGTGTCCCTTTGCCATAGGCTTACATGGGTTCTTTGTTTGCCATGCCTCCTTGCTCCTTGTTGTTGTTTGACCATGTGGCTGACAGCCATTTTGTGCATCTAGCTAGTGTCCCTTTGCCATAGGCTTGCATGTGTTCTTTGTTCCCTATACGTCCTGCCTCCTTGTTGTTGTTTGTGGGTGGCGGCCATTTTGGGCATCCAGCTATTTTCACTTTACTGTAGGCTTGCATGTGTTCTTTGTTCCCCATGCCTCCTAGCTCCTTGTTGTTGTTGCTGTTTGACCATGTTTAGCAGCCATTTTGTGCATCCAGCCAGTGTGTCTTTCGTATAAGTTTTCATACAAAAATCAGCAAATATTGATCATCTTTTTTGTTTAATTTTCCCTTGATTTTATTTTTTTAATTTTATTTTTTATTTAATGTTCTTTTATTTTATTTATTTATTTATTGTATTTTTTTCTTTTAGTTAATTTTTTAATTTTTTTTATTCTTTTTTATTTTTTAATTTACTTCATTTTATTTAACTCACTAATATACCTTGTTCCGTCGATCCATCCACTCCTCCATCCAACCATCCATTCATCCACCAAAGGCTCATAGGCAAGCTACAGCATTCGGTTCTTTAGGTATAATAATTCAATTTCCTCCTAAGAAAGTAGTACCCAATCATTTCAGGAAACATAGCAAAGTAGAATGCAGCCACAACCAGAAATAGTAGATCTACCCAAAGTTGCAGCAGAAGAGGATGTCGAGCTTCCTGCTGAGCAAGAATCTCCTCTTTTAGAATCAATGGCTAACCAGACCTCCAGCAAGAAAAAGGAAGGTACTACTCCACCCTCTTCTCCAAGCACCAATTCTGATGAATGATAGGGACATGCAGTGGGCCCCAGCAGAGTCCGGGAGATGCCAGGAAAGGCAAGGGAAAATAAAATAAAAATAAAATTTTCAGAGAGCCTTAGAATCACAGAAGGGGATGATGATGATGAGCCAGTAATTGTGGAAGCTGGCACAGAGGAGTCCGACATTACTATCCAACCTGCTCCGAGGGATGTGGCACAGACAGCACCGCCAGCTCCCATGTTTGTGAGGCCCCAGCAGAGAGAGACCTGCACCAACCCATCCCTCAGTAGAAGTATGCACTGCAGAGAGGCAATCAACATACCCACCTAACTGCACTTCTTCTTCAGGCATTGACAGTGGCCCTGTAAGAAAGTACTTCTCCCCAGTTTGGGACTTTTTTAGGATCAGCAAACAGGAAGAGAACATTGCAATATTCGCCGTGTAAGTGTTCTTCAGGGTAGGCCTGGTTCACATTATGGTACTGAAGGCCAGATGACCCTTAAGAAAAAATATCATGTAATTCAGTGGGAGGATCACCTTTAAAAAAAATGCTGAACATGGTCAATGTAGTGAAGGTGAGGAGAGCCAGGAAACATCAGCTACAATTGCTCAAATCACACTGGAAGGTGAGGACAAAAAGGGTGACATCCTCATGCAAAGCAGCCCTGTCCCTAGCAGTACATCTGAATCCCATGTCTCAGTGACCTCACAATGGCACAGGAAAACTCAGAGTCAGATGGAGACCTGCATTATACGGTGAATGCATCATGACGCACATTGAGTCTACCAACATCTACATCTCAAAAGTTGCCTGTGTCAGTGGGCCAGAAAAGAAGAACATCCAGGCTACTATTACAGACATGGGTAGGCAGGAGAGGCCCTACGACCGCAACCAACCAATTGCACGTTTGTACAATGGTAAGCTGATAAAAAATATTAGCGCTTGACTTCCTCCCTTTTGCTTAAGTGGAATGAGTGGGATTTTGAGAGTTTGCGGCAGCCATCTGCCAGCAATGGAAGGTTCCAAGTAGAACCTATTTTGCCAGAATTGCTGTTCCAGCACTGCATCACGATGTGCTGCAATTGGTTGGACAAGCTTTGCAGCAAATTGTTGTCCACACTATCTACCTGACAACAGACATATGGACCAGTGAGTAGGCTACTGAATACATGTGGACCACTGCACACTGGATCTCCTTCACGGGAGTAAAGCAAAAACTATCTACAGGTTTTGGCTCTAAAGAAATTTTTAAGAGCATTCGGCAGCATGCACCAATAGCCATGTTCGCCACAGAGAAATCACATACAGCTGCAAACATCTTGGACAAATTTAATAACAAGGTGTCTGAATGGCTGTGATCCAGAGGTCTCCGAACTAAATTTGTTGTCACCGACAATGGCAGTAACATAGTCAAGGCCCTGGCAGATGGTGGCTATTTCAGGGCCCTGTGTTTGGCGCTCTGCATCAACCTGGTTGTGCAAGACTTTCTCATAAAAGAAGACATGGTAAGCAACATAATACCCACCTGCAGACAAATCTGGACTCATTTCAGACAGTCTTTTAAAGCCCAGAAACAGTTCTGGATTATTCAGCATGGGAACAGAGTACCAGTTAAAGCCCTGATACTGGAGGTGCCAACATGTTGGAATTCCACCTATTATATGTTGCAATGTCTGTTTGAGCAGTACAGACAGATCAATGACTATTTCATTCTAAGAGGAAGGGATGCAATTGGCAAAGCTTTGTCAATGAATGAGGACAAATGGGTCCTACTCAAATGTCTGACACAGATTCTGCTCTCCCATTGTTGCATCAGAAACAGGACCAACTAAAGATGGTGTCTGAAAAGTTTGCACTCTGAGGTGTAAACAAAAACCCAAAAGCGCATGCTTTGGTTGCAAGCATAGGCTATCACTTGACTTTTAATGCAAGGCAGCAAAATGACTTTATCTCATCCAAAGAGTATATATCTGCCTCCCTACCTAATCCACGCTACAAAGCAATTATTTCCCCTGTCATTCCTTTTTCTGTGTGGATGTTTCAAAATAGAAGAGGTGGATTGTTGAGCAACCCGGAGAACTGGAAGAAGAACAACAGGAACTTCGAATCCCACTCAGCAGTTCTAGGATGCCACCTTCAACTTCCAGAGAAGGAAGTTTTGTCTCACAGCAGTGAACACCAGCAACAAGAACACCAGCAACAACAACATCAGAAGAATCAGACCCAACCTCTGCATTGCCTTGGTTTCAAGTGGAAGGTCTTCACTCCAGTGCAGCGGCAAAGGCAAAAGAGATTGAGCAAGTGACAGAACCAATAACACTTCAGAGGATGTTCCAGGAGTATCTGGATGACCCAAAAGAAGTGTATGTGGAACAAAACCCATTGGTGTATTGGTATGGGAAGATGTACCAATGGCCAGATCTCAGCAGACTGGCAATAAAGTATCTGGCTTGTCCTATAGCCAGCATGTCTGTTAAACATGTGTTCAGTGCAGATGGTGCAGATCTTACAGTGAGAAGGACCAGTCACATCTCCTCTTGTGCACCTCAAAGCAACCAAGTGAGAAAAACCATTATCAAAATGAATCAGCATTTTATACCACCTGATTACACTGTTCCCAAAACACCACAGGAGGAGAAAGAGGATGATTGGTCAGAATCAAGTCTTTGCTGATACACTTCTGGGTGAACCACCTGAGTTTCAGGACGAACTCCACTTCCGGGACAGAGTATGCCAGTGCCACCATAGAACTTTTTAACTATTTCTCATTGAACTTCTTTCTTTCTGTCTTCGCAAAAAAACTAGTTAGGCCTGTGAGCAGTGAAAAAGCCCCCACATTTCCTTTAGGACATTGGATATAATGCCTGCCTTCCTCACACGCCATTGCTTGTCCTTTTTTACATCATCTAGCAGGGCTTCCCCAGAAGGTCCTTGAGTAAAAAAATGACAATTTGAATGCCAAATTCCAATGTGCTGCTACCATGAAAGAGGAAATAATATTTTGTAATAATGAATCACTGGGCTTGAATTGGAAGAGGTATCTACTAACTATTGCACCAATGAGTGGTGGTATATTGAGTGGTTGTGAGTGATGATTGATGATGTCAAATTTGTAAACTTGATTTTGATGATTTTCAACATTTGTTGGCTGATAGGTGATCATTTCATCTTGAATGTGATTGGCTTTTCAAACTGAGACATATTTACCTGCAGGTTCCTCTCATTTTGACTGTTACCTCAGAGAACAGACCAGTCACTTTAGTTACCAAACACAAATCAATACAAAATACTCTAACTCTCTTTCACTATTTGTTCTTCAGTAGCAGTATACTACACAGTTCAATCTCACTCATTTTGGGGCTTGGATGGAGTTACTCAGAATCAGGAGAAGGAATAGGAGGATAGAAGGACTCACGGCAGGACTACCTCAACAGCTAAAAGGAGAAAGGTATCAAATTCAAAGAGAAACCATGATGATGATAAACACTTTGATGCCTATTAGTCACTCAGCTCTGTGGACTGGAGAAAGGTGCATTGATTTGGAAAATGCTGTTGAGTGTGTGTTTGCTGAATTGCTGGCCCAAATAAGATACTCCCTGGTCTTGCTCTGTGTTAGAAATTGGGTCTTTGGTTGGCAGTCAGGTTGCCCCTGTCCAAGCAAGCGCCCTCACTCTAGTCAGGGTAATGGAGAAATACGCTTAGATAACCGCTGCTTACCCCCTTGGTAGCTTGGTCCAAGCAGTCAGGCTTTACTTAGAAGCAATTTATAAAGTATTTGTACCAAAACACACAATAATACAGTGAAAACACTACAAAATGGACACCATACCAGTTTAGAAAAATAGATAATATCTGTTCAAATCAAACATGACCAAAATGACAAAAAAAAACATACACAAGTTAAAATAAGAATTTTCAAAAGAATGAGAGTCGTTCTCCATAGAAAACAATGGGAACTTTGAGTTTACACAAAATACCAGGTTAGCATCAACAATAAATCCACACGGGCAAGTGGGCATCGGAAAAGGCAGTGATACGCCGATTTCTTCCTCGCAAGGGAGGCCGTGCATCATTGCTTCTCACAAGAGAGTGATGCGTTGATTTCCAGACGGGGCACCTCGGATCCACGCAGAGTCGGGTTGACTTTGATGCCCAGCGACGATATGTGGAAAATCCTGTTGCACGGTGTTATAAAACCATGCTGCATGAGGTTTGCATCGTTATCAGCAGCCGCAAGCTGGTGTTGCATGTTGTTTCTCCAGCCGCGATCGATGTGGAGATCTCTCAGCCGCGATGCAGGTGGAGCATCTATTTTAGCCGCAAATCCTGCAGTTCGTCGTTTATCAGCTGCGATGCAGATGGTGCTTCGTAAATTTCCACGCAGTGTCCTGTGCGTGGATTTTCAGCTCTTGTCTGCCAACTTCACCTTTCACAACTGCCCAAGAACGACACTACTTGGCAGGGCAGGAGTGTCAGCAGAGAGTACAGATGTTAGCAGAGGAAGTCTTTGATGGCCCTGAGACTTCAAAACAGGAGGAAAACTCAACTCAAGCCCTTGGAGTTTCTTCACAAGCAGGAATGCACACAAAAGTCCAGTTTTTGTCCCCTTTCACAGGCAGAAGCAGCAACTGCAAGATAGCCCATCAAAGCACGACCACAGGCACTTCTCCTCTGCTCTTCAGCTCTTCTCCTTGGCAGAGGTTCCTCTTGGTTACAGAAGTGATCTAATTTTCAGGGGTTTGGGTCCAATACTTATACCCCTTTCTGTATTTGAGGTAGCCATACTTCAAAGGAAAGTCTCTGTTGTTCACAAGATCCTGCGTTGCCCAGGCCAGGCCCCAGATACACACCAAGGGGCTGGAGGCTGCATTGTGACAGGGCAGGCACAGCCCATTCTGGTGTACGTGACCACTCCTCCCTCCACTCTAGCACAGATGGCTCATCAGAATATGCAGGCTACACCCCAGCTCCCTTTGTCTCACTGTCTAGAGCAGATTCACAAATAGCCCAACTGTCAAACTGACCCAGACAGGCAATCCACAAACAGGTTGAGTCACAGAATGGTTTAAGCAAGAAAATGCCTACTTTCTAAAAGTGGCATTTTCAGACTAGCAATCTGAAATCCAACCTCACTAAAAGATGTATTTTTAAATTGTTCAGAGACCCCAAATTCCACATTTCTATCTGCTCTCAAAGGGAATTTGCACTTTAATAATATTTAAAGGCAGCCCCCATGTTAACCTATGAGAGAGGTAGGCCTTGCAACAGTGCAGACCGAATTTAGCAGTATTTCACTGCTAGGACGTGTAACACGCATCAATACATCTCCCACCTATAACATACACTGCATCATGCCCATGTGGCTACCTAGGGACTACCTTAGGGGTGCCTTTATGTATGAAAAGGGAAGGTTTAGGCCTGGCAAGTTGGTACACTGGCCAAGTCGAATTGGTGGTTTGAAACTGTACACACATACACTTCAGTGGCAGGTCTGATCCATGGTTCCAGGGCTGCTAAGGTGGGTGGCACAACCAGTGCTGCAGGCCCACTAGTAGCATGTGATTTACAGGCCCTAGGCACCTCTAGTGCGCTTTACTAAGGACTTACTAGGAAATCAAATATGCCAATCATGCATAAGCAAATTACCCATACATTTTACATAGAAGCACTTGCACCTTAGCACTGGTTAGCAGTGGTAAAGTGCTCAGAGTACCAAAAAACAGCAAAACAGAGTCCAGCACACATCAACAACCTGGGAAGCAGAGGCAAAAAGTTAGGGGAGACCATGCCAAGGAGGCCAAGTCTAACACTCTGCATCTGAGTGTTCCTGGTACATTCCTGACTCCTCATGAAGCTTACATTGCTTCCTTTTGTCCTTCTCCTTTACTCTGTAACACAGTTACTGTTTTTCAATATGCAGGCCTTCTCCTATTCCTCTCCTGCACTACCAAAACTTAGTGAAAGCTCAACCCTCCAGCTTACGTACCAGACAGGTTCAGACATTCCAAGAAGAATAGAGATATACCAATCAATTTGGCAATACAGTATCATTTTTCTTTTAGCGGTCATAATTTATAGAACTGGGTGGGTTAACTTCAATCCTCCATAATTTGTATTTTTCAAACCTAGAAGACATAACATTTAGGTATATACTATCTTGGGTCTCTCTGGGTCAGAAGGACTGTTTCCAATGCATTGTACTGAACTGTGTCATACTTATCCCTTCATTGTTCCCTTCCTGAACAGATTGATGATGGTGTGGTACTCAGCATCCCAATAAATATTTTCATGGTTTATTTTGTGTAGTGTTTGTCTTTGTCACACATTTCCCTTAACCCCCTTTCCCACCCATTCATTGAGTTCCTAACCCTCTTCCCCAGGCTGTGTGATTTATTGAGGTGTGACTAAATTTCACACCATAAATGGATCACACAATTGCTGTGGGGATGCGGTGAAAGCAACACCAATTCACTTCATGACCTTCTATTACCTGAGCACTATTCCACACTGGTCTTATCAACACCATCATCAAGGCCTTGTGTTGTTGTGTAAACGCTTAACTTTGTCTAACCACTCCCGACTCAGAGCCCACTTCTCCTGACTTAAGGAATTTATTTCCCAAGTTTATTTTTTAAATACTAGCTCCCTATTGCTTAGAAGAAGTTTCTATTGCTACTTGTTACTATCATATCAGGTCTTCATTGTTGCATGTCAAATACTGTTATTGTGTTAGTCTGCTCTCAGTCTTCCTAAAGTTAATATATAATATTTGACCCACTTACTCTCGGTATTCTTTGAATCTAGTTGACAGTGATGGATAACCCTTTCATTAATCTTACAGTTGGAGAAAAAGACTGGGATATCAGCCGTCGCTTCATCTATTCAGGTAAGAGAAGAGAAATGCATTTAAGTGAACTTGTTTAGTTAGTAATTACATTCTATATAAGAAGATGTTTGTCTGTATCTAGGGTTTTGTAGACAAAATAGGCAATGCACTCATCCTCTAGTGGTCAATATAGTTACAGAGGGCAGTAGAGCAAGGGTCTAAGTAAATGCATACACTTTTTTAGCAGATTTAAAAACCAGGTCAATAAAAGACAGCAGTGCAAAGAGTTAAAACCAAAATAAACAAATGAAGTTAAGTAAAATGTCAACATACAAAACAAAATAAAATGATGGACAGAGTGTTGAGACGTTTCAAACACTCAACCCCAGTCACAGATCTGGGTTTAATCCATTGTTATTTTGCTTGCCACATCACCCCAGTTTGGACCCAGCCATATGCAAATCAGTCTTGACCCTATAAAGTAAAATGTTCCCTTTTATTTTTAGCAAATAAGAAAACTCACCCTTTCTACCCACAACTAGCCCACCCTTCTCTCCAAACAAATAGCCCCGTCCCCAAAAAGTCCAACAAAATTCCAAAGTGAAACTGGTCTGAGCTCCCTCGCCACCCTATCCTCCCACAACAAGTCCCTCCCACCAAAACTAAAAATTAAAAAAGGGCTCAGAAGAGGGCATTGTCTGTTTGGGCCTAGAGCTGGTGAAGGTTCTAATCACTCCTGGTGAGTCAGCTCTCTATACATTCCATCTACTGCAGGGTGTACTGAAGTGATGGTCTGTGAGAGCGGGAGGGCCACAGCAGCAGGTGCAGTCAGGGCCCCTGACATCTGGCAGCAGTGATGGCAATGTGATGGCCAGGAGGCTGGGACTGGTGTGCTGCTGGTGAACTGGGTCACAGGCAGCAATTTCCGCCTCTTTATCCTCCAGGGCTACCAGCTACTGGTATTTGTACTGGATGATCTCCAGCTTCTGTCAGCACACATGGGACGTTATCGCCTGCCTGGTGGGTAATGCTGGTTGACCAGTAGGTGTAGTTATATCGAGAAAACCAAAAATAAAAAAGTCAAATTTTAAATGATGCTCTGAGCAAACACTTCTTTAAAAGTACATAGAGTAGCAGTACACTACTGGTCCCCTAGGGACATAGGAATTGCATGTGATTATGATTAAGAGTGTCACAGGACCAATTTTATTTCTTTACCAACACATGCCTCACACAAAAGCACTGACTATCTAGTAGAAAATAATTAAGGCAGATTAACACCAGATTAAACAACAGTAAATTATTTTATTTGATTTTAAAGTCTTTTCTCGTAACTAAACAGACACTTTTAGTGGAAAGATAAAATTAAATCACCTCCCATTTATGAGTAAGGCATTATGTGCTATGGAGTACAAGTTGTTGTGCCAAATTAATGGAGGCATGCTATCCAGCACTTCAAGTACTTTGCTACTGTCTGCAGCTGCGGCAGCTGTAGTTGGCAATCATATATCTTTAATTCCAATGGCCCTACTCTTCTCCAAATGCCTTTCACTTCATTTCTGCCCTGACTCCGAAGAGGCAGATGAATCTGAACAGGCATAAAATAGATGTGTTATAGGAAACCATAAAATATATTTTGGAAACACTTCATATGGCATAAAAATGTGGTACATGCCAAAAATGGATTTTTGGGACGGGAAAAACTTAGGAATGAATAAAGGAGTGAAGTACTAAGAGAGGTGACTGAGTGGGTGAAGGGTAACACACCTTGTGTGTTCGGTTTGCAATGCACTAAAAACTTTGTAAATGTAACTTTAACTGAAGGAGACACACATTCCACAGCTAACACTGCAGTCAAGAATTCAACCATTCAGCACTTTGTTGGCCATGGGTGGCAAAATGCTGTGGGCAGGGAATGGGTTGATGAATTATGATGGGTGGAATAAATATCTACCTCACTTAACAAATACAGTGAGTCAATGGATTAGAAGAACGCGTATTAAAATACCCCCTACTTTGAACGATAGCTTTGATAACCAACCATAAAACAAAGTAAGTGAGCAGCATGCCCCTCTCCAAAACAACTTCTGTGTTAATTCAACCAAGCAATTATTCAATCATCCTTTCATTCTTCCTACTATATCCAGCCATAACCACCATGATTTAGGCTTTACAGTCTCTCATCTAGTGTTTCACCAACATTTTCAATCCATTATCCATCCATTCAGTAGCCATCCTTTCTTTTGGTCATCCTTTCACCCATCCATCCAATTACCCAATATTCACCCACACATCCTTACACCCACCCACCAATCCATTCCTTTCACTCATTTCACCCATCTTTTCTTTTAACTTTCCGTTCTTTCCAGTTTCCATCAAGCCATCATTTTTAGCATACATTATGTAGACTTTTGCTGAGTTGCAGATAGATCAACCATTGCTGTGGCTGGTAAAGCATGGGGTTCACAATCACAAGTCACAACGATACCGTTGTAGCTAGTGAGTATAATAGTCATTTTCAATAGGCAATCAATGTGACTTACCACTGCCCATTTCTGCTGACGCTTCTCCTCTGCACCTTCTGCTCCTGCAGTGGAACTTGTGGCTAGAAAGAATCATTAAACATTTTTTGATACCAGATACGCCTCACCTTACTCTTTTTAATAAAAAAAATACAACCACAATACATCACTATAGTTTGATTACCACTGCAGTATCTTCTATTAAAAATATCATTCTGGGCATTTTGTTGGTTCACAATGTTAGACAAGACAGGTAGTCAAGCCAACCAAAAACCTTTTATAATGGAGGGGCAGATCTATATAGCCTATGATGATGATGAGTCTGAATCATTGAAGCGCAACAAAGGGTTAAAATATTAATGGTCACTGAAAGACTTATGGGCCTGATTATGAGTTTGGTGTACGGGAACACCTGTCCCCCAAACTCCCGACAGGGCGGCTGCCACTGTAGTGGCAAAATTCCCACCGGACCCATTCTGACTTTCCCATTGGGCTGACAGGCATAAAGCAAGGCTTCCGTCTGTCAGTCCAATGGGAAAGTGGCAGCAGCAATGTTGCTGGTTCATAATTGAGCTGGAGGAAATACTGCCACCCGCAGGGGGCGCTAGCACCCTCGCAAACTGCATTGCTCAGCCGACAGTGTGCATTGCGAGGGTGCTTGTCACGGCTAGCACAGAACCAGGCTGTATCGGGATCACCGACCCTGGCGTCAGGCCGTCAGGGTCATAATGTGGTGGTCAGACTGCCACAGCAGTGGCGGTCCACACCACCACCGCAAGTCTGGCAGTCTAGTGACCACCAGACTCATAATTAGGCCCATAGTGTTGGTTGTCAAATGCAATGGGACCACAAAGTTTCCAGCCATGCTGCACTGTCATGGGAACTGCTGGTATACTTTATAAATCCACAGCACAGCACAACATTGGGGGTTGGGTTGGTGGTCCATTACCAAAGACACTCTCTCTCTAACTGTTCAAGCATGAGCAAGAAACAAAAAGCCTTCTCAACAAAAATACCTGGTGAATATTATAAAAAATACTAGCTTACTTGGGCCTGCAATCTTCACAGTAGACTGTACCAAAAATCTGTTCTTAGTCTTACAGTACCACATGATATATAGGGGAAAGGGGAAGATTGCCAACTAAGCAAAATACATCTACAGACTAGTACAGACTAAAAAATGTCAGCTACCAAACAAAACCCATAAAATAAGGAAAAAAATTGCAGGGACAATAAGAATTAAACAGAAATTGGATAGGGGTGTTGGAAAAAATTAGACAGTATAAAAAATAAACAATGCAACATTAGAAGTAGTACAATAGTGGGCAGAGGTAAATGTTAGGAAAATATTAATAATAAATAATAGGACTTACTGAGGTGAGCAGAGCCCTCAGCTGAGGCACGGGTTGTCCGCTCCTCTTCCCCAGCTCTTCTCAGACCTGCCTCGTCACTGCCCCTCTTCTTGCACTTAGGAGCTGATGTAAGAAATTAAGAAGATAGAAAAAATAGTTTAGTGGTACAGTAAATCTCCACAAAATTATTATAACTGGCAAATGCAGTAATATTGTACTTATCTACAACAGATCACCTATGGAACTAGTATCATTGAGTTGGCTATACTAGTCCTAAAATCACTATTCTAAATTATCTTAACAAAAACTACATTTGGACCTAATGCATTGCAATGAATGATCTTTGATTCTATTCTCATTTTTCAACCCCCTTGATGGACCAACTCAGGCTCCCTTTTTTACAATGAATAGATGCATACTAGTTCTACACATCACTATGAATTTGCTTGGGACTGTACTAGCTACATAAAGAAAGTCTCAGAAAATGGTAACTCAGTGTTATCATTAATTCACATGGTGACAGAAGGACAGAGGATGCAATAGCTTCTTAAATAATCAGCCAAAGCTAGGGATGACGAGAATGATAAGGTAGTGCTGAGCACCTACCTAGCTCTAACTGGATCACATAATAATATTCTTAATGTAAACTAAACACAACTTACCTCTGAGTGTGAGCACCATGCTATTCAGAAAAAAAGTTAGCATTGTAGAACACAAACACAATAATACGGTGAATACTCACCAAGCCCTGGAATCTCTATGTCCAGCAGATCAAGCAGGGCCTGTTCGAAGATAATGATATCCACCCAGCGGTGTGTCAGCTGCTGGGTGGTGCGCTGGACATGGGTGGTGTGTCAAACACACATGTACACCCTCGCCCAATGCAAGGTTTGCTGCGTCCTCCATGCATGAAGGAGAGGCCGAGCTGCACGTAGAAAACCAGTGCTGCCACCTCTGCCTCTCAGAAGATGGACCAGGGCTGCAGCCATTGGCATGGCCTCAGTCCACAATGTAGACGTCTGCTGCTGGCTGTTCCAGTAAGCTCGGAGCTGCCGCTTTCCTGTTTGTTGGCACCGCCCTGCTTTGCCATAGTTCTGGGTGGTGGGGTTGGGGTAAAAAAAGAAACAGGAGAATGAAGGAAGGAAGAAATAACTAAGGAAGTAAAGGGAAACAAAATACAAAAGTCACAAAAAAACATAAAAATTCAGAGACACAAAAAGACACACTAATAGAATAAAAAATAAAAATGAGGGTATATTAATTAGGAGGGTTGGAAACATTATTAAGGGATGACTAAAACAAGCCCAGGAACATAAACAGAGTAAAAATCAAGATGGCCCCACCCATGCAAACTGCATGGTGCTGTTTGCGTGTGTTTTGAATGCGAGAATGTACTTGGTTATGTAAAATGGAATGTGAATTGGATTGCTAGTGATGAGAGCAAGAGACCACAATTGGTTAAAAACATTATACGCTCTTCATTTAGGCCAATACCCTGATAATCTGTCAAAAGCAGAAGATTACAAATCAGTCTACAGACCCTCACAAAAAAAAAGTACAAAAGGACAACACAGAGGGTGCGAAGAAGAGAAAACTGGAAAATGACGAAGAATTTGTAGATTACCAGTTGGAAAATAATTCAAGTGTCGACTGAAATTTTAATGTTGCTTTCAATGTACTGTTCCATTTATCACATGTAGTAAACCAAATTTAACCAAAATCAGGCAAGAGAATGTCTTCTTCACTATATATTTTGCTGCACCGTTTAATTATTGACAGAAGTTTAATATATTCTGCTTCAGAAATCCGAGATCTTTTTGTTATATATATATATATACACGTGATCAATAATGTTTACTCTCAACGTTCAACAATATGCACAATAATTTATTATGGTCATTCTTGGAATCCTGGAAAAAGAAGACAAAAATATTGATGATTTATTTGGACTAAGTTACAAATGGAACCATGACTGTGAAGATTGCTCTTTTACATCTAGCACTCAAATTAATGCAGAACGATTTCTCTGCTTACCATTACCAGACTCTAAAACTGTGCCTTCTGATAAATTGTACAGAAATGCTAACCAAAACGTGCCCAAACTGCAGATCAGACCTTATCTCTACATTGTTTATACAAGAACAAGAAAATAACTTTTAGTAATGCTACAATGATGTAGAGCAGATAGCTCCAAATTGGAAACTCACATTCAAACTTCAAGGCTGGACAAATATGACTTTAAGGAAGAACATTTACTACTTTGGCTATCATCTTTCACAAAGGAGTTTATACAACCTCTGGACACTACACTGTGCATTATAAAAGCACAACTGGATGGCCAGAATGCAATGACATCAACCTAAAATACAAACCAAAACTTCCATTCAAACTACCTTACTCATATCTTCTCTTTCTTCAACCAAAGTGGCATACACGGGGCGTGGCTAGGGACCAGGCAAGATGGCCGCATAACCAAGAGCTTCCATAATAGCCAACAAAATTGCCCTTAACATCCAACCATAAATCCGGCCATCGCTGGTTGCAAAATGACAGAAGTGGACCGCAAGGCCCCATTGCAGAATACAACGCCTCAAAGATCCAAATGGAGCGAGATCCCTCACTACGAGAAATCATGAAGACCATACAATCACTTCGAGGCACAATAGAGCCAAAAATAGATGCAATAACCATAAATATTAACCTCCTAGAACTGACCTTCGGAAAGTCACTGACAAAGTAACCATAGCAGAGACCCAGATCAATGGACTCCAAGCAGTGACTAAAAGATTGGAAGACCAGGTGCAGATGCTCACAAAACAAAACGCTGGCATCACAGCCAAGTTGAGAGATCAAGAAGGTCAGGTGAGGCGTAACAACATAAGGGTCATGGGCATTCGAGAGTGGGCAGAAGGGCCCAGCACGGAAGTCTTCACGGAAGACCTCATTATGAACAACCTGCACCTGAAGAGTCTATCCAACTAATTCTCTATTGAAGGGGGCCCACAGGGTATTGGCCAGGCTGCCAAAGCCTGGGGCGCCGCCGTGCACACTCATAGCTAGAGTCTTCAACTACAGGAACCGGGATAAAATCCTACAAGCGGCCCATACTAAAGGAGACCTGAAGTATGAAAACGTGACAATCTACTTTTTTCTAGACTTCACCCTGCAGGTCCAACGCCAGCGCTGCAGTTTTAAGGACATGAAGAAAGTGCTCTGTGCTAAAGACATTAAATACATGATGCCCTTTCCAGCCAAATTGTGTGTGGTAACAAAGGGCAAGACCTGGTACTTCTCATCTCTGGAGGGGGTGAGGAAGTGGCTTAAGGGCTGGCAGACAGTGGGGCGAGGAGGCAATCAAACCCAAGAGAAGTGACTGACACCCAACACCAGAGAAGACAATTGGCCTGCATCCTCAAGGAACTATTTGGACAGAGAGAAGCCTGTGGATCTGCTATCAGTTGGGGGAGACGGACAGGAAGGCCCCCTCCGGACCCTGGGATTACACCGGGTCCCAGCAGGACTGGAGTAGACCAGGCTTAGAATGGGAGGGAGATCTAGGAGGGAGGCAGGGAGGCCTGCTCTGCCCAGGGAAGCAGGAACACTCACAATGGTGAATACTGGCAAAACAATGACATGTTCTCCTGCAAATAAGGGAAGTGAAAATCTGTGCAAGGAAGTACTTTCCATACTGCTTTGGCGATACTAGCCTCCCCATAGTAGCATTTAAGAGTTATGGGGAGACAGGCACTCTGCTATTTGAATCAGTAGGAAGTTGAGAACCCATGATGCAGGGTAGCAGGAAGAGGGGGATGAGAAAATGTGCGGGGTTTGTTTAACACGTAGTTTGTTGCAGTTGATTTGTAGATGCATGCATGAGTAACTGGAGAATGGTCAATTGGAACTCATAGGCTATGCATGGTGAAACCTCCAGGGCTTGGGATCCCAGGGTGGGAAGGCAGACACTTTTGCTTGTATAAGAAAATGGCAGCGACTGGTAAAGATCCTGTCATGGAATGTAAATGAGCTCGGGAGTAACATCAAACGTACAACAGTCCTGTAATATCTATGCCAGCATGCCCCGGGTTTAGTCCTGATGCAGAACCTTACCTCCATCGGAATTATTATAAGGCCCTAGGTAGATCTGGGGATGCCCTGGTGGCACACGCTGTGTACTCAACAGATGCCAGTTGAACAGGAATTCCACTCAAAACATCTATGCCCTACACACTAAACCAGTGGTTTCAAACCTGTGGCCGGGGACACCTGGGGGTCCACAAAGCCTTCTCAGGGGGTCCGCAGCTCCATAGAAAATGTAATAATATTAACAATTAGGTCCACAGCTTTCAGGAATGACTCACTGGGAGGTCCCCAGATTCCAATAATGATTCAGTGGGGGTCCCGGGTTCCAGTACTGATAACTAGGGGGTCCACAGAAGTCAAAAGGTTGGGAACCACTGCACTAAACCATACATGGTCAAACACCTTCAGCCGATCTGTGGCTGTAACAGGCCAGTGGGGGGACCTTACCCTCAATGTCTGTTCATTATATATCCCTCTTAGAAATGCTGTCAGGGATCCTAATCATGGGGTTATATGAAAGCAGTGGTGGACACAGGGAGGGATAGATTGAGTAAAAGTGCACCCTAGCCTGAGGTGGGTCAGCTGTGGCCATTTACAGAAGCTATAAGCCTGACGGATGTGTGGCATAACCAGTACCCACATCTCAAAGACTATACAGATTACTCTTCTGCTCACTAGAATTTCTCCCGCATCGACCACAAATACATGCATCAGCTCCATGGAGGTTTATTATGTAAGGTTGGGTAAGGGATATTTCAGATCACTCACCAGTGTGAGTAACTCTGAGGGGATTGACTCGTGGAGAGATGCTGGTACCACGACTAGACACAGAAGTTAAAAAGAAACTTAGAGAGAGAGCAGACCACTATTTCCAAGAGAATAAGGGAACAGTTGACTCCAGCTGTGTTTTGTGAGAGGCTTTGAAGACAGTGATCCATAGGCAAGCTCAGGCTCTAAATGTGGGTAAGAGAAAGGAGAAGTAATTGAAATTTGAAGCCCTAGAACAAGAGATTAAATCCCTTGAGGCCCAACTCCCAACAGATGGTAGTCCAGATCTGCATCTCTGTCTTCCAGTGAGACAAACTGAGTCGCAGGACCTGGCGAAAGATAGCACCTGAGCATATGCCTTAGCAACGCAATTGTGGTTGCATGATATAGGAGATAAAGCAAACAAACTATTGGCATGGCTTGATAAGAGGGACCAGAGCCAGAGAGGGGGTGCAAGAGGTCATGAGTCAGAAAGGGCTGATGCAATAGACCAGTGCAGAAATTTCAAACACCTTTGCCTCTTGTTATAACAACCTTCATACTGCCAAAACAAGCATGACAGAGTGGGTCTGTGCTGACTTCATGAAAGATATTGACTCTCACGGCTGAAAGAAATGAGGCCCTGGAGAAGGACCTGATGACAGAGGAAGTAGGACCGGTGATGCAAGCATTGAAGTCAAGTAAAGTGACAGGACCTAGCAGGCTTCCAGTGAAGTTATATGAGGGTATGGTAGAAAAGGTAGCTGAACACCTAAAAGATATGTTCTATGGTGCTTAGACAAACCATAAACTGCCCAAGGATCAGCATACAGCCACGATAGTGGTAATACATATTAAAGGGAAGCTGGCAATGTATTGTGGGTTGTATCTGCCAATATTTCTCCTAAACGTGGAAGCCAAACTGTTGGTCAAAGTCCGAGTGACTAGGCTGCAGAAGGTAATTTCCTCGATTGTCCACCCAGACAATTTGGATTTCATTCCCCACAGGAGCACCTGTCTCAATCTGAGATAATTATGCAGGGTACTACATATGATGTGGGTCCCACAGGACACCACAGCAGTACTCCTGGCCCTTGACGCTTTTGCCCTCCAGAAGGGCATGAGGCAGGGGTGTCCCCTAGCCCTAATGCCATTTGCACTGGCTCTGGAGCCACTGGCAGCATGGGTCCATCAAGACCCACTTGTTTGGGGGATTCTGGGAACAGGGGGGTGGGAGGAACACATCTCTCTATATGCAGATTATGTGTTGCTTTATGTCACCAACCCGACCCTTTCTATAGATAGACTACTGCAAATATTCACGATATTTGGGGATCAATCAGAATACTGCATTGATTGGGACAAATAAATCCTCTACCTGCTGGCGTGGGGTATCCCATGTGTAACTCCTCGTTGTGCAATCTAAAACTAAATTGAGGGATTTTAATACGCCACATGGGATACACATAAATTCCTTTGTCGAAATTTGACACCACAGCTCGATAGGTTGTGGAGCATTGATAACATTTGCCACGAGCAGGGTGGCCCTATACAAAATGATGACTCTATCCCGCTTCCTGTACATCTTTAAAATATACCATTCACGATTCCGGTGGACTCCTTTCAAAAAATTAATCAGGCAGTCCGTACATCTTTGTGGTCCCACGATTTGCACTGCTCAAGCTCCAGAAGGGAATCTACAAGGGGGAATTAGCAGTCCCAAACACACTACTATACTACTGGGTGACACAGCTAGTGGTAGTGAATCACTGGGCCTTCGCAGACCAAATAGAGACGGCCTATCAGACCGACAGAGAAGCAATGGGCCCCAGGGAATATGAAGGGGTCCTATACAGTAAACAGTGGGAGCCGGCCCTGCCGACACATACCCACACAGCTATGAAAGCCTGGAAGGACACAACTCGCTATCTGAGTGGGGAAGATACACTTACTGTACAGATTCTGTTCTAGGATAGTGACCTATTAAGAGAAGTGAGCAAATTGCAAGGGTTCGCCAAATGGGCTCTAATTGGTATAGAGCACCTGGGGGACATCTGGAGGGACAATACATCATATGCTTCAAGATGTTGAAGCAGGAAAATGAAATGATGGAGACTGAGCACTACAAATATCTACAGTTTTGTCATGCGCTCCAGAGACACATAGACCCTCATTATGACATTGGTGGTAAATCCCACTTACCGCCATGCTGACTGCCGCCAACTTACTGCAGCCAAACCCACACTGTTAGCCAACAGAACAACGCCCACCATATTATGACCCACGAATCACCACAGTGGAAATTCAACAGCGGTAAACCATTGGCGGTACATACCGCCGTGCTCAAAATGGACACACACATACAAAACAACAGCACATTGGACAATTCAAACAACACACACCACATCCACACCACTATAAAAAAACACACACCCACATTACCCACAACCCTTTACCATTCCAAACCATTGCCAGCAGAGAGACATCAAGACCACAGACATAACCAGAGCCACACACTATACACACCTATATGCCACTTACACACCCCACATCACATTACCCAACACACCCTCACCTACACACCTCACACAATGCCCAAAGTACCACAAAGACACCCCTGTTTCACAGAGGAGGAGCTAAGGGTCATGGTGGAGGAAATCATCCGGGTGGAGCCACAGCTATTTGGAGCACAGGTGCAGCAGATATCGATAGCTAGGAAGATGGAGATATGGTGGGGAATCGTGGACTGGGTCAACGCCGTGGGACAGCACCCTAGAACTAGGGATGACATCAGGAAGAGGTGGAATGACCTACAAGGGAAGGTGCGTTCCATTGCAGCAAGACACCAGCTCGCTGTACAGAGGACTGACGGTGGACCCCTACCTTCTCCCCCACAACTCGCAACATGGGAGGAGCAAGTCTTGCCAATCCTGCATCCTGAGGGCCTGGCCAGAGTAGGAGGACTGGACTCTGGTAAGTCAACTCTCTACTACTATCACCCCCCCTACCTGCATGCCATCACATACCTCCACCCTCACCCTCACTCCCATCACTCCACCACTTCCCACACACACCACCATGACATCTCACTCATCCCAATGCCAAGCCATGCATGCTCTACCAATGCATGGCCACCACTCACAGCCCTGCATGGACACTCATCACTAAAGCATGCACACTATAGAGAATTAATCATCCCACCATACACCAACGTACACAAGTGAAAGCTGCCAGGGCAAATACAACCAAAGAGGGCAAGCCATGGATGCTCAATATGTCAGACACAGAAACCATAAAACATCATTTACATCCTCACAGGTACCCCAGGCAATGTCAGCAGAGAGGAGGTGCCAGCAATATCCAGTCCCCCAACACAGGAGGCCCACAGTGATGACAGCAACTCTGGTCTTCAGGATCCGGATGACCTACCCAGCCCATCAGGGACCAGGGACCTCTGGACAGCCAGTTACCCAGGTCCAGTCACACACCACCACAGAGTCTCCCCCATCAGGAAACACCACCACAGCATCTACCCAGTGTACCCACATCTCTGTCCCCAGGACACGTCAATCAGCAGTGTGTGCACCTCTACAGGGACCCCAGGGCACAACTCATACCCAAGACAATTGGGTACCTGGGGTCAGTGGCAGTGGGCACACGGTTCAGGAGACAGAGGCACGGGCCAACAGGGAAACTGAGAGGAGTGCTGTGCGCCAGGGGGAGGACAGGCCCAGGGAACCGGCTTTCCAGGAGGCACTTGCAGAGATTCTGGGAGCCTATCGACATTCCCAGGACACGATGGGCCGGATCCTGGACAATGTGCAGGAGAACAGGCGGCTGCAGGAGGGACAGTACCAGGGGATCAGGGAGGACTTGCAGGCCATCAACAACACTCTGATCTCCATAGCAGGGGTGCTGGCAGACACGGCCAATATTATGAGGGACGCAGTCACACAACAGGGGGCCCCTGCACTAGCCAGACATCTGAACAGCCTTCAACCTCCGCTACTGCTAGTGGCCAGGAGGCCCCACCACAGGACTCACAGGCCACCAGCATCCCTCCCCCTGCAGAAGGAGAACCACCCCGCAAACGCTCCCTGCGATCCAGACAGAAGCCAGAGACACTTGCCAAGACCCCCGTCAGGAAATTAGACTCTCCTGATTGTCACCCTTGTGTCCCATTCAGTCACCCTGTCCACCTTGAACTGCCATTGCTTCCCTTCCTATGTGCCCTTGTAAATGGTGCTACAAACAGACTGAAACAATACCTGGACTTTCCTCCATCATCACCCCATCCCATTGCACTTGCCTCTCTATATTTTAACACTTCAATAAACACCCTTAGAAAAAAAGAAGTTTGGAGTATGTCATGTATATCAAATATGTATTCATTGAAACAGGTACAAACATTGCAAATCAACTGTACAGAAAATGAGCATAGATGAATGACCTGTAGCTGGCTGCAGTGATCACACCAGGAGTATATGTGAGGTCACCAACATCTGCAAAATGAATTGCCAGAGGGAACAGTAAGTGGGCATGGAGGTGGACATATCAGCATGCCAGTGCCACAGAAATTCAAACAAATGTCATTGGAATGTGAAGTAACACTGTCCTACCTGTGTGTCATTGGAAGTATTGTCTGATCACAGATGTTCTGTTGTCCTCATCCTCTGCCTTCTTATCCTCACTGTCCAAAGGGTCTACTGCTGGAACACAGGTGTTTCCAGCCCGCTCCTCCTACAGGAATGGGACAGGGCATCTGAGGGCCAGGTTATGCAACATACAGCATGCCACCACTATCTGGCAGACCTTCTTGGGTGAGTAGCACAGGGATCCACCTGTCAGATGTAGGCACTGGAACCAGGCCTTCAGGAGGCCAAAGGTCCTTTCAATTATCCTTCTGGTTTGCCCATGTGCCTCATTATAACGTTCTTCTGCCCTTGTCCTGGCATTCCTCACGGGGGTCAGCAGACATGAGAGGTTGTGGTAACCAGGGTCACCTGAAATATTGAGGGACAACATTTAGTCACACACTATCCCATATGGCCCACACTATACCCATACACCAACATCTGCTGGGTGGGAACCAGGGCTCACCTATTAGCCACACCCTGTGCCTCTGTAGTTGGCCCACCACATTTGGGATGCTGCTATTCCTCAGGACAAAGGCATCACGCACCGACCCAGGATACTTAGCATTGACGTAGGAAATGTACTGTTCCACCAAGCACACCATCTGAACATTTATAGAGTGGAAAATCTTCCGATTTCTGCACACCTGTTCATTCTGGCGGGGGGAGCAAATGAACAGGGATATGTCCCATTGCATAGAACTCGGCCTTCACTGTGGCCAAATCTTCAACCAAGGGGAAAACAATGTAGCTGCACATGTGTTTAATCAGGGCAGACAACACTCTTGTCAGCACTATTGAGAACTGTAGTTGCCAAGCCCACTGTCACTTGGAAAGAACCAGTTGCCAGGAAATGGAGCACTGATAGAACTTGCAACAAGAGGGAGGATCCCAGAGGGGTGACAGATAGCATATATCAGGTCAGGCTCTGATTGGGCACACAGCTCTCTGATTGTAGTGCAAAAAAAAGGGAGCACACTGCCTCACACTTCAGCAAAAAGTTGGCCCCAATACATCTTGGTAAATGCAGTCAGATTCGTTTCACATTAACAAAAGTAATCAAAGTCTTTCACCTTAGTAGGTGCAGCAAGTGCTGTGTATCTCTGGACACGTGTTTCTGGGTTTCGCCCGTCATCAGCAGAGAGCAGCATATTTTGTGGGGTTGCTTGAAATGCCACCAAACGTCTTCTCAGGTTTATGTACCACTCTGGTGCGCAGGTGCCTCACCAAGGCTCGTCAGCCCGTTAGCTCAAGGGAGCCGTCATTCGACACAGTGCAAAAAAAAGGGGGAGCACACTGCCTCACACTTCAGCAAAAAGTTGGCCCCAATACATCTTGGTAAATGCAGTCAGATTCGTTTCACATTAACAAAAGTAATCAAAGTCTTTCACCTTAGTAGGTGCAGCAAGTGCTGTGTATCTCTGGACACGTGTTTCTGGGTTTCGCCCGTCATCAGCAGAGAGCAGCATATTTTGTGGGGTTGCTTGAAATGCCACCAAACGTCTTCTCAGGTTTATGTACCACTCTGGTGCGCAGGTGCCTCACCAAGGCTCGTCAGCCCGTTAGCTCAAGGGAGCCGTCATTCGACACAGTGCAAAAAAAAGGGAGCACACTGCCTCACACTTCAGCAAAAAGTTGGCCCCAATACATCTTGGTAAATGCAGTCAGATTCGTTTCACATTAACAAAAGTAATCAAAGTCTTTCACCTTAGTAGGTGCAGCAAGTGCTGTGTATCTCTGGACACGTGTTTCTGGGTTTCGCCCGTCATCAGCAGAGAGCAGCATATTTTGTGGGGTTGCTTGAAATGCCACCAAACGTCTTCTCAGGTTTATGTACCACTCTGGTGCGCAGGTGCCTCACCAAGGCTCGTCAGCCCGTTAGCTCAAGGGAGCCGTCATTCGACACAGTGCAAAAAAAAGGGAGCACACTGCCTCACACTTCAGCAAAAAGTTGGCCCCAATACATCTTGGTAAATGCAGTCAGATTCGTTTCACATTAACAAAAGTAATCAAAGTCTTTCACCTTAGTAGGTGCAGCAAGTGCTGTGTATCTCTGGACACGTGTTTCTGGGTTTCGCCCGTCATCAGCAGAGAGCAGCATATTTTGTGGGGTTGCTTGAAATGCCACCAAACGTCTTCTCAGGTTTATGTACCACTCTGGTGCGCAGGTGCCTCACCAAGGCTCGTCAGCCCGTTAGCTCAAGGGAGCCGTCATTCGACACAGTGCAAAAAAAAGGGGGAGCACACTGCCTCACACTTCAGCAAAAAGTTGGCCCCAATACATCTTGGTAAATGCAGTCAGATTCGTTTCACATTAACAAAAGTAATCAAAGTCTTTCACCTTAGTAGGTGCAGCAAGTGCTGTGTATCTCTGGACACGTGTTTCTGGGTTTCGCCCGTCATCAGCAGAGAGCAGCATATTTTGTGGGGTTGCTTGAAATGCCACCAAACGTCTTCTCAGGTTTATGTACCACTCTGGTGCGCAGGTGCCTCACCAAGGCTCGTCAGCCCGTTAGCTCAAGGGAGCCGTCATTCGACACAGTGCAAAAAAAAGGGAGCACACTGCCTCACACTTCAGCAAAAAGTTGGCCCCAATACATCTTGGTAAATGCAGTCAGATTCGTTTCACATTAACAAAAGTAATCAAAGTCTTTCACCTTAGTAGGTGCAGCAAGTGCTGTGTATCTCTGGACACGTGTTTCTGGGTTTCGCCCGTCATCAGCAGAGAGCAGCATATTTTGTGGGGTTGCTTGAAATGCCACCAAACGTCTTCTCAGGTTTATGTACCACTCTGGTGCGCAGGTGCCTCACCAAGGCTCGTCAGCCCGTTAGCTCAAGGGAGCCGTCATTCGACACAGTGCAAAAAAAAGGGAGCACACTGCCTCACACTTCAGCAAAAAGTTGGCCCCAATACATCTTGGTAAATGCAGTCAGATTCGTTTCACATTAACAAAAGTAATCAAAGTCTTTCACCTTAGTAGGTGCAGCAAGTGCTGTGTATCTCTGGACACGTGTTTCTGGGTTTCGCCCGTCATCAGCAGAGAGCAGCATATTTTGTGGGGTTGCTTGAAATGCCACCAAACGTCTTCTCAGGTTTATGTACCACTCTGGTGCGCAGGTGCCTCACCAAGGCTCGTCAGCCCGTTAGCTCAAGGGAGCCGTCATTCGACACAGTGCAAAAAAAAATCCCAGAGGGGTGACAGATAGCATATATCAGGTCAGGCTCTGATTGGGCACACAGCTCTCTGATTGTAGGCCTGTCAAGTCTATAGGTGAGGATAATTGTTGCCAAGTCCACGAGGGGTCTGTACACAGGGGTATGTCTCCATCTCCTATTCATCCGCAGTGGTAGGAATCTATGGGGCAAAAGGAGCCGGTCACAAACTGAACAATGGAGCTACAACAGAACTTTGCATGTTGTTAACTTGTTATGGGTCAGTGTGATTTGTCCAGTATGTCCTAATTTCACCAGTGATGCAGCAATTTTCCAGGGCCTGCACCCCCCTTCTGAAATGGCGTCCGCCTGTCCTGTGTGGAGGGACAGGTGGAAGTGAGGTAATTACGGTGACGCTGTGTGCCGTTGCGGTAGGTGGTCGGGAACCGCAATGCAACTCCTTATTGGTTATAATTGGGCCTTATGGGTTACAGTGACCAATGGTGATCTGTGCTGGCGGTGACGTTATACACCGCTGCAGACGTGACCACCATTTTCTATCTGATGCCTAACATGCTACCTGATCTTCCACAGGAGAGGACCTACACTGCATGTGCTGCTGTGACCTGTGTCTGGAACCTACCATGGCCCTTGTGACTAGGGAAAGGACCCCAGCCTTCACTTCGGATGAGTTGGAGAGACTGGTGGATGGGGTCCTACCCCAGTACAGACTGCTGAATGGGCCTCCAGAACAACAGGTGAGTACACTGTGGGCACGATGCATGTAGCATGAATGCATGGAGTGCTGTGTGTGAAGGCATCATGTAAGGGAGGTGGGTGGATGTCCTCTGGGCTACTTATAGGTTGTGTGCTGGGCCATGTGTGTGCCAAAGGTGATGGTAACGGGTATGGTGGGCCTTATGTGTAACAGGCAGGACTGTTTGTCTAATGGTGTTTTCCATCGCCAGGGAGGTGTGGACCCAGGGGGTCTATGGCAGGCGGAGCACCCACTGTCGCAAAGGGTGGGAGGACCCGAGACGCTGGGCACGGAAGACAGCAGAGGCCCAACGAGGAACGGGTGCCCATCGAACCGTGACCCCCCTGATTGCCCGCATACTGGTGGTGGCCTATCCTGAGCTCGATAGGCGCTTGATGGCATCACAGGAGCCACAAGGGGGTGAGTACAGTACCCTTCATTACAACCTATGCATGGTAGGGTGGTCTCCGGGTGGGGGATGTGTGTCGGTGTGTGCCCCAGGGCCAGGCTTGATATTGCAGCATAGGTCCCCTGATGGCTAGGGTTCTGAAGGGAAAATCTTGATACCTAGTTCGTAGGCATCCACAACTGGTCAGGGCTGCGTGGGTCCCAGGTATGCTGCATTTGGAGGCAAAGTCCACGATGCTGAGGGCACCAGTGGGACGGAGGGTGAGGGGAGCACCACAGCAGAGACTGGAGGGGACAGTTCTGACACAGATACCTCCTCCGATGGAAGCTCCCTGGTGGTGGCGGACACTTCTGTGACCACCCCAGCTACAGGTACATCCGTCACCCCCCGTACCAGCACCACCCTCCCAGCAGCCCCTCATCGAGTTTCCCGTGCCCGCTTACCCAGGAGGGTGGGCATCTCCTTCGCCCCAGGCACCTCAGGCCCTGCCCCAGTTAGCCCTGCTGCCCTGAGTGAGGAGGCTATTGATCTCCTGAGATCCATCTCAGTAGGGCAGTCAACCATTGTTAATGCCATCCAGGGACTGGTAGCCCAGATGCAAGAATCTAATCCATTCCTGGAGGGCATTCACACTGGATTGGCACCCCAACGGAGATCGATCCAGGCTCTGGCCTCCTCTCTGATGGCAGCCATTGTCCCAGTTTCTACCCTCCCCCCTCCAACTTCCACTGCCCTGTACCATTCGTCTCAACCCCAACCCATCCCGAGCACATAGGCAGACGAGCATGCACACAAGACAACACAGAAGAGTGGTAAAGGCAAACACAAGCACCACACTTCATCCCACAGGCACTCATACAAACACCATCCAGTTGCAGACACACCAACATCCACTATTTCCACTGTCTCTCCCTCCTGCTCCTCCACCACCTCCCACCCAGTTCTGTCCCACTATCACCTGCATGCATTACATCATCATCCAGTTCCAGCATCACCACACCAAGCAAAACACACACCTCTCTGGCAAACACCTCCACAATAGCCATGCACACTTCCCCTGTGTCCACTCTCACTGTGTCTGTCCCCGCTCCTAAAGTACACAAACAAAAGCACTCAGACAACAAACAGCCATCCGCCTCACTACAGCATACAGGCCATGCACCTTCACCCAAAAGCAGCAGACAGACACCTCCAACAACCACTCCCTCTTCCTCCACTCCCATTCCTTCTCCCTCTTCCCACTCCAATGTCCCTAAAAAACTGTTCTTATCCACCATTGGCCTCTTCCCTACCCCTCATCTCCATCCTGCATGTATGAGCAAGGTAGGAAGAACCCATCCAAGCATCCAGCCACACAGTCCACGGGCCCAGCCGTCACCACACCCACTCATGGTGGAAAAGGATCCAGGCCACATGTCCTGAAGGTGAAGGAGCCTGCACCAGGCTGCCTCAAGGGAAAGGAGCCTGCCCCAGCTGCCAGAAAAACCAAGGAGCCTGCCCCAGCAGGCAAGAAGGGCGACCCCCCACCAGCAGCAGTACCACCACTGTGCAGCCATCCGAGGTTGCAGGGGATGTGCAGGGGCCTCCCCCTACCAGCATCACCACCACCACTGCGCAGCCATCCGAAGTTGAGGGGATGGGTAGGGGCCACCCCCGCCAGCAGCACCACCACCACTGCTCAGCCATCCGAGGTTGCAGGGGATGGGCAGGGGCCGCCCCCCACCAGCACACCACTACCACCATGCAGCCATCACCACCGGCAGACGGCATGTAATCTTACCCCCATGGGCTGCTGTGCAGCCTGTCTCCTCCAAAGCCAGTGGGTATGACACTCAACTCAGAGACTGTGACCTTGCACTCCTCGGGATCAAGCACAAGGCGTGTTGCCCCCTCCAGAACCAGTGGGAAAGACACCCACTCGAGAGACTGTGGGCCACCACTCCCAGGACCAAAAGCATAGGGCATGCTGCCCCCTCCAGAACCAGTGGGAAAGACACCCACATTCCCATCACTCCCCAGGACCAAGCACAGGGCAAGTTGCCCCCTCCAGAACCAGTGGGTAAGACACCCACATGCCCATCACTCCCCAGGATCAAGCACAGGGCAGGTTGCTCCCTCCAGAACCAGCGGGCAAGACACCCACTCGAGAGACTGTGGCCCATCACTCCCCAGGACCAAGAGCATAGGGCACGTTGCCCCATACAGAACAAGTGGGAAAGACACCCACATGCCCATCACTCCCCAAGATCAAGCACAGGGTACGTTGCCCCCTCCAGAACCAATGAACAAGACACCCACTCGTGAGACTGTGGCCCATCTCTCCCTAAGACCGAGAGCACAGGGCATGTTGCCCCCTCCAGAACCAGTGGGTAAGACACCCTCATGCCCATCACCCCCCAGGATCAAGCACAGGGCACGTTGCCCCCTCCAGAACCAGTGGGCAAGACACTCACTCGAGAGACTGTGGCCCATCTCTCCCTAGGACCAAGAACACAGGGCGTGTTGCCCCCTCCAGAACCAGTGGGTAAAACACCCACATGCCCATCACTTCCCAGGATCAAGCACAGGGCATGTTGCCCCCTCCAGAACCAGTGGGCAAGACACCCACTTGAGAGACTGTGGCCCATCACTCCCCAGGACCTAGAGCATAGGGCACATTGCCCCCTCGAGAACCAGTGGGTAAGACACCCACATGATGGACTGTCACCTTGCACTCCACAGGACCAAGCACAGGGCATGTTGCCCTTTCCAGAACCAGTGGTCTTATTACATCTCCTGGCTGAGGTGCCCCTCCCATCCCCCTGAGGTGCCTGCCTGTTTACCAACTGATGCCCCTGCAGTGTTCTCTCCATGTTGAAGCAGGTGACATGTGTGGCCTTTGACTTTGGCCTGTGGCCATGTGGACTACACAAATAGCGGACTGGGGTGTGCCCCTTTTTCTGTACATATGTATATATCCATTATCTTGCCTAACTTATTTTTCATGCTGTGTTGATCTCATTATATTCACTTTTGCAAAATCGTTTTGTCCTTGCACTATTCATCCGAGTTACGGGGTAAAATTGTTTTTGCAATGCAGCTATCTATATATAGTATAGTGTTGGTGGGGGGTGTTTTGTGTGTGTGTGTGTCACTCTCTTTTTCCTCCCCCCTCCCTTGTGTGCTAGGCAGCTGTACTCACCGTCATCGTCTTCGCTGGTGTTGGTGTTCGTGGTGGAGCAGAATGTAGAAGATCATGGGGAAGACATGCAGTTCAGGTTCCATGGCGGCGTGGTTGTTCCCTTTGTCTCCAATGGTGAGTCCTTTCCATTCTGAGCTCAGTTTCCGCCAGGCTTTTGATGTCTTTGGTATTGCCCTGGAAAAGATGGCGGTTTCCTGGGTCATAATATGGTGGGCGGAAGGTGACTTCCCTCTGGCTGTAAGCAGCTACCGCCGTGGTGGCTGTTGTTTCTGCCTTAGCAGTCAGTGTGGTACATTGGCTGTCTTTCGGAGATCTTTCTGCAATGGTCATAATTTGGCACTAGTTACCACCGGCTTGTTGGCGGTATTACCGTCACTTTAACACCAACCGCCGGGGTCATAATGAGGGCCATAGTGGAGGGAGAGCAATTGCCAGACGCAACACCACTTGAGGATTGGGTTATCACAGAACCAATTACAGACAATGCAATCTTCACTATTTGTAAGAAACTGATGAATAACTCACCAGACCCCATGGGGGATTGGGTAGGAGTCAGAAAGGGACATAGGAACTCTTGATGATAAAGACTTGGCAGAGGCCCCAAGGAGCATGTTTGAAATAGAGATACAAGCACATGTTCGTCCAGTGCAGCTTAAGATCATGCATAGGTCCTACTTCTCCACTGTAAGACTTAAAAAAATGGGATGAGTGACCTCAGAGCTCTGAATCTGAGTGTTTGATGGCGGGTACATTCTACCAAATACTCTGTGACTGTCTCCGGATACAGATTTTTTGGGGAGAGGTGGAGAATAAAATGTCTTGAGTACTGGGTGTGCCATTCCCTACTAATCCCAGATGGTTGTTCCTATCTATAATGGGTGACACAAATGGATGTGGCTTGCAGCAGGAGTGGCCAAACGGAACGTGGCCCGGGTCTGGGGTGTCCCCCAAACTCTTGCATATTGCAGAGTAGGAATCAGACATAGACTGGTGTCAAAGGGCAGAACAGGTGGTTTACCAAAGTAGAGGCTGCCCCAAGAAATGGAAGTAGATGTGGGGCCCATGAAATGTCCTTCATGGAACTTGAGGGAGGGTGGGGGAGATGAGGGACTAGGGGTAATTTTTTCAAATGGAAATAATACTGTGCAGGATGGTCACAACCCGACTTGGGTTGAAAGGGACTATGGGGGTCATTCTGACCCCGGCGGGCAGCAGTTGCTGCCCGCCTGGAGGGAACCGCCATTTGGCCGCCCCGCGGTCAAAAGACCGCTGGGGCCATTCCAACTTTCCCGCTGGGCCGGCGGGCGCTACCTAAGGTAGCGCCCGCCGGCCCTGCGGGAAAGGGGCCTGCAACACTGAAGCCGGCTCCGAATGGAGCCGGCGGTGTTGCAGGTGTGCGACGGGTGCAGTTGCACCCATCGCGCTTTTCACTGTCTACTAGGCAGACAGTGAAAAGCATGCTGGGGCCCTGTTAGGGGGCCCTAGGACACCCGTTCCCGCCATCCTGTTCCTGGCGGTAAAAACCGCCAGAAACAGTGTGGCGGGAAGGGGGTCGGAATCCCCATGGCGGCGCTGCTTGCAGCGCTGCCATGGTGGATTTGGGCAACCAGGGGAAATCCGGCGGGAAACCGCCGGACCCGGTTTTCTGACCGCGGCTTTACCGCCGTGGTCAGAATGGCCCAGGAAGCACCGCCAGCCTGTTGGCGGTGCTTCCGTCACCCGCGGCCCTGGCGGTCTATGACCGCCAGGGTCGGAATGAGGCCCTGTGTTATTACCTATGCATAAAGTTATCTTTTATGGTATTCTATGCTTTGGACTACATGTATACAAGATGATAGCTGCATTCAACTTCGATTATCCACAGTATGCTACACACTGGTTAATAAAAATGATTTTAAAAAAAAAAACTGGCCCACAGTGTTTCCTCTATGTGGTTCATCTGTTTTTTAGACATTATTCAGCCTATTAAGGGTATTGTCTCCAGAAAGGAGTTAATATAAAAAGTCAATACCACACTCTCTAATTAAAGTCTGAAACTGGAATAACATACTGCAGTAACAGCAACTTGAAGTTGAAACAAAAATAATCCTTCAAAACTATAACAGTTTCCCCTTTGTTTCTCCAACCAAACTTCAACATCCTATTTGAGGAAAAAAGTACTGTGTGGGATTTTGTGTACATGGATCATCATTTGGCCAACTAGGGTTGATGTTTTCAAAAGGATCTCTAAAATTGAAGAGTACTTCACATTAATTTCTGATGTTGTACCAGATATAATTACATAGTAATTTTTTTCAATCTGCTTGTTTAGATCACTGTAGTAACTCTAGAAGAAGCCACTGATTAATGAATAGTAGTGAGTTTAATGCATAGTATCACTCAATTGTAGTGATCTACTGTGCAGCTTTGGGATTTCTTTAACAATTCATAGATTGTTTTTACCCCACTGTTCGAAGATGATGCTTTATACAAACCATTGTTTACGGTGAAGAAGTATAAAAGCTGAGAACAGTAAAAAATGAAAACTATATTTTCCTACTTTGTAATGGAGTCTTACAGTATAAGCTATGACTATTCTTATGTTGGTGTACCTTTCAAGATTAAATACTAACAAACCTTTATCTTTTTTTTCTTTTTCAATAGCGGCTGAAGTTTAACAATGTTACATGAAAACAGTTCTTGTCCCATAGACATCTTGGTTACAGATATCCACAGAAAGTGTTTTTACATATAAACTGCGCTTGCCTTATCTTTCCATTAGTTTCTTTTGCCTATTTCCTACTTTCTGTGTAATACAACTGATTTTCAGGTACTCACACAACAACTTAATCAATCATTCAAGCACTTGTTTGTGCAGATACTCACACAACCTATCATTTACCCATGCAGACTCTCAGAGAAACAGTGAGTGACAGAGCCACTCACATACCCACTCTTTCAGTCATACACTAAATTAGAACCCACTCAGTCACTGAAACAGCTACTGACATACCCATTCACTCACTCTTAATCCACTCACATACCCTCTCAGTAACTGATACAGCCAATCAGTCACTAACTCACCATATAGCAACTCACACTCACTCACTCACTCATCCATACAATCACTCACACTAGCTCTCACTCTCCCATATAGCCACTGACACAGCCACTCAATCAACCAAACAGCCACTCACACAATCAGTAACCCACCCGTACAACCACTCATGCACCCTAACACTCGCTCATACAAGCACTCACACAGTCACTCACTCATGCAGGCATTCACACACTCACTCACTCAGACACTCATGTGGACACCATCAGACCCACTCAGAGACTCATGTACGCACTCACAAACCTACTGAGACAGTCACGCACTCACTCACAGATGCACTCAGAGACTGATGCACCTACTCACAGTCCCACTCAGACACTCACATACTCACACACACACCTCATGAGACACTTACACACCCATTCACACATCCACTCTGGGACTCAGCAATCACAGATTCACTCAGACGCTGATGCATCCTCTCACAGACCCACTCAGACACTCATGCACCCACTCACACTTCCACATAGGCACTCTTACACCCACTTACACAGTCATGTATACACCCCTACAGTCACTCACACACCCACTCACCTGCCTATTCAACCACTCACACATCCACTGTGAAAGGTTACAGGTTACAGTTAGGAAATATATTTTTTTAAACGTAGAAATTCACTGAAAAAACAAAGCTTACAGGAGTGTTGTAGTTATAAAGTAGAATTTAAAACACCTTAGAAATTCACTGAAAAACCAAACGTTACAGGAACGTTTTTTGTTAGGTAATAGATTTATAAAAACAATAGAAATTCACTGAAAAAAATAACAACAAGGATATATACTTAGGAAATAGATTTTATAAAATCATAGAGATTTACTGAACAAAATGACGGTCACAGGAACATTATAGTTAGGGACTAGAACTTTAAAAAACCTTGGAAGTTCACTGAAAAAAAAGGTTACATTGATATTATAGCTAGGAAATAGAATTTAAAAAACCTTAGAAATTCACTGAAAAAAACAAAGGTTACAGGGACGCTATAGTTAGGCGCACATTTCATTAATAAAAAAACATATAAATTCTGCAGTTATATCTCCTAGAGCTAACTTGCGCCCCCGCAATGCACTGCTTATGACCTCACATATTACATCACTCATGACAAGGTCAGTGACACCACTGGTGACATCACTGATGACATCTCAAATGACATCACCATGGATCAAATGTCTTGTGATGTCAAATGCAAGATGTCTGAGACCTGCACATTGAAATGCAGCCTTTCTCTTTGGCAAGAAATAAATGGTTCTGTGTGGGTGATGATGTTGCAGGTCTCCTGACAGCTAATCAGCCCGTGCTTTGGCTATGGCACCACATGGGCCTCTAACTCACACATCCTCAATGAACAGGATAGAGGCATCCTCCCCTTTCTTCCATGGACATGGTTCAAAGGATGGAAGTCTTAGCAAGGAGGCATGGGTTCAGTTTTTAGCTCACTATATCAAAATATCATGTGACTGTGTGTAAATCATATTAATTCTTTGTAGGTTTGCCATAAAGTGGAGTGTTATGAAACTGACTCCAGGGTGCAATCTGTGGTAGAGACAATTCCAGTATTTCCACACCGACATCACTGTTATGTTAATCTCACCCTACCCCACTGCTGTGTGCTTCAGGGGCTGTGTTAAGACCTTGTCATTGTTCCAAAACCATTTAGACTGTGCCCACTCCTGTCTGCAATGTGGGACCAGTTCCTGTGAATGGCTGACACTTCATTGGTACCTCTGTTTTGGTCTCTTAAACGAGAACCGTTGCCACCCCTGAAGTTGGGCATGGCATGAACTCGCAATGCTGATATATTTGGCAGGTGGAGTTGAAGAATTTGGTTCACACCAAAACACTGTAGTGATCTCCGCTTGCTTACCTAGGCAAGCTACCCCGCCTCTAACAGGAGTGCATACAAACGAGCATCAACAAAGAAGCAATGCTGGCAAAAAATGCAAATGCATGTACAAATAATTCCAATGTTATTTAAAATGACTCTTTCGTTTTACCTTTTTTCTGGAACTCATCAAAGACAATGAAATTAATGGAGAATTTGATGGGGGGAACGGGCATACAAAGAAGGAAAATACATCATATAACAAAGAAGGGTGACATGGACTTCTGGAAATGTGGAAGTTGTAAAGCATATAAAATAGGGTGCAACATGAAATACTATACTTCATTTGAAGGAAAATGAATACCTATAAAATAGATTACCAATTGGAATTCAGAATATGTAGTATATGTTTTTACCTGTGGTTGCAAGAAATGAAGAGCACAACCAAAAGAGTGAAAATAAACACCCAAATACAGTTGAGAGCATTATAAATGAAAACAATAATTATGCTACGGCTAAACACATTTAGGGAGAGCATCATGGTTATATTGATAGCTTGGAATACAATGGGATGAAGCATGTAAAAGCTCACCCAAGGGGAGGGCATAGGGAACTAGAAATAAGAAGTCAGGAATCATCCCTCATACTGTTACTAGGAACAAAATACCCTTAGGGACATAATTTAGATGCAGAATTGCATCTACACCAATGAGTCAAAAACTATAAACATGATGAGTAATGAGCAACCCATACCCTCCCTATTGACAACAAATTTTGGATCCTATGTTTGATGCATACTTATTACTGGCAGTAGTAGATCAAATTGATGCCCCTTGTACGAGGATAATGACTTTGATTTGACTTATGATATAAGTTACATTTAGGCCTGTACTTTTTATCATTGTCATATTGCCAGTACTGATGGAGCACAGGAAGAACATGCACATTTGCTTGGACGAAATTAAGTAGCATAAACTTTTAATTTTGGAAATGTAGATGTAGATGTGATCTATGTGTATAAGTGATACAGATTTCTTTCATTACCATTACATTTGGATTCACAAATTGTTGAATACGTATTCTCATATGAGTTATGAGCATATTATATCCCTCCAAGGGCATAACACTTGTCATCCTAATTTTATCATCCCTTTTACTTAATGAGTTATTTATGAAGTAGAGCTCAATTTTGTGTATATCATGTACTAACAATTTAACTGTGTTTGTGGTACATATCATGTGCCAGTGAGTCTAGGTGTCTAGCTTTCTGTACAGGTCAATATCAAATATGTGTAAATTTTAAGAAGTAGTGATGCACTGCCACGTTATGCTTATTTCAATTACATGGTATTACCACCTCAACAGAATCAGGAGTACGTACTAATATTGCATTGTCACTTTATATCAATTGCAGTTGTATATACGTAAGCAGTAATATTCAATACTGTGCCATTTGGTGTGATCATTTTAAGTATTCTGTATTTGAGACATACACTGTCATCCGCAATATAATTTTAGTTATACTGATTACCTGAAATAATCATAAATTGGTGCTAAGATGGGGATCAAGACTTGCATTATGCATTAGCATTTTAATTGACGTCTGTGGTATATCCCATGACACATTTGGTCTAGAACGTTAGTGTCATATACAGTCTTGGTAATATAAGTGCAATTTCATATTTTAATACACTATCACTTTCTGTTGATTTAAATTAAATGGCAACAGCACTTTAATGGAAACTAAGAAAAAGATACAACATTGCATTGTCACTTTATATCTATTACAGCTGAATTTGCACAAGGCAGTAGCACTTTAACCCCTCGGGTGCCGTGGGCGAGCTGGTTATGTCCGGTGGCACGGCGCTCAGGCACCACGGACTTAACCACCTCGTCCTGGACCCAGCCAACGTGCTTCCACCCATGGGCCTCCCTCCCACACCCCCAGTCCCTGACCCCCCCGAACCCACTCCAGTGACGTCTGATGATGTCAGCACGCGATTGGGTGCTGACCTCATCAGAGGTCACTTCCCATCGCGCTGGAAGAGAAATGCTCAACATTTCTCTTCTGCTCAGGAGGAGGGGGCAGGCAGAGGCATGAAAGGAAAGGAAAGGCCTTTCCTTTCCTTTCATGTCTCAACAAGGATTTCTGCTTGTCAAGAGAACATCAGAAATGCCCACTAGGCAGCAGGGACTTCTTTTATTTTCATACTTACGTATAAGGGGAGCTGCCCCTTGGGCAAGGGCCACTGCCCAGGGGGGCAAAATATTTTAGGCCTTTTCTGCCCCCTGGGGCAGATCAGCCTATTATAATTAGGCCGATCTGCCCCGGGGGGGGGCAGAAATCCTAGACACCTGGGATATATATATTTTTTTGTTTACTTTATCTTTTTATGCATGGGGAGTGACTCTTTAGGCAATTTATTTTAGGCCAATTCTGCTCCCCTCAGTGGCAGATCGGCCTATTTCTATTAGGCCGATCTTCCCCGGGGGGTCAGAAACCACTTAGGCACCAGGGATTGGTGTGTGTGTATGTGTGTGTTTTGTTTGGGGGGGCAGCCCCTTGGGCAAGGGTCGCTCCCCATGGGGGCACATTACTGTTTGCCATATCTGCCCCCCTGGGGGGCAGATCGGCCTATTTTTGTAAAGGCCCATCTGCCCCCAAGGGGGGCAGAAAGCCCACCAGAGACCAGGAAAGAATTTTTCAAAATAAGAGTGTGGGGGTATGGCCATACCCTTACCCCAAATAAATGGGGCCAAAGTTGTTCTGCCCACCAGTGGGCAGATAGGGCAATTACCCCGATCGACACCCCAGGGGGGCAGAAAGTCTACTAGATGCCAGGGAATTTAAAAAAAAAAGTTTAATAGTTTGGTGGTTATGCCCCTGAGGGAGCGTAGCACTTATACTCAACTGAAGGGGGTAATAGTCTTTCAGCTCTCCCCCCGCACACTAAAACATCTTATCCCATGGCAAGCAACTGGTTATTTTGGGTTTTGGTTTATGTTTGAGCCATGAGAGCTTGGCTAACTCTCAAAATCATCCCACTTGGAATGGTGAGGTTTGCACTTTTTGGACTTTGGGACGCTGCCAAGTAGAAAAATCCACAAGACCTAGGCACAACTGAAAACTAAACATGTGGGTGAGTCAAGAGTGGTGTGCTTCACATGCACCCCGCACCATTTTCTTACCCACAATGCCCTGCAAACCTCCAACTTTGCTGGAAATCCCACATTTTCCCACATTTTTTGTGATAGAACCTTCCGGAATCTGCAGGAATCCACAAAATTCCTACCATCTAGCATTGTCTCATCTATACCAATAACAATTATGCCACACTAGTCAGCCTTAAAATATTTTTTTTCAAACTGCCCTTTGTGACCCGCTTTGGTCCCCCCTCAATTTCGACATGTTTTTGGCTCTTCCCTGTCACAGGCACTTGGCACACCTACAGAAGTGAGGTATCATTTTTACCGGGAGACTGAGGGGAACGTCGGGTGGTAGGAAATTTGTCCCGGTGATGAGATCCCACACAGAAATGTGGGAAAAAATTGATTTATTTGCTAAATTTGAAGTTTGCAGAGGATTATGAGTAAGAAAATGCAAGTCACACCACCCTGGATTCTCTTGGGTGTCTAGTTTTCAGACATGTTTGGGTTTGGTAGGTTTCCATATATATGGCTGCTGAGCCCAGGACCAAAAATGCAGGTCCTCTCCCCGCAAAAAGAGGTAGTTTATTATTTGATAATTTTGATGTGTTCACATATTGTTTTGGGGCATTTCCTTTTGTTAGCACTACGCCTACCCAAACAAGTGGGGTACCATTTTTATCGGGACACTAGATGGGGCCCTGGGGGGAAGAAAGTTCTGGAATCTGAGAGGAGCCACAAATTTCCTGTCACCGAAATGTGAGGAAAAAGTGTTTTTTTGGCCAAATTTTGAGGTTTGTAAAGGATTCTGAGAAACAGAACCTGGTGAAAGCCCCACAAGTCACCCCATCTTTGATTCCTCTCGGTGTCTAGTTTTAAAAAAAGTGCAGGTTTGATAGGTTTCCCTAGGTGCCGGCTGAGCTAGAGGCCAAAATCTATAGCTAGGCACTTTGCAAAAAACACGTCAGATTTCAATGTAAAAATGTGATGTGTCTATGTTGCATTTCCTGTTGCAAGCATTAGGACTACCCACGCAAGTGAGGTACCATTTTCATTGGGAGACTTGGGGGAACACAGAATAGCAAAACAGGTGTTACTGCCCCTTCTCTTTCTCTACATTTTTTCCTTCCAAATTTATGACAGTGTGTAAACAAGACGTCTATTTGAGAAATGCCCTGTAATTCACATGCTTGTATGGGCACCCCGGAATTCAGAGATGTGCAAATAGCCACTGCTTCTCAACACCTTATCTTGTGCCCATTGTGGAAATACAAAGGTTTTCTTGATACTTATTTTTCACTCTTTATATTTCAGCAAATGAATGAAAACCCACTGCAAGGTGCAGCTCCTTTATTGGCTCTGGGTACCTAGCATTCTTGATGAACCTACAAGCCCTATATATCCCCGCAACCAGAAGAGTCCAGCAGATGTAATGGTATATTGCTTTAAAAAATCTGACATTGCAGGAAAAAGTTACAGAGTAAAACGTGGAAAGAAATGGCTGTTTTTCTTTACCTCAATTTCAATATGTTTTTATTTCATCTGTTATTTTCTGTAGAAAAACCTTATAGGATCTACAAAAATTACCCCTTGATGGAATCAGAATTTTGTATACTTTTTAGAAATGTTTAGCCTTCTGGGATCCAGCATTGATTTCACACCCATATCTGTTACTAACTGAAGGAAGCTGAAAGCACAAAAAATAGTAAACATGGGGTATGTCCCAGTAAAATGCTAAAATTGTGTTGAAAAATTGGGTTTTCTGATTCAAGTCTGCCTGTTCCTGAAAGCTGGGAAGATGGTGATGTTAGCACCATATATGCTTTATTGATGCCATTTTCAGGGAAAAACCACAAGCCTTCTTCTGCATCCCTTTTTTCTAAGTTTTTTTAAAACAATGAAATGTTTGCTGTATTTTGGCTAGTTTCTTGGCCTCCTTCAGGGGACCCCACAAACTCTGGGTACCTCTAGAATCCCTAGGATGTTGGAAAAAAAGGAAGCAAATTGGGTGTGGATAGCTTACGTGGACAAAAAGTTATGAGGGCCTAAGCGTGAACTGCCCCAAATAGCCAAAAAAAAGGCTTGGCACTTGAGGGGGAAAAGGCCTGGAGGCGAAGGGATTAAGTAACAACAAGATAATCAAGAGGTTGACACATAATAACAACAAATGGATACTACACACAGTATATGGTTTGTATATGCATGCAAACATATACCTCATGGGGAAGTGAGTGATTATCATACTCTAAAAGGTATAAAGCTTGATGACTAAATGATGGATACGAAACCCTTCAAGATGAAGTGATGTTCCCCATTGTGTGGTCTAGTTGTTTAGAACAAGCAATGAAAAAACAACTATGATTTGTAGATTTATATATATATATATATACAGTATATATGTATTTTGAAATATTTGTAAGCATGGGTCAATGGTATGTAGGCGATAGCCGAAACGTGTGGGTCATCTAGTGCACTTTTTTGCTTGTAAATAAAGAGTGGTGAATAAATCCACTAGAGTTTTTTTATTTTTTGAAACCTTAAAGGTTTTAAAAACAAATTTGTGTCTTTCAATTTTATTTATATAAATGTTATGAAATTGATAATAAATAAATATAAGATACTATATTCATGAAAAATGAATACTACACATTTACTACACATTTTTAAATTTTACATTATTGATTGAATTCAAATTATTTTTAATATAATGATATAATAATATTATTAACAATTAGTATGTCTAAACATATTCTACCTTAATACACTAGTATTCATTTTAATACGTGAGTAATAATGCAATTTCCTTCCCCATACCCATATTCCCCGTACATCCCTCTTGGGAAAATTATTGAATACAAAACAATTATCATTAATACCAGAATACTAATACAATCCCCCACCACATACAGCTATACTCCTTACATTACACTCTTAAACATTAATTTTGTATGTCGTAATTTAAAGATTTTGCCTTTTTGTACTATTGTATTAAATTAATATTTGAGCATTAATAAACTCTGCTTAATGACCCTTTAACCTTTACATCCCACTCAATAAAAATAATTGTATTAAACATCAATTATTAAAATGAACATTAATTACTTTAATTTGAAAAGAAACATACATTTTAATAAAAAAATCAATACCCAGGTATTACCAGTTATATTTGTATATGAACCAACTTTTCCAATATGTATGAATAATAATATTATTTTTATGGAGGGTAAATTCCCAACCATCCACTGTTTCCTTACAAATATTAAAGCTAATCTTTTTTTTAATGGGGATAAATCTTAACCACCTCTTTCCCACTATATTTGTATTACTTAATATTAAAGTTAATACTCTTTCCACAAAATGGGTTAAATTCTCCAACACCATGTTTTACCCCATATATTAATATTATGTTGTCAATATTTTTTTAAGAAGCATACTTACCAAAACTTACCTATATTTACATTTTTTTCCAATATAGATATTAAAAGTAATACTTTCTTAATGGAGGTAATCTCCCAAATCCCTTTTGTTTACATTTTACACTATGTATCAAAATGGGTACTCTTTTAATTTCAACTTCCCTACTTTATCCCATCTATTAATATTCTTTTTAAAACATTTAATAAATAAAAATATGCTTACCTAAATGTACTTATACTTACCAGTGAGCGTGGTACAGGCATTCATGGTAAAGGCATTGTGTTATAAAGACTGCATGCTAAAGGCCGTTTCCCTCTCAAAATGCTGATTACTGATCAAGAGACTGTAGGCAAGAAAGAGTAAGGTACCCAGTAAAGGTCACTTTGAGAAAGACATTATGCATTTTGCAAAGAGGAAATGTCAAAGTAGGAGTTGTGAAAAAGGTTACCCCCGTAGCTGTTGAAGCTTTTCCACCCTGAGTACTGAGCCTTTTCTGTTTGTGGCACTCAGCGCTTACTTTTTGATAACTTTCCACAAAAGGTATCCAGGACAAATGTGGGTTGTTTTTTTCACCCATCCTGAGGATACTAAAGGTACCCCTGTGTTAAATAAGGAAATTGTCAAAATATTGCCAATTTGAGGTTTTAGGGAAAATGGGGAAAAAGACAATGTAATTGTAATTGTAATTGTAATCGTATTTATATAGCGCTTACTACCCCTGACGAGGCGTCGAAGCGCTTTTCGATGAGTAGCACGCTACTCCGGTACCCAACAAGAATTAGTGATGGATTAGTATAATTTAATAAGGAGTACAGTTTTAGTATTATTATGAGTTAATTTGAGTTGCGGATATGAGAGTTTGTTAGTTAGATTGACTGGAGTAATGGAGGGGTGGAGGAGGAAAGAAATCCAGAAGTGTTAATTGGGAGTTTATCCTTCATTTGCTCAATCCAAAGGCTTGAGATGAATAAAAGGGGGGCGGAGGGGAAAGAGGATGTGGAAGGGTTAGGGAGAGCATAGTAGCAGGGTGAGATGAATGCAGGAGAATTTAGTAGGGTTGTGTGGGAGGTCACAGAGGTAGAGTGAGGTTTGGTGAGTTAGATGTGGGGGTGGAGGGATGAGCTTAGGCAGAGATATTTAGGAGATGGAAGTGGTCGAAGGGATTTGGGATGAGTCCGAGTGAGAATGGAGGATAGTTTGATAGAGACATGACATAAGAGCGATGAGTAGATAAGTGTGATAAAAAGAGAGCAGAAATTCATAGAAACATGCCAGGCACAGAAACAACATATACACATATATATATATATTTATACACACACACACACA
Organism: Pleurodeles waltl; assembly: GCF_031143425.1. Classification (NCBI taxonomy): domain Eukaryota; kingdom Metazoa; phylum Chordata; class Amphibia; order Caudata; family Salamandridae; genus Pleurodeles; species Pleurodeles waltl. The sequence continues at coordinate 790,033,912 of NC_090443.1, forward strand.
TGACTATACACACACATCTGCACATACAATACATAATTAGAAACATGGGTAAAAAATACTTAGTCGTCCATCCATCATCCTGGTAAAAAGGCGGGAACTCCCCCACCTCCCTCGAGGGTGGACGGGGCGTGGCCCAGCGGGCGGAGCCCACAGGTGCTCCACAAAGGGAGAAACCCTCCACTCTGTGTCTCCAGCAGAGGAAGACAGAAACCGCGCGTCCCAGTCAGACACAGACCACGCTCCAGCACATCATCAGCTCACCTCCAGGAAGGATTCCAGATCCCCTCTGCCATGGGATCTCTGAGCGCACAGCCCCGCCCCGCCCCATCCCTGCTAAGCCCAAGAGCCAGGGTGGGCCGTCCTTTCCAGAAGGTGAGCTTCAAACCGCGGCATCCGCCACGTCCACATTGTACACTAGGGTACGTGATGGGCCACGGGGGCAAAACGTCTTCAGCAACCTTGTGTGCCCCCGGCAATGTCATTGCCACTAGTGCGTCCCCGCGGAGATGTCCTCGCGCCCCTGCGCATCAACGACGCACCACGCGAGTCGGCGGCAAACGCAGTGGGGTCGCCTTGGAAAGCTGTCCATCATTCTGGCAAGAGGTGGGAATTCCCCTACCTATTTCGAGGGTTGACGGGGCGTGGCTCAGCGGGCGGAGCTTACAGGTGCTTCATAAAGGGGGAACCTTCTACTCTGTGTCTCCAGGAGAGGAAGATAGAAACCGCGCGTCACAGTCAGATACAGATTACGCTCCAGTACATCATCAGTTCACCTCCAGGAAGGATTCTGGATCTTCCTCTGCTATGGGATCTCTGAGCGCACAGCCTTGCTTTATCTTTGCCAAGCCCGAGAGTTAGGGTGGCTTGTCCTTTCCAGAAGCTGAGCTTCGACTGCGGCACCTGCTACGTTTATATTGGTAAGTGCTTCCTTTGAGGTTTAGTTTCTGTAAAATGAGCATCGTGGCCTACACAACCGGAGTATTTTCTACGAGTATGTCAGTAAGCGTTACCTAGCATGTTTTATATACCCTGTTTATATTGTACAATAGGGGTACGTGATGGGCCACGGGGTAAATGTCTCCAGCAACCTTGTGTGCCTTTGGCAATGTTATTGTTACTAGTGCGTCTTTGTGGAGATGTCCTCGTGCTTCTGCGCATCAACAACACACCACCGGAATCGGCGGTAAAACGCAGTGGGGTCGTTTGGAAAGCTGTCCGTCATCCTGGCAAGAGGCGGGAATTCCTTACCTACTTCGAGGGTGGACGGGGCGTGGCTCAGCGGGCGGAGCTTACAGGTGCTTCATAAAGGGGGAACCTTCTACTCTGTGCCTCCAGGAGAGGAAGATAGAACCCGCGCGTCACAGTTAGATACAGATTACGCTCTAGTACATCATCAGTTCACCTCCAGGAAGGATTCTGGATCTTTTTTTGCTATGGGATCTCTGAGCGCACAGCCTTGCTTTATCTTTGCCAAGCCCGAGAGTTAGGGTGGCTTGTCCTTTCCAGAAGCTGAGCTTCAACTGGGGCACCTGCTACGTTTATATTGGTAAGTGTTTCCTGTTGAGGTTTAGTTTCTGTAAAAATGAGCATCGTGACCGAACCAACCGGAGTATTTTCTACGAGTATGTCAGTAAGCGTTACCTAGCATGTTTTATACGCCCCGTTTATATTGTACACTAGGGGTACCTGACGGGCCACGGGGTAAACGTCTCCAGCAACCTTGTGTGCCTTTGGCAATGTTAATGTTACTAGTGTGTCTCTGTGGAGATGTCCTCGTGCTTCTGTGCATCAACAACGCACCACCGGAATCGGCGGTAAAACGCAGTGGGGTCGTTTTGGAAAGCTGTCCGTCATCCTGGTAAAAAGCGGGAATTCCTTTACCTACATTCGAGGGTGGACGGGGCGTGGCTCAGCGGGCGGAGCTTACAGGTGCTTCATAAAGGGAGACCTTCTACTCTGTGTCTCCAGGAGAGGAAGATAGAACCCGCGCGTCACAGTCAGATACAGATTACGCTCTAGTACATCATCAGTTCACCTCCAGGAAGGATTCTGGATCTTTTTTTGCTATGGGATCTCTGAGCGCACAGCCTTGCTTTATCTTTGCCAAGCCCGAGAGTTAGCGTGGCTTGTCCTTTCCAGAAGCTGAGCTTCAACTGGGGCACCTGCTACGTTTATATTGGTAAGTGTTTCCTGTTGAGGTTTAGTTTCTGTAAAAATGAGCATCGTGACCGAACCAACCGGTGTATTTTCTACGAGTATGTCAGTAAGCGTTACCTAGCATGTTTTATACGCCCCGTTTATATTGTACACTAGGGGTACCTGATGGGCCACGGGGTAAACGTCTCCAGCAACCTTGTGTGCCATTGGCAATGTTATTGTTACTAGTGTGTCTCTGTGGAGATGTCCTCGTGCTTCTGTGCATCAACAACGCACCACCGGAATCGGCGGTAAACGCAGTGGGGTCGTTTTGGAAAGCTGTCCGTCATCCTGGTAAAAGGCGGGAATTCCTTTACCTACTTCGAGGGTGGACGGGGCGTGGCTCTGCGGGCGGAGCTTACAGGTGCTTCATAAAGGGAGAACCTTCTACTCTGTGCCTCCAGGAGAGGAAGATAGAACCCGCGCGTCACAGTCAGATACAGATTACGCTCTAGTACATCATCAGTTCACCTCCAGGAAGGATTCTGGATCTTTTTTTTTGCTATGGGATCTCTGAGCGCACAGCCTTGCTTTATCTTTGCCAAGCCCGAGAGTTAGGGTGGCTTGTCCTTTCCAGAAGCTGAGCTTCAACTGGGGCACCTGCTACGTTTATATTGGTAAGTGTTTCCTGTTGAGGTTTAGTTTCTGTAAAAATGAGCATCGTGACCGAACCAACCGGAGTATTTTCTACGAGTATGTCAGTAAGCGTTACCTAGCATGTTTTATACGCCCCGTTTATATTGTACACTAGGGGTACCTGATGGGCCACGGGGTAAACGTCTCCAGCAACCTTGTGTGCCATTGGCAATGTTATTGTTACTAGTGTGTCTCTGTGGAGATGTCCTCGTGCTTCTGTGCATCAACAACGCACCACCGGAATCGGCGGTAAAACGCAGTGGGGTCGTTTTGGAAAGCTGTCCGTCATCCTGGTAAAAGGCGGGAATTCCTTTACCTACTTCGAGGGTGGACGGGGCGTGGCTCAGCGGGCGGAGCTTACAGGTGCTTCATAAAGGGAGAACCTTCTACTCTGTGCCTCCAGGAGAGGAAGATAGAACCCGCGCGTCACAGTCAGATACAGATTACGCTCTAGTACATCATCAGTTCACCTCCAGGAAGGATTCTGGATCTTTTTTTTTGCTATGGGATCTCTGAGCGCACAGCCTTGCTTTATCTTTGCCAAGCCCGAGAGTTAGGGTGGCTTGTCCTTTCCAGAAGCTGAGCTTCAACTGGGGCACCTGCTACGTTTATATTGGTAAGTGTTTCCTGTTGAGGTTTAGTTTCTGTAAAAATGAGCATCGTGACCGAACCAACCGGAGTATTTTCTACGAGTATGTCAGTAAGCGTTACCTAGCATGTTTTATGCGCCCCGTTTATATTGTACACTAGGGGTACCTGATGGGCCACGGGGTTAACGTCTCCAGCAACCTTGTGTGCCTTTGGCAATGTTATTGTTACTAGTGTGTCTCTGTGGAGATGTCCTCGTGCTTCTGTGCATCAACAACGCACCACCGGAATCGGCGGTAAACGCAGTGGGGTCGTTTTGGAAAGCTGTCCGTCATCCTGGTAAAAGGCGGGAATTCCTTTACCGACTTCGAGGGTGGACGGGGAGTGGCTCAGCGGGCGGAGCTTACAGAATGCCAGAATGTGTATTTTTTCTACCAAAAATTATATCAACAAAAGGTTTGCTCTGCTACAATTATCACCCTCCCAACTTTCAAGGACATGCAGCATTATGTAAAAAAAACAGTTTTACCTCAGGTGTGCATTTTTCAAAGGTGCAGTCCATTTTTTCTAATATTTGTGATTTCAACCTGGATACAATTTCTGATTGAAACTGGTATGAAACTCATAGATGATGCTGTAAAGCCAGTCTTTTTAAAAAATATAAACAGAATTCAGAATGATGTGATTTGTGTAGATCCCTGAAGATTTTCCCAAAGAAAGTCATCATTGAAATAAAAAATAATGAATTAATAAGAAATAAATAGCATTTGGTGACAACATCTTATTTTGTAACTTTTTCTCATGCTGGCCATTTTACAATAGCAAGATACTGTTACATCATTTAGACTATTCAACAACCCAACAACTAAGCTGCAGCTTATAATGATTTTTCATCATGTTCCAACTATGCAGCAATTCATATGGTATAATTGTAAGAAGGGAAAATGGGTATGAAGGAAAATTATGGCCCAGATTTATGCAAAAGTGGCACATTTACATGGATTTGATGCACCCATGGGTTTCCCCCTGCACTGGCGCTGAATTAAGCTGCCTAGCGCCAACACAGGCATCCTCTCACCATAGTGCAAGGGTGTCTGTGTTAAGGGGATAGATTGTTTATGTGCAGGAAGATGTCCTTATAATGGTAATTTGGCACTTGTATGTGTGCTGCAAAATGCAGTATACATACAAGTGCCAAAGCGTCATTTGGAATGATTGTTTATGTGCAGGGAGGGGCACCTTCCTGCACATAAACAATCGTCCATGACATTTTACTCTTTCTATGTGTGCTGCACAATGCAGTACACATGTAAAAAGCAAACAACAAGGAGGAATAAAAGCATTCCTCCTCATTTTGCCATGCTAACGCCACCACTGGGGTGGTGCTAGCTGTTGGTACTGCCTCAGGTTAACGATAACTTGTAAATCTGAGGCAGCATCAAAAGCAATGGGTGTTGTGGTGGAGCACCCACAGAAACACCCATTGCATGCCCCTCTGACACAGAAAACTTCGTCGGAGGGGCCCATACTTACAAGGGGGCGTAACATCACAAACAAGTGGCGTAACACCTCCTTGTGAATATGGAGCAGTGCTCAGTGCCACCGGAGCGTCACAAAAAGTAATGTTCTGGTGGTGCTTGGGGCACTTAAATATGCCCCTGTGTATTTCTGAAGAGAGCACATGATAATGAGTTGAGTTTAAGAATGGTGGTTATTTGTATACCTCTAAATCTGGGGTTACACACACTATCATGAGATTCAAAGGTCATTTTGAAAAATATGTTCTTGCATGCACACTGACTTATATTTGTAAACCAGAAATGCAGACACATTCACTTAGTAACAACAAATGTTCTGCTATTATGTGTTCCCACATGTCTCCCAATAAAATAGTGTCACACATGTGTGACTGGGCCTACTGTTAGTTAATAAATATCCACAAAATGTGACCTGGGGGCATTGCATATCACCCAGAAAAATCAATGTTTTGTTTTTTTACAATGTGGGTAGCTGTGGATTTGGGTCCTAGCCTAGCCACCACCCAGAGAAACCTGTCAATCGCAGGCATTTCTGAAACATAGACACCCAGAGGATCCCAAGGTACTATAAATTCTGTGGACCCCATCAGGCTTTCTTACTCATAAGACATTGCAAACTTTAAGCTTTGGCTAAAAATGGTACACACTCTTATGGCAGGAAAGGTTCCAAAACACAGCATGGATGGATCAGATTTTTCCACTCAAAACCAAGTCTTCTTTTGCAATGTGGGTAGCAGTGAATGTTGGGCCCAGGCTCAAGTGGCATCTAGGAAAATCTACCAAATATTTCTGGAAACTAGACAATCAGAAGAGTCCAGGGTAGTGTGACTTGCATGGATTCTATGACGTTTTCTTACCCATAAGGATCTCCACTATTTCCAAAATGTTTGCAAAATTTTAGTTCAAATATGCATTGTGTTTCAGGAAGCATCATGGGATATACACAAGAGACACCTCCCTGGACTACCGTGGTTTCTTGTTTTCAGAAACATCTTTGTGTACTAAGTTTTCATGGATGGCAGCAGAGTACGGGTACAAATAGTGGAATGATTCATAATCGGAAAAAAGAGGAACTTTTAATTGAGACCCCCCCCGATTCTGCTGGTCCATTTGTCAAGACAATGCAACAAAGAGCCTACAATTTTCTTGCTTGCTTCGGTGATGGGGATGATCTGCACCTCAAGAGGGTAGAAAGGCTGTTGGTGCTTTAGAAGTGGTGGATAGGCCCAGAGACAAGGTAGCCCACACACACACACCCTTTTTCTTTTGCTAGAACAAAACTTACCACTGGTGTCTAGTGGGCTTTAGGCCCATGGGGCTCAAATTAGGGCGAAACCCATTGCTGCCCACCAGGGATCACAAAGACTGTATTGTACCTCGAGGGATGGGAAGCCCAAACCCTTTTTCCCCAATGTAAAATTCCTGATGTTGAGTGGGTTTTCTACCACCATGTGGGGTAGATTGTGGGAGAACCCTTAATCAGGGCTAATTTCCTATATGCTCCCAGGAGCGCAGTAAGACTATATTGCCCCTTCTCCGCTATGAGTATGGCACAATGCCAGGAATGGACCACCCCCGTTTTTTGTGCCATATTAAATTCCCTGGAATCTAATGGGCTCTCAACCTCACCAATTAAAGCCACAATCTGTCTCCCAGGGTGGCAGAAACACTATAGTGCCCCTCTTGGGGTGGGGACATGACTTATGCCATGGTGCCCTACCTCGTCTCTTTTGTTTTTAATCCTTGGTACCTAGTGAGCTTTCCATCAACCAGGGGGAAAGATTAGGAACAAATGCCCTCCAATTTGCTCCTCAAGGAGGGCTGAAAGACTGTATTGCCATTGATGGAGGAAAACCCACCAAGAATGTCTTGCCTGAGGGGCCACTCAGCCCTTGCAAACAGAAGTCCCTGGTGTCTAGTGGGATGGATCCTGCTTGATCACAGGAATTTACTAGGAAGAGATTGAGCTGGAAAGGGAACATTGTTAATTTTCCAATGCTGCCTGTTCCGTGTTGATCAATGTGTGGGTGAACAGGAGTATGCCCCTGAGCACCAATGAAAAGTGAAAGCAGAGCACACCATTAGTGTGACCTGCTTTCACTTCTGTTTTGTTGTGGAATCAGCATGCTTTGCTCACTGGTATTACATCAAAACAGAAAAAATTACATTTTCTACACAGGGAAACCATTCCTTTGCGTCCTGAGTTTGTTCTCCATTAAGAAAATGCTTCTGGTGTTTCCACCAGATGCATTTTCTTTTCAGGTATGAAGGATGACCCGTAGGCCTTCTCTACACTATGAAGGTAGTGCGAGGACGTCAATGGGCCATCCTCCATACTACAAAGGTAATTTTACATTTTTCTAATAGTCCTTGAATTCAATGGAGAGCCTGCATGCATTTCAGGCCTGAATCAAAGTTGGTAATCATCCAATCCATTCAAGGGACTGGGCCCTATGCAAGTGGATTTTATTATTTTCACATTCTGTCACAGCCCAACCAAAAGGACTTTCACAGATAATAGAAACATTTGTCCACTAATCCGTTTTGGAACAGGTTGAAGAAAGAAAGTCGTCTGACTCTTTAAGAAGAACAGACAGCCTCTCAGTGAAAGACAATTGATTTAAAACTGTGGCCCGTATTTATACTTTTTTTGCGCCGCATTTGCGTCGTTTTTTGACGCAAAAACGGCGCAAACTTGCAAAATACCATTGTATTTTGTAGGTTTGCGCCGTTTTGCGTCAAAAAGCGGCGCAAATGCGGCGCTAAAAAAAGTATAAATACGGGCCATGTGTTCCTTAAGCGTGGACCTAAGTAGAATAACTAGCAATTGCAAATTGCGCTTTGAAGACCCCTCTGTACTCTATTTTCTGGGCTTCTGTTTTCATCATGATGTCCACATTGAAAACTTTTTGGGATGGTTGTACTTTCAACTCTCGGATCACTAGAGAGTATTTCTTTGGATTGGCTTGCCCTGGCAAGCAGCTGTAAACTCAAGTGATCATTTTTGGGTACCAGCATGAGCCAATGATCGCTATCCTCAAGACTGTGATCTGTAATTGAGGCTATGACACGGTGACTGAGGATGTTTAGCACAAATGAAACAAATTAGGTTCTCCCTCTAATTTTTTATCAAGGTTTTAAATTGTATTTTTGACAGATAAATTCGATTTTAGATACTCCCCTACCTTTTATGTGGAAGGCTTCTGTATAACTGAAAGTCATTTAGGGCACCATATTTTCGAATTATTGTTTAATAATCAAAACTCTTGCGAAATTCACATAACAAAATTTACTTTCGCATAATTACGTGAACTTTTGAGGAAATTGTGTGAAATAATGTGTAATCATGTGAAATGAAAATCTGTCATTTATCACTGAAAAAAACTTGAAAAGCACAATGGTTATGAGCAACAGCCACTCGAATTCCAGCCATTGGCGTTATTTTTGAATGGTAGCACTTCATTTTGTCTGCGAACCATGCGTACCAGAATAATTGTTTTACTTCGTGCAACACAACATTTCTGAAATTGCACCATTTACGCCACCACAATTTAAATTCTACCCAAGCCTACTAAACCTAAGCCTACTTGTAACCCCTTTTGGCAGCTTATCTTCCTGTAAAGCCATATCCTCAACCTCATACTTCCTAATCAATTACTGGAGCAAGTCCACACACTCTGTTTTGTTCTCCAGAGTACAAAGAAAGTCTGTGACATAATGCTTGTTTGAAACAGTATTCCCCATTCATTTTCATTCTATAAAAGACTGCACTTAAACGTATTTTTCCTCAAAGCACATGAACGAGTATACTCCATTTTGCCTGTTTAAACTTTGTCCTCTCTTTGCAGTACTATGGATACTATTATTGTTAAATCTGTTGCGTAAAATCTTCCATGGCTGATTATTAAGCGTATCACATAAAAGATGCCACAAGGCAGTGTCACTGTTCTACGAGTAGGCACATTAGAGAACAGTTGTGTTGCTCTTGCATTTGTGGTGATTAGATTATACAAGCCCATGTGTAAATTAGAATAACATTGTGCTGGACGGAATAGTTCAGTTCATGTCCGTTTGATTATTTATCAATCAAGGTGTATGGGCAACATTTTCAAGTCATCTCTTGTACGTGGTGAGTAGAGGAGACTCTGAGTACATCTAAAAATCAAAATCCTGTTAACATTCAAACTCTGCCCATTATGTACACCAACTCTGATCAGACGTAGTTTGACACTGTTACTCAGCTGGGTCTCTGGTCCCTAAGAAAGATGAGGATATGTTTGGAGCACTGCCTCACCTCCAATTTCTTCCTGAGAAATGGGGTCTCACTCTACCCTATTCTCAGGCATTTGTGATGTTTCTAGAACTAAAGAAGTAGTAGGAGGGAGGAAAATTACATAATGACCCTTAGGTTGCTCAGGAATGGTCTACTTTCTGTTCCTGTATAGTATTTCCTATTTATTGCAGTTGTCAGAAATCTCCACCTCTACTATATAATTCTCTTTCTGTACTATGTAGTCCCTATATAGGAGAGTAGGAGAAATTTGCCAAACAGGTGAAATAAGTACAAATTGAAACAGTGAATGGAACAACATGCCAGTGGTTCTAACTTGCACCCTAATGGTATTTGACAGCACACACGATTCTCATGTTTTTAAAACTTAAGTAAAATAAATATAAGTGTATATTAAGAGGTGTAAATTGTACCCATACACATTATGTGTAATTTTCTGCGCACATCGTCTGAGTTGTATTGATGTGATGAGGAATGAGATTTATTCCTATGGATACTGTTGGACCTGGCCCTTTTACAGGGTCATTCCCCAGACTTTCTGCTTTTTGCCTCCTTATTTTTCTGACCTTTGTTGGCTGACGTTTTGACTCTGAGCACTTTTTCACTGCTAACCAGTGCTAAAGTGCATGTACTTTATCTTACAAATTTGGTATGATTGGATTGTACCAAATTGGCATATTTAATTTACCTATAAGTCCCTTGTAAAGTGGTATCCCTATACCCAGGGCCTATAAATTAAATGCTACTAGTGGGCCTGCAGCGCTGCTTGCGCCACCCACTGAAGTAGCCTGTCAAACCTATCTAAGGCCTGCTAGCACAGAGCCTGTGTGCGCAGTTTCCTGCCGCAGGGACCTGGCATCTAAATTTACTTGCCAGGCCCAGAACTCCCCTTTTACTACATGTAAGTCACCCCTAAGGTACACCCTAGCTAGCCCTTTGGGCAAGGTGCCATGTATGTAGAAGGAAGGACATGTGCCATGTTGCGTGGCCTGTCCTGGTAGTGAAAAACTGTCTAACTTGGTGTCTCACTGCTGTGAGTGCTGCCTCCTCATAGGATTGCATTGGAGATGCCCTGCCTTATGTGTAAGGGGTATTGTCTGATTTATGAGGGGTAGCATAGCATGTTTGGTATGGTTGTGATACTGGTGAGAAATGCTGCTTACTGGTGTAAGTGTATTTTTTATTACTATCACAGAAATACCACTTCTAGAAAGTGCGCATTTCTCTGTGCTTATGACTTTGGTGTTTTGCAGCTTGTCTCCAATCAACGTCTGGGCAGACTGACAGTTGGGGCTTTGTGCATACTTCTCAGACAGCCTGAACACAAGGAGGGTGGAGGTGACACAGAGGAGCATCTACATATTGTAAAGCCTTCCTGGGCTGGGAGAAGGGAAAGGCGCGACACACCTGCATTTGTAAAGACTGTGCCCCGGCCTCACACAATAGGGTCATTAACCCCCCACTGCCTTTCCCGGAACCCCCGGGGCATCCCTTATTCGAGTTAAGGAGCAAAGCGCACTCGCAGAGTCACCCTCAGGGCACTAGCAGGCACTGTCCTCGGTGCCTGCCCAGCCTAACGTGTCGTGGAAGCCGAGAGAGCGGCTCATGCACCGTGCGGGTGCCGCCGCTCCCCCAGAGCAGGAGGAGAGCCTCATCGGAGGCCCCTGCTCCACCTTATTTTCATTTGGACAGCCGTCCCGAGGACGCGTGTGGCTTTCTCACCGACGCAGGGCACGGGGAGCGGGAACGGAGTTCCTTTCCCTCCGGCCACTGCCTTAGGGGCGCTATCGCCCCCATAACTTAACCTGGGCATTCTGGGTGACAATCCCACCTCTTAGGAGAGGGCCATTGGAGGCCCGGAGGGGCCCCAAAAAGACCACAGGTCCCCGGAGGGCCCCCGTCTATTGGGAGGAGAGGGTGCCAACCACACCTCTCCCCCCTGGAGCACCACGTGGCCCCCGCTTTGCGCACAGGAGCACCGGGGGCCCCCTATGCTCCTCTTTTAGGCACTGGAAGTGCCTCTTCATCCAACCAGGTACTTTTTCTAAGGGACCAGTAATAGTGGTAATCCAAAATTGTTTGGATCATATATTACCTACCTGTGTTTGATGTTTCTTACATATAGGCTAATGTTTCTTTTATGAGCATGACAAGCAGATATGTATTTATATGACTTGTGAGACATTCTCTAATGTTCTTTTTATGGGTATTTAGGAATTGTTCATGACAAGTGCATATATCTTTTACTGTAGTTCCTGACTACTGCTTATGTTGCAGAATCCTGAGTACTTACGTGTTCTAATGTGACAACTGCCTATTCTCGCAGAGTATTAGTAACTTGTGTAACATTCTGACAACTGCTAAGGTAGCAGGGTATTACTTACGTGTAATGATGGTCTAATTATGTTTTGTGCAATACAGATTATTTTTACCTAGCTCAGTGTTGTGTTTACTTTGTGGTGTACATTTTGCGTCACGTGTGTTGTGCAAACGCTTTACACATTGCCTCCAGGTTAAGCCTGACTGCTCATGCCAAGCTACCAAGGGCATGAGCAGGGGTTATCTTGGACGTGTAACTCCCTAGCCCTCACTAGAGTGGGTAGGTTCTGCCTGGCTGAGGTGCATACCCTAGCCAACTAGAAACCCCATTTCTAACAGATACATATTACAGATGTCATTTTCCATCATTTTTTCATTGTCTCAACACTGTCAAATTACTGCGATGCAGCAATCAAACTAGCAGGTTTAGTGATACGTGAGATCACTGGTTTGCCGCCCACCTGAAGACCCTGACATCTGCTCTGTGGCCCATCCCTGGAACTTGAATGGGGTGTTGATCTGAGGTATGATATGTGAGCCCCATCAGTTGGTGATTTTATGCAATAAACAAAAGGCTACAATGATCTGACATGTTACTTTTAGATACTGCTAGAGCAATTATGTGTTCTGTTGTACCTCTGTTGAAGCTGTAATGTTGGATGTCAGAAGAGGGTGAGGAAATGTGGTAGAGACAATCCCAGCCTCATCTACAACAAAAAATGAGATATTTATGATGAAGGTGGTTATATGAATGCAATCAATGTTTATCTCTTTAACTATTAGGGGTGTGCGAAATTTGCACAATTTGCTTTTGCATAACTCTGAAAATTCAGGACTCTTCTGCAAAATTAAGCACATTTATGAGGGGTGGGCAAAAATTCTGCTCCGTCAGCAGAGTTTGCAGAGTTTTGCCCACTCTGTGTTCTGCTTTGTGTGGCGTTCCGGCAAAACTCCACTAACTGTCGGATAAAGCTGGCACATGAGAGCAAGAACTTAGGGGCAAATTTATACTTTTTTTGCGCTGCATTCGCGTAATTTTTTTATGTTAAAGCAGCGCAAACTTACAAAATGTAATTGTATTTTGTACATTTGCGCCACTTTTGCATCAAAAAATGACGACAATGCGGCGCAAAAAAGTATAAATATGGGCCTTAGTCCCTAGCATGGTTTTCAGGTGCTAGGACTCCTCCTGGTGCAATTTCTCAATTCTGGCAGTCCCGACAGGTTGCAACCACTCACGTGGAGAAAGTTGCCGCTCAAGTAGAAAATCTACTCAAGTGGCAGAAAGAAGCAGTCCCCTCTGTCAAACCACATGGTGCAGCTTGCAGTGATTTTACAGCACAGAAGAAGCTCCCAGTGCTCAAAATCTGGGCAAACAGGATCGATTCCGCAGAATCTTGCAGAGTTTTTATGTAACTCTATGGAATTTCGCAGTGTGAACCAAGCTCTGCCCACCCCTAATATTTATACAAAATGTAAAACTGTCATATAGTACAGTATTTTTGTGCAAAATATACTCTGTGTAAACATGCAATTGCAGTGTGAATTGATGAAACGTTCCTACTGTCCACGTCACCTAAATCCCCAGAACCCAATTGATCTGCAAGTGCAAACTGTCTGAAAACTGAACTCTTGTGTGTGTACCAAGGAAAGGCAGCATACACATTAGAGAAGAAGTGCTTAGCATAGGAGATAGATCTCACATTGATGGAGTGCAAATGGTCTTTGTTCCAGAAGAGGCATTCCTTGGAGCAGGGGGACTGAAGTGCCACATGGGTGCAAACAATGGCTCCTAATATTAGATTGAAGTGGGCAATGGTATAAATTACCTTACAACACATTTACTTTTTACCAGTGACTGGGGCATGGAGATAAAATAATGCACTTTGTTTGGGGGGTTATTTGATTACTTGTCACAAGCACCATAATTGTCTTGCCTGTAAGATGCCCATGGTGTCCCCACTGACCCTCTGAAAGGATCCAGTGGCCAAGACATGGAGTGCAGCTAGTATTTTGATATTTGAAGGGATACATTTTCAGAGGCTGTTGGTGGAGTGAGCTCGGCCCCCAGGCCAAGAATCAAAATGGATAAACAATTGTATGTAGCAATTTCTACTTCCCTGGAAACTTCAAAGATGTTGATCCTTTGCCTGCATGTAGGTCCCATCTTTCCTTCTCAAGTAACTGTTTCTTATAATGAGGGGCAAGGTGACAAATACATCTTACTGGCATGGTGAGAAAATATTTTGATCTGTGTCCTAGTTTCTTATGTGGACAGGCTGTTCATGACTGGTAGAAGGCATAGTGTGTTTCATCTAGTAATCAGTGTGGTTCAGTCCTAACTGTTGATTCCTATGACATGCTGACTTATAATGTGTGTTGAATTACATGTGCTCCCATAAATGTTAGCTATAAATTCAACATACATATGTTTTCATTAAAGAGTAAAAAAAATCTATAAGAAAGTTACAATTTTTAATATTTTGTTTCTCCCTTTTCAAATGTTTTGCCCTTTGTGCTGCTGGTGTGTGTTATTCCCTGCCTCAGCTGATTTATATGCCACTGCCTTGCAGTACCAGTGATTGGCGAAGTGTACAGTGTGATTCACTCTAAAGCAAGGATTGTACCTGTTTGGTCTGTAATAATACTGGAGCAGATATGGGAGTAACTTTCTTGAATAGAACCTATTAGAAAGGAGGTCTCTGGTTGGCAGATGTATACACCCTTGTCCAAGTAGGGACCACAATCCTAGTCAGTGTAAGTCACATACAATCAAAATGATCCTGTGCCTACCCTCTGGTAGCTTGTCACTGAGCAGTCAGGCTTAACTTAGAAGGCAACATGTAAAGTATTTGTGCAATGAATCATACAGTAACATAGTAAAAAAAAAAAAAAAAAGACATCACACATGTTTAGAAAAATAGAGAATATTATCAGAATAAAATGCTGTTGAAACAATGAAAATCTAATGTACACAAGCAAAGTTATGAATTTTTAAAGATTAAATCCAACTAAATCACCTAGAAAACACAATAGCTTCTACTGGGGTTATCACGGCGCCGTTGCCGGAGTCGTTCCTAACAATCCGACACCACAGGTGCTAGTCACGGGGTCACACGGACCACCAAATACAGTACCTTTTGAGAACAAAAAACAAGGACATTGCACGGAGTCAGAAAGAGGTGTTGGTGGAGTCGGTGCAGCGTCAGTCCCTTACGGCATCTGAGGAGAGAGGCATTGGTTCCACACTGTGAAGCAGGTGAAGGTGAGGTGTCGGATGCAGTGGGACATGATGTGGCATTGTGCGCGATGCGTCGATTCCTTGTGACCCAGCGGGGTCGCTGGTTTCGGTCAGTCAGGAAGTGATGTGTCGACTTCACAGAGTCGCAATGACCCGAGTGACGTCAGTGGAGTCGCAGAAATATCGGACATGCATTGCAGGTCAGAGTCATTGCATGCAGTGAGGTCTACAGAGCAGGAGTGGGCTGTGGTGTCTCTGGCGTCTCTGAAGTCAGTCTGAAGTTGCTGAAGTCGGTGTACTAACAAAAAGTTAGTATTGGAGGTTTTTGTAGTCCCTGAGACATCAGAACATGAGACAGGCTCAATCCAAGCCCTTGGAGAGCACTTTGGGGGGAAGGCAGAGTCCTTCCAGCACAGTCAGAGGCCAACAAGGCAGCATAGCAACAGCAGGGCAGCAGTCCTTAGCAGCAAAGAAGTCCAGAGAGTCCTTTGGGTAGCCAGGCAGGTCTTCTGACAGAGTTCAGGTGAAAGTCCAGAAGTGTCTGAGTTGGTGGGGTCAGAGGCCCAGTTTACATACCCAAAAATGCCTCTGAAGAGGGGGAGAAAGAGTGGTTTTAAAGTGCACAAGTTCCCCTTTCAGTGCAGTCCTGTCTGCCAGCATCCCAGGAGGGGGTTTGGCAGTCCATAGTGTGAGGGCAAGCCACTAGCCTTAAAAATGTAAGTGTCAGGCCCTCCACTCTTCCAGCCTAGCAAGACCAATTCAATATGCAGATGAGTGCAGGTGTGACTGAGTGTTCTGTGTTTGTCTGGGTGAAATGCACAAGGAAGCTGTCAATCACCCCAGCTCAGATGTTGATTGGAGACAGGCTGTAAGGCACAGATGGTTTTTAAGTGCAGATAAATGCTCACTTTCTACAAATTGGCATTTCTAAAATAGTAATATAAAATTCAACCTCACCAAAAGCAGGATTTTCTATTACCATTCTGGCCATACTAAATATGACCTGGTTACCACTTTCAGATCAGAACCTACCACTCAAAAAGTATATGAGTATATGAGACCTAATGCTAGTCTATGGAAGGAGCAGGCCTCACAGTAGTGGAAAACGAATGTAGGAGTTTTTCACTACCAGGACATATAAAACACATGTGTACATGTCCTGCCCTTTACCTACATTGCACTCTGCCCTATGGGTTACCTAGGGCCTACCTTAGGGGTGACCTATATGTAGAAAAAGGGAAGTTTAAGGCATGGCAAGTACTTTTAAATGCCAAGTCGAAGTGGCAGTGAAACTGCACATTCAAATGTTGCAATGGCAGGCCTAAGACATAGTTAAGATGATTCTTGTTGCACATGGAAAATTTCGGGTGATCTGTCAAGCGGGGGCTGAAAAAAAGGGGGTGGTCAAAAAAGTAGCATTTCCTATGTTAATTCCCTTGGTACACTTAGACACGACTACAGTCTGAATCACTGGACGGAATTACACCAAATTTGATGAAAAGCTAGCTTTTAGTACGCAGATTACGCTTCCACTCATTTGGTGTAAATCCTTTAGGTAGTTTACGAGAAATTAAAGAAAATCCAAAATGGAATACCTTGGCTCGAAAATAATGACCAGCTTGTGCATGGAAATGCACGGCTCTGATTGGCTGACAACATTTAACACCAGGAAGCGTTGGCAGCCATCTTGGGACTCGGCTGAAGCTGAGTCCCATTAAAAAAAGTTTTTAAAAAAAGATAAGGGGCCTGGGTAGGGACACCCTGACCCCTTAGTTCTGGTGGGGGTTCCCAGAGTGACTCTTCAGAGGAAAAAATAAAGGTTTTTAATAATTTTTTTGAAGCAAAATTGTGATATTCAGGAATTTGTAGCTTGTTTTTGATAGGCCCCTAGGTGGGGCAAGTCCCAGAGGTTTTAATAATTTGGAGTGTGGGGGGCCTCCCCCCCCCACAGCCAGGGGACCACCACTTCACCGGGGTGACTTTTTATGATATATGCAGGGGGGCCCGTGGCCCCCGTGCCCCAGAGGCAAATTGGTTTAAGTACAAGGGGGTGCCTCATCAGTCCCCCAAGCCCCAGGGATCACCACCTCCACAGAGCAATTTCTAAATTTGGTGTGGGGGCCCGTGATCCATCCGAGCCATGGGGACAACCACCTCCCAGGGGCAAACAATAAAAATAAGTAAAGGGGCTCCATTTCAGACCCCCATTAACCCTAGGAACCACCTCCTCCGGGGGCTATCTCCACTTGGAGGGGGGGTCAGATGGACCCGGGATTGCACCCCTCAGGGCTGACTACTGCTATGTCACAGGGTGCCCACCCCTGGGACATAGGTGTTTGATGTTTGCTGTGGCTTGGCTGCAGCTTGGAAGCTGCAGCCGAGCCACAGCAAACACTGCACTTTTTGACAGCGGTACATGTAAAGCAGGTCCTGCTTTCAAACAGTGGAGCTTTCATCTATGTCCCCTGGGTGCATGCAGGGAAAAGAGATGAAATGCTTCAGCAAGCAGGAATCTGCTGTTTAAAGCAGCTCCTTGCTTGCTTAAGCAATTGCCCCATGAGGAAAGCCTTGAGGCTTACCCCACGGTCCCTGATAGCTCATAAAGGGTGTTTTTTAAAAATAGAAAATAAATAAATATGTGGGGATCAAGGTAGAGCCCTTAAGGGTGTTCTTGCAGTCTCAGATAGCCCATAAATGGTTAACAAAAGACAAAAAAAAGAAAAGCTATATCTCAGTGTGAAGGTCGCGGACCTTCACACTGAGCATTGGGGGTTCGAGTCTAGCTGGACTTGTTTCCCTCTTTTTGTTAAAAAAAAACACAAAATAGTATACTTTTTTAAATCACAGATTTTTTTTTTATTTTAAATTGTACACAATCAATCAATCAAAAAATTTATAGAGCGCGCTACTCACCTGTAACGGTCTCAAGGCGCTGGGAGAGGGGAGAGGAGGCACAAATATCTCATTCTAAGTATATCAGAAATCAAAGCCTAAAAACTCTCTATCTTTCTCCCTCTTACATTCTTTCTCTCTCTCTCTGTCTGTCTTTCAATCAATTTCTCCCACTCACACACTCACTCAGATACTTCTGCACCCACTCACACACCCACTCACAGATCCACTCAGACCCTCATGCACTTACTCACAGCCTCGGTCAGACCCTCATGCACCCACTCACAGACCACTCAGTCAGTTATGCACCGACTCACATACCCACTCAGACTGTCACACACCCACTCAGAGACCCACTGACAGGCAGCGGCCAACTTCCCTTGTGCCTGCCAAAGGGCTGTGAACAGCATGGGGTAAGGGGGCATAGAGGGGGTTGCGCACAGGGACTGGCTGCAGGCCAGCCTTGCGGGCAACCCCTACTGTGCACAGGCGAAGGCCGTGCATGGTGCAAGGTTGGGTGCTTATAGGGGGTTGGCATTAGGGCCTGGCCACAGGTGAGACCCTGTTGCCAACCGCAGCCATGCACGGCCAAAGACCACGTTCAGTGGTGGTTGGATTAACGTATAGTAATGAAAACTACTATACGTTTAAAAAAAACATAGAAATTTACTGAAAAAAAAAAAAGGTTACAGTGACGTTATAACTATGTTCTGAATGTATTCCTACAAAGCCATAGAAATTCAGCAGTTATAGTTCGGGCTCTTTCAAATAACTATAGCTCATGCCCTAAGGTAACTATAACTCACACCTTTGCCATGTACAGTTGCCTCGTCAATCATTTTATTGCAAATGTTGCAGTGATAATATGAAATATGGTGTTAGAAATGTGGTTTCTGGTTGGCTAGGATATGCACCTAAGCCAGGCAGAACCCACCCACTCTCATCAGGGCGAGGGAGTTACACACCTGAGATAACCCCTGCTCACCCCTTTGGTAGCTTGGCACGAGCACTCAGGCCTATCCCAGAGGCAATGTGCAAAGCGCTTGCACAACACACACAACACACATGACGCACTATCCCCACCACAAAGGAAACATATATAAAAATAAACTGTATTGTACACAACATTATTAGACCAGACACAACATGTCAGTAATACCCTGCTACCCAAGCAGTTGTCAGAATATTACTCTGCAGAAACCAGCAGTAGTCACATATAACACACAAGTTACTCATTATTCTGTAATATAAGCAGTAGTCAGTAAAACATTACGAGAAAAATGCATGTCTTAAGATCCTCATAAACGCACATACCAGAAACATTAGGAAATACATATTGCAAGCCATAAAAACAAATAAGAATAGAATGCTCATAAAAGGAACATTAGCAGATGCAGTTCAAGACATGAAAACTGTTCAGCATAACATTCCCAGAATGCCCATCAAAGGAACATCAGACACTATATGGCACGTAGGAAACATGTCAGCCTACAGGCGCCAAATGAATATGTTGTCACCCAAAGTACCTGTCTTTGTGATGAAGGCACCTCAAGTGCCAAGAGGAGAACTGGGGGGCCCCCTGGTGCTCCTCCACGACACAATGAGGGCCGTTTCATGGTTGGGGTGAGGGGGGCGGGTTTTTATACAGGGGCCGCTCCTGGGGCCTGCACCTAAACCGGGCACCTATAATCTTTGTAGCCCTACCGGGCCACGACTGGCCCTCCCTGGGGGGGTGGCAGAGCCAAAAACAGAACAAGTGGCCAAGCGGTGTGGGGGGGCTTCCAATGAGGCCTCCTCCCTTCCCATCCTCGGTACCAAGCTGGGGCCTCAGTGGAGCATGGGGCCTCTGATGAGGCCTCCTCCCGTCCATCCTACCCACACCAGCTGGTGCACCCGACCAGGTGCACATGTGAAATGCATCCCGCCCAGGCTGCAGCGGTGATGAGGCAATAGTTGGGGCTTGTTGGTGCCCCAGGGTTGCTCCTCAGAGCGTGAGTCACCCCAGGGGCACCACTAGGAGCGCTTTTGATCCAGGTTTCCTTTCTTCGTGCCCCGGGGGCATTAGTTTTCTGCTACGGGGTTTTTAAAATGCCCGGGTCATGGCAGTGATTTTTCTTCAGCTGCAATCACGGCAAGCGCCCTCAAGGTGCTTCAATCAGAAGGAGAGAGCGCTCCCACCGGCGCTCTGAGGTTTATAGACAAGGCACTCTCAAGGCGCTACAATCAGCATGACACTGAATGGAGTCAAGCTGCAAAACACCAGAGTCATAAGCACAGAGAAATGCTCACTTTCTAGAAGTGGCATTTCTATAATGGTAATAAAAAATCCACCTACACCAGTAAGCAGCATTCCTTACTACCTTTACAACCATACCAAACATGCCTACGCTACCCCTCATAAATCATTTAATACCCATACACATAAGGCAGTGCATTTCCAATGCAATCCTATGAGAAGGCAGCACTCACAGCAGCAGTGAGAAACCAAATACGCTGTTTGTCACTAACAGGACAGGCCACGCAACCAGGCACATGCCCTGCCTTCTACATATAAAGCACCCTGCTGATAGGGCTGGCTACGGCCTACCTTAGGGGTGACTTACATGTAGTAAAAGGGGAGTTCTGGGCCTGGCAAGTAAATTTCAGATGCCAGGTCCCTGTGGCAGAAAACTGTTCATGCAGGCCCTGCCCTAGCAGGCTTGAGACAGGTTTGAAAGGCTACTTCTGTGGGTGGCACAAGCAGCGCTGCTGGCCCACTAGTAGCATTTAATTTACAGGCCCTGGGTATAGGGGTACCACTGTACAAAGGACTTAGAGGTAAATTAAATGTGCCAATTAGGTATAAGACAATCATACCAACTTTTAGAAGGGAAAGCACCTGCACTTTAGCACTGATCAGGAGTGATACAGTGCTCAGAGTCCTAGAGCCAACAGCAAGATGTCAGATAAAATAGGATGAAGGAGGCAGAAAGTCTGGGAATGAACCTGCAAAAAGGTCCAAGTCCAACAGATGGGATAAAAGATGTCATCAACGTTATAATACATGGAGTAATTAGAAGTGCATGGCGAAGTTATTATTACCTTAGGGCACGAGTTACAGTTACTTGAAAGATTTTAACTATAACTACTGTATTTCAATGGTTTTGTACAAGTAAATTCAGAACCTAACTATAACTTCCCTGTAACCTTTGTTTTTTCAGTAAAGAAAAAAAAAAAAAAATATATATATATATATATATATATATATATATATATATATATATATATATATATATATATATGTAAATATATATATGTGTGTGTGTGTGTGTGTGTGTGTCAGGAAACACTATTATCACCATATACGTCTGTTCAGCCATTTTATTCTCATAGACAGTTATAATATTTAGGTTGGTACTGGACCTAGCCCTCCTCTTTTTCCCTGTCACACCTGATATCATCCTATACTTACATCATCCTCCAGCTAACCATCCTTGGGCTCCCCAAAGAAGGATTCCCTTTGTGGTTCCTAAACCTTTTGAAATTTCTTAGCACAAGCCTGGGCTGTGCACACCTCGTTTTCAGTCTTCATGTATCACTTTATGCTTCTGCTCCAAGCCTCCATGTATTGTTTGTCCACTCTACATCTGTACGAACTGTATTACAGAATAGTAGACTATATTTGGGAATAGTCAAGTCACTCCAGATACCAAGTGCTGACAGGTGTGCCAGCATGTCCCTTGCTGCACAGAAACAATCCTGCCAGTGGCACAGGTATCTTTGCACCATGGTACAAGGGTGCCTGTGCCGGCGCTAGGCAGCCCATTGTGCACCAACGCAGGGGGAGAGGACAGAAATGCGCCGTATCTTGTAGACACAATGCATTTCTGCCCTTTCTCTGTGGCACAGGACAGCACAGGAAGGTTAGTTGCTACGCTGACCTGCGCCAGAGGGCTTATAAATAAGACCCTTGCTTTTTCGTTTTTCTTGCTGGTTTTTTTGGTGGTGGAGCGCCAGCTCCCCCTCATGTTCAAGCATGCGGCAGGCCCAGGCTTGGCAAGGGTTAAAGCTTCTCAGAGAGAAAGGTGCCTTTGGGGCAAGTGTGGGGCCGGATAAGATACCACAGTGATCTCATGCATCCAGTGGTAGGTGAGGAACCGTTAGGCCGACTTCATCGACCGTTAGCAGGCCCTTGTAATTCAGCTCGGACTCGAGGTGGCAGTGACGACAGCTAAATCATGTTGAAAATGTTTTAATGTTATACATATATATAATCTATTTACTTTTAGTGACGTACACATCCATACATTGAATTTCCATGACCACTCCTAGAGAAAAAGGTTTGTGAGACGGGTCTAAAAACGATTATCTTCTTTTCCGCTCTTCTCTGGCCAAGGAATTCCTCACAGATTAAATGCATTTTTCATGCTAAGACTATGTGGATGTTTTGCAGTACTCTTTGTTGTTCGTTTGTCAAGTACTGAATTACCATTTATTGAGATTAATCGAAAACGCACAAGAAATAAAGTTGACATTAAATTTATATAATTGCACTATCAAATTATAATAGCATCTAACATTTAGTGGAGCCTGTCACAACAACGACACAACTGGCAAACAAAATTGCTTGAGCGGCTTAAATCTTCCAAGATGCATTTGTCGCAGACAATCTCTGAGTACCAGCCTCACAGAACAAGTATTAACAGACTGCATGGCTAGATTGTAAAATGCATTTCAAAGCCCTTTTGCATCTGCAAACAATTTATGTACAACGCAGGAGTGATTGACAGTTTTTAGCGACATCCTATTTTAACACTGAAATTGAAGCTCTCATATTTAAGTACATGTTGTTTAAACTCTAGGCCACGTTCCTCCATGAGATAAAACGTGTACTGTTAATCCAATGCAAAGTCTGCGACAGTTACCACCTGACAAGAACGTCAGGCTACGAACTAAAGGATTTAAACTCAAGTTACTCCAGAAGTCTCTTGTGGATATCCTGCTGGCATCCATGACAGCATCTTTGCAGGCCACTGTTTCCTTTGTCTTTAAATTTCTTAAAATTAAGGTAAATTGGGCTGGGTAGTTTGAAAAGTATCCACAAGATTGCAATATTCAGAAAATAAACCTTCCTTAATAGAGTTTTAAGATTTTACATCAGTGTAACAAAACATAAAGGTAATATGAGCCACGTAAATGCTTAATTACTTTTTACCGTAGCCCCATATTTCGCATACCGTTTTTTTGCAAACGATTTTTGTACATAAATGTGCAGATTTTGGTTCCTATTTGTTTTGCACGCAAGCTCTCTGCCTCAGTTCGTACAGTTTTAATAGTATCTCCCCAGAACTAATCAGCGATTCTAAAGAAATTGGTAAACCACCAGCCTTGTAAACCTTGATATTTATCTGGGTGTCCACAGCAAATATCGTCTGCCTGACTGATTGTTTCAGTTATTGGCTTCCCGCTTGACAGCTCACAATGAACTTTGCTCTTGTTTATACACCGCCCATCGTGTGAACAACAAGAAGCAGACAGTTTTTATCTGCTGCCACGAGTATATCTTGACTTCTATCTGGAAAAGAAAGAATTGTCGGCAGCAATGAGTAATGCTCCTCACTGCAGTGTCAAGCGCTGTGACGAAAATCCAATCTGAATTCTCGCAGTACACCAGGAATGAAAGGTATCTCTGACATTCCAGTGCCGAGCTAAAAAAAAAACATGCGCGAGTGACCGGGAGGTAATGTGAGAGGATTCTACCAGATGGAAGATCTATTAATAATCTTCTCCGAAACCCATAAATCTCCATTGGTTTAGCTGTTTGAAATCGACAGCAAGTATTTGCGGACCATCAACATATATTGTAGGTGCTCTTTGAATTTATACAGTGCTTTCTCTTAGCACCTGCAGATTTATAGAACATGCTGTGTACCAGCAATATAGGGAACAATTGTTGTGTAAGGAAAGGACATAAAGGCCCTCATAACAACATTGTTGGTAAATCCCGCATACTGCTGTGCAGAAAACTGCCAACACACCGCTGCGGCCGCGGAAATCTGCTACAGCTATTACGACCCACAGGCCGGAATCCGCCAAAATCTAGACACCCACTCAAGTCCGCCCCACCAAGGTCAGTGATAAACTGGCAATAACAAAACCTCCACCGTCACGCCAACAGGAATACGCCCACACTATCACGACCCACGAATCCACGCAGCGGTCTTTCAACCGCGGTATTCCATTGGCGGTACACACTGCCACGCTCAAAATACACGCACATTTACAAAACACAACCACATTGGACAATTCGAAATACACGCACCTGATACACATACACACACCACTCCCACACACCCAATACAATATAAAACACACACCCACATTACCCACAAACCCTTACTACCAGAATTCTGAAACCACGCCAGAGAGAGACACCACCATAAACAACACTAGCATCCAAAGACACACAACACCATCACTTATACAACATCCACGCACCTCAAACAACACACAACACATCCCCTCACACATCACAACACACACCACCTCACACATCACCCACACCACACCATGGCACTGCAAAGACACCCCAGGTTCTCTGAGGAGCAGCTCAGGGTCATGGTGGAGTAAATCGTCTGGGTAGAGCCACAGCTATTCGGTTCAAAGATGCAGCACACCTCCACTGCTAGGAAGATGGAACTATGGTGCAGAATCGTAGACAGGGTCAACGCAGTGGGACAGCACCCCAGAACAAGGGATGACATCAGGAAGAGGTGGAACGACCTACGGGGGAAGGTGCATTCCGTGGTCTCAGAAGAAGTAGTAGAGAGAACCGCCTGTCATATGGAGGCACCGGAACCTGGCCTTCAGGAGGCCAAAGGTCCTTTCTATCACTCTCCTAGTTCGCCCATGTGCCTCATTGTAACGGTCCTTTGCCCTTGTCCTGGGATTTCTCACTGGGGTAAGTAGCCATGACAGGTTGGGGTACCCAGAGTCCCCTGCAAATGTCGAGGGACAACTGTTAGACACACACTAACCCTTAGGGACAACCCCAGACCCAGACAATCATTCACACGGTATAGGGTCCTTATCCTCACCTAGTAGCCACACACTGTGCCTCTGGAGTTGCCCCATCACATAAGGGATGCTGCTATTCCTCAAAATGTAAGCGTCATGCACTGAGCCTGGAAACTTGGCGTTCACATGGGAGATGTACTGGTCGGCCAAACACACCATCTGCACATTCATCAAATGGTAGCTCTTCCTGTTTCTGTACACCTGTTTACTCCTGCGGGGTGGTACGAAGGCCACATGTGTCCCATCAGTGGCACCTATGATGTTGGGGATATGTCCCAGGGCATAGAAGTCACTTTTCAATGTGGGGAAATCCTCCACCTGAGGGAAAACGATGTAGCTGTGCATGTGTTTCAGCAGGGCAGACAACACTCTGGTCAACACATTTAAGAACATATGCTGGGACATCCCTGATGCAATGGCCACTGTTGCTTGAAAAGACCCACTTGCCAGGAAATGGAGTACTGACAGGACCTGCACTAGAGGGGGGATTCCTGTGGGAAGTCGGCTAGCTGAAATCAGGTCTGGCTCCAACTGGGCACACAGTTCCTGGATTGTGGCATGATCAAGTCTGTAAGTGATAATGATTTGTCTGTCTTCCATTGTAAACAGGTCCACCAGCAGTCTGTAGACCGGAGGATGCCGCCATCTCCTCACCTGCCCCAGCGGACGTGCCCTATAGAAAAGAATAGCGAGCACAGAGTCAGCCAACACTGAGGTAGTAAAAAAATAATTTATTGCACACATTTGTCAATCCACAATGTGCCTGTCACTGTGTGTATGGAAGGCCTAGATAGGTGTGACGCATTTAAAAATAATGCCATGTGGCCACCTGAAATGGCGGCTGCCTGACCTGTAATGTGGGACAAGGGGATATGAGCTAACTGCGCTGGCATTGTACACTGTTGCGGTAGCCGGTCGAAGACCGCGGCGCAATCCTCCATTGGTTAACATTGGGTCCTATGGGTCCCAGGAGCTAATGACGATGTAAGCCAGCAGTGACGGTACACACTGCCGTGAACGTGACTGCCATTTTCTCTCTGTTCACTCCCTTGATACCTGACCTTCGACAGGAGAGGACCTACACTGCAAGTGCTGCTGTGACCTCAGTCTGGAAGCGACGATGGCTCATATGTCTGGGGAAAGGGCCCCTGCCTTCACTTCGGAGGAGTTGGAGAAGTTAGTGGATGGTGTCCTCCCCCAGTACACGCTACTCTACGATCCTCCAGACAAACAGGTGAGTACTCTGTGAGCATGCTGTATGGGAAATGCCTGTTTGGAGTGGTGTGGATGGAAGATACAGGGGGGGGACTGAGGCCTGCATGAGCAGACGGTGAGTGTATGTGCGTCAAGGCAAGGGTAGGAACGTGGGACAATGAATGTGACAGTCCGGACATTTAAAGATCATCCTTTTCCCCTGTACTATTCCTCTAGATCAGTGCCCACCAGAAGAAGGATATTTGGCGTGCCATCGCCAAGGATGTCTGGACCCTGGGGGTCCACCACAGACAGAGCACCCACTGCCAGAAAAGATGGGAGGACATTCGCAGCTGGAGCAAGAAGACGTCGGAGGCCCAGCTGGGGATGGCCTCCCAACGTGGGAGGAGTGCCCATCGCACCATGGCCCCCCTGATGTTCCGGATCCTGGCGGTGGCGTATCCGGAGTTGGATGGGCGCTTGAGGGCATCACAGCAGCCACAAGGGGGTGAGTACCGTCACATCCATCTGACTCTGCATGCATTTCGAGGTTTATGTGTGGGGGAGGTGGGCAGTGGGTTACCCTAGGCCAGGGCAAGCTTTGTAGGCAAGGATCCTTTGTGAGGCAGGCTATGTGGTACCCCAACCCCACCAGTGGTAAGAGCCATCTATACCTAGTCAGGCTCCTGTGACTTCCATGTGTGCAGCAATCGGGCATAGATCTTGTACCCCATGTCCCTGTGATTAATTAGGGAACTCTAAGTGCATGGCATAGTGCAGAGGGTTGCTGTGTCTGTAGTGTCTGCCAACAGTAGCGGTATTACATGCACTGAACATGTCTTTCTTCTTTCTCCCCCCCCTTTTTGTGGTCTCCCTGTCCTTGTGTGCATTAACATCATCAGGCAGAGGAGCAGTGCCACCGGAGCAGGAGGGAGCTGCATCCCACTTGGCCCTGGAGGGCGAGACACTGGAGTCTGAAGTCACCAGTAGGACTGAGGGCGAGAGGAGCTCCACGACGGGGACAGGAGCAGAAACCAGCGACACCGACTCCTCCTCTGATAGGAGCTCCCTTGTGGTGGCGGGCCCCTCTGCTCCCACCGCATCTAAAGGTACAGCCACCACCCCCCTACCAGCACCGCCCTCCCAGCAGCCCCTCAGCGTGTGTCCCGTGGCCGCTCACCCAGGTGGGTGGGCATCTCCTTTGCCCCAGGCATCTCAGGCCCTGCCCCAGTCAGTCCTGCTGCCCTCAGTGAGGAGGCTATTGACCTCCTGAGATCCCTCACTGTTGGGCACTCTACCATTCTGAATGCCATCCAGGGTGTAGAGAGGCAGTTGTAACAAACAAATGCATACCTGGAGGGCATTCATTCTGGCCAGGCAGCCCAACAGCGAGCATTTCAGGCTCTGGCCTCTGCACTGATGGCAGCCATTGTCCATGTGTCCAGCCTCCCCCCTCCAACCTCCTCCACCCAGACCCAATCCCCTGTACCTCAGCCTATCCCAAGCACACCTTCAGACCAGCATGCACACACCTCAACACACAAGGGTGGCTCAGGCAAACATAAGCACCACACATCCCACAGGCACTCACACATGCATCTTACCCATGCAGACATACCAACATCCACTGCCTCCACTGTGTCCCCCTCCTCCACGTCTCCCTCCTCACTCCCTGTCTTGTCTCCACTCACACCTGCATGCACTACATCTTCAGCCACTACCTCCATCACTAGCACGCCCATCACCACACACCGCTCACGTGCACTCACCACCCCCATTACCATTCACACATCCCCTGTGTCCTCTCCCAGTGTGTCAGTGAGCCCTCCTCCCAAAGTGCACAAAAGCAGTCACACACCCACCCAACAGCCATCCACCTCACAACAGCCTCCAGCCCATGCACCTTCACCCAAAGTCAGCAAATGTACACCTCCTACATCCACTACCTCTTCCTCCACTCCCAAACCCACTCCATCTGCCCGTCCCAGTGTGTCTAAAAAGCTTTTCCTATCAAATTTTGACCTCTTCCCTCCACCTCCCCCCCTGTCAGTCTCCTAGGGCCCGCCTTTCCAGGTCCCAACCCAGCACCTCAGCCACCACATCACTGGGCACAGTGGTGCCAGCAATAGCGAGATTTTGGAGTGTGTCAAGCAACAGGGCTGCCAGTGTCCCAAGGAGCGAGGGCAAGGACATTCCCCCACCTCCAAAACTGAAAAAGTTGCCCACATCCCGGAGGGAAAAGGCAAAAACACCTGCCACCAAGTGCTCAAGCAAAGCAAAAGTGGAAAGTGGCAAGACAGCTGCGCCACCATCCAAGGTGGGGAAGGGCCAGAAAATCAAAGGCAGGTCCACATCGACGCCAACCTGCACGGCGGACAAGACCGCCACCAGCACTGCCACCTGCACCGCCGCCACAGACACCGCTGCCAGCACCGCAGACACTGAGCCCACCACCAGCACCGCAGACACTAAGCCCACCACCAAAACCGCAGACACTGAGCCCGCCACTAGCACGCAGACACTGAGCCCGCCACCAGCACCGCAGTCAGTGAGACGGCCACCAGCACCGCCGGCAAAAAGTCCGCCACCAGCACCGCAGTCAGTGAGCCCGCCACCAGCACCACTGCCACAAAGACTGCCACCAGCACCGTTTCCACAGAGCCCACTGCCAGCACCGTTTCCACAGAGCCCGCCACCAGCACCGATGCCACAGAGCCCGCCGCCAGCACCGATGCCACAGAGTCCGCCGCAAGCACCGATGCCACAGAGTCCGCCGCAAGCACCGCCGCTACTAACACCGCCGCCAGCACAGCCAGCGGCCCCACAACATCCTGAGCCAGTGGCACCACCGCAGACATGGCTGCCATCCCCAGTGGTCAGTCATGCAAGGCTGGTGGTTCCAGGAGCCTGGCCAGCTTGCATGTTGCACCACCGTCAGTGGAGTGTCACATCCACTACCTCAGTCCTTGCCAGGATGAAGCACTCTGGGCACAAAGCCCCCTCCAGAACCAGTGGAGTATCACATCCACTACCTCAGTCCTTGGCAGGATGAAGTACTCTGGGCACAAAGCCCCCTCCAGAACCAGTGGAGAAAGGCATCCACTTGAGAGACTGTGGCTTTGCCCTCCCCAGGATAAAGCAGTGGGAAAACCACCCACTGAAAAGACTTGAGAGACAGTGGCTTTGCACTCCCCAGGATAAAGCAGTGGGCAAACCATCCACTGAAAAGAATTGAGAGACTGTGGCTTTGCACTCCCTAGGATAAAGCAGTGGGCAAAACACCCACTGAAAAGACTTGAGAGACTGTGGCTTTGCACTCCCCAGGATAAAGCAGTGGGCAAGCCACCCACTGAAAAGACTTGAGAGACTGTGGCTTTGCACTCCCCAGGATGCAGCAGTGGGCAACCTACCCACTGGAGAGACTTGAGAGACTGTGGCTTTGCACTCCCCAGGAAACATTAATGGGCATGGAGCCCCCTCGTGGAGCTGGCGTCGTGCACTCATTCGGCTTAGGTGCCCCCCTTTCCCTTCCCCCTGAGATGCCTGTTTCATTTCGATCTGATGCCCCAGCAGTGTTGTCTCTATTTGGAGTCTGGTATTGAGTGTGGGCCTCGCTCATGCATTTTGGGCCCAGTGGTCCACGACTATGAATAGTGCACTATCCGGACTTGTATAGATGGTGTGCATAATTGTTTATACTGTGTTTCAAGTTTTGACTAATGGATTTTTATCGATTTCAATTGTTACAATCATTTCCTTTTGTCATTGCGTTCTTCCGGGGGGATGTTCGGGGGTGTAAATCTAATGTTGCAGCAGGTATTGGTGTGTGTGTTGTTGTGGATGAAGGTGGGGGTGTTGCATGATGCGTGTGTGTGTCACTCTCATTTCCCTCCACCCTCCCCTGTGTTGTAGGTGCAGTAATCACTCTGGTCGTCGTCGCCATCGTTTCATGCTCCTGGTAGAGGAGCAGGAAAACTATTGCAGGGAGGAATTGGAGTTCTGGCTCCATGGTGTCCTGGTTCCTCATGGGATGTGTGTTTACCCTTCCAAGTCCTGTTTCCACCGTGTTTTTGTTTGCGTTGGTTCCGCCCCGGAAAAGGTGGCGGATTGGCCTCTCATAATAGTGTGGGTGGTACATTGTCTTCCACGTGTCTGTTGGTGGTGACCGCCATGCTGTTTGTTTGTACCGCCGTGGCGGTCGGAGTGTTAAAGGGGCTGTCTATGTTGGCGGTTTCCGCCGCTTTAACACCGACCGCCAGGGTTGTAATGAGGGCCAAAGACATGTAAATTGGCGGTCTTGATATTACACGGACCCTGACTTCTCCTGAGACGTAGGAGAACCTGCTGCATAGCAACATATGCAAGCAGCACTGAGATGCACGCAAAGGACCGACAAACAAGTATTATGGTTGATAAAATGCTGCCTTATTTTGATTGCTCTTACAGAAAACATCTTAATTCACCACCACCTTACACACAAAAATACCATAAAAATTATACATAAGTGCTCCGGTGCCGATGCCGGTGATCCAGTACCGTCAAACTGCTACATAAGTGCTCCGGTGCCTCCACCCAAACCCCAAAAAATCATTCCTTATTCACTGTAGGCACTGTCACCATGTACTGGATCTCTCAGACCTTTCTCAGTCTCTGGGCCTCTTCATCCACTTCAAAGCCTCTTTAAATTCTGACTGGTCTATTGGTCTTTCCACCCTGGACTGCGGTCTTCCAACATGTTTCTGGTAAAACTGCGTTGGTCTACCAATCTTTCTTACAAGAGTATTCATGTGGAAACTGCATCCCCCAGGTAGACATGTCTCCAAATCACAAAACAACCTCTGTAATTTGCACCTTGTATTAAAGCTCCCCACCTAATCCAATGCAAGTGCCCAGCTGTTATCCTAGATATTGTCTTTTTCAGAAGTCTGATCATCTCGAGGCCATTATTGCTATCCATCTCTGTGGTACCTCCCATTATCTCTGCTGTAGAAGGTGTCCCAGGGAGAAATCCTTATGTATCCTGCTGTTATCACAACCTACATCCATCATGCACATCCTTTCTCTTTGGCTAAGATATCTCTGGTTGGTGGAAACCACTTTACCCCGTCACCAGAGCAACATCCTTTCTACTACAACCCACCAACCTGAAACTCAATTGACATACTAAACTAAACCCCATAATTGACAAAATCATAACTAAGGATTTAACAATCTAAAAAAGATCCACCACTGAGCTGCACAACGTAATCTCCAATCCCCTGATTCCTCCCAGTGTTCCTCTATTAATCCCTCATTTTGTTTCATCAGGTTCCAATCTTGCACACCGCCATAATCCTCTCTCCCTATTTTACAACAGGTCAATTTCACCAAAGTCACTTCTGGCAAAATACCTTGTAATTCCTAGTGTATCATTCATGATTTAGGGCCTGATTTAGAGTTTGGCGGATGGTCTACTCCGTCACAAACGTGACGTATCTCCTCTCCGCTGTATAACAATTTCCTTAGGATATAATGGAATCATAATACAGTGGATGGGATATCCATCATGTTTGTGATTAAGTAACCCCATTCGCCAAACTTTAAATTAGGCCCTTAGTCTACTTTCCCACAATCCTTCTCTAACCAGGAACTACCTTATTCCTTTGTTCTTCAGACTATGGTAGCCACATGGCCTTCATTTTCTAAAATTCTACAGTCGCTGCATGCATTTTTAGGCACAAATGTTGCCTCTTTGCTTTCATCACTACACTACTGTCTTCATCAACCTACACCCCACTCTTAACTCAATTACTTTCAATCAAGAAGACACAACTGACTTGACCGCAACTCTCAGATGTAGGCCAAATGACTATCCCGCCCACCCTTGTCCTTTAATCTGTGTCTAAACATTGTCTACATCATCCCTCTCTGCATCATACCCCATAAAACCCCAGCAATAATCCCAAAAGACAACCTTTCATTTCTGACCCACTCACTGTGCTGCTATTTTAAGCCATTAGTACTTCAAAATCTTCAACTAGCACTGCAGATAAAATTACTAATATAACATGAAATACGTCAGCCAACTTGCCATCTGGGAACCCTCTGACTAGAAACTTTCAACATATTCAACTTGTAATTACTCTTCTTTGTTATTCTCACTTTGAAATGTGATTGTCACCTTCTTCCTTAGACATTGCGTGCTATTCCAGAATGCTCTTCCAGCAGGAATCACTGCACAAGTGAAAACACTATGCCCCAGCGATGGCTTGACCTTTTTTCACATCATCCCATGATCAAATTCTCATGAATAACCTCAGTTAACACTATTCCAGTGGCAAAGTCAGTTGATGTCCTATCAACTACTCACCAGGGACTGTTTTGTAAACATTCCCCACTTTCTGCATGATGAGGTTTTCCTTTGTTTGATTTAGGCCAAAAAAGCCTATATATCAACTCACCAAGCAAAAATGTACATACCACGTTTAATTTAGAATTTACAGACTTTTGGAGAGCTGATCCGTTCTATGATGGTCCACACATGCTCACTGTCACATGGTCCATTAATATCGTTGAATGGCCTGTGAGAGGAGCCGAAAGAAGGAGATGGGTTGATGGGTAGAGTGCAAAGCAATCTATGTGACCCATTGTGACCACTTTCAAGATGACTTTCAAACATTCTCACTATTATGGGTGTCTTTAGGGTCAAGGAGTAGGCTGAGAGTGGGAGATGGTAGTACAGAACAGAGCCCTGGGATGCGATATCCTGCCCCCACTTGCTTCACCAATCGTAGGACTACTTCATTTAGCTCTGCGTCCATTCTGGCCCAACTTCCTTGTATCATTAATGGTGAAATCTTTACCTTCCTCCTCTGCTGACCGCACAGGATTGGGCAAAATCAGCTGCCAATCAATGACGTTTCCTCTAAAGTGTGTATGTCACGCTTTTACGCTCTAGCCCATCTAGCTTGGCTTAGTCTGAGACTTTCTTCTTGTGCGGCCAGTTTGGATGGGCAAACTTGCTGATTCTACCACGGTGCAACCCATATATGAGAGGCAGGTTTAGGGAGGTTCAGCCTTTGACTGCATGGATCGAATCTCCAACCACCCTGAGATTCTAAGCCACATGCTAACTGCATCCATCAGTTCACTTAGTGGCCATCATGTGTCCCTTCCCTGAGTGAGAGAGCTATACTGGAGAACTCCACACAGCCAAAATAGGAGCCCCGGTGCAAATGTACATTTCATTCTCTCTGTGATGAAAAAATATACTTCCTGTGAAAAAACACCATCCCCTACTTCCCTATCAAATCTCAAGGTGATATTTTCCTCACAAACGTACTTGTGTGTTAGTGTTCACAAACAGCCAAGCTAAATATGCCATGGAATGCTAATTTTCCTGTCTTTTGGTGGGATTTATGAGTGCAAAGAACTTCACAGCTGAGAAGTAGATCTTTACATTTGTGGATGGATTTATGTCTGCCAGGAACCTCTTTATGAATTGTTGGCAGACATTAAAGCTGAAAGGATTTTACTTCTATTTTCTTTTTTCAGAATATAATTCTTAGCAGACATTAAAATGGTAATTAGGCAGTAAACTTCCATTCACAACTGAATACACCTTTGTAAATAGACCCCCTGGTGGAAATACAAGGCTAGTTCTCTACCCTGCACGATCTGTGGAGGAAATACTTGTGCACATCTTACCCAAATAGTTCGGCCATAGAGTCTGAAAGGGTTTTATTTCTATAATCTTCTTTCAGAAGATGAGGTTTTTGAATATCATGGGAAGCAATCACATTTTGCTTTAATAGCTCACATATGTAGCTAGCAGAGGCTTTGTAAAATGTCTGAAAGATATATATAAGAAAATAGATGATGTGAAAATCTCAGTCCAGTGAGAACCACCCCTTTGAATAACTCCTATCTATGGTACAACAGACAGGTAGGTGTCTCACATTATATCCCTGTGGAATTATGATGAGTTAATACATTAAAGTCGAAAAATTGTACAAAAAAGTGCTGGGCTTACTGTTGTAGGGCCTGTGCTTATTTCCCATTTTGGATTTCCTTTTTAACTTGACATCTTTTTCTAATGGTGATTTTTACATGTTTTTCTTCAACACGAGAATGTGACACACACACATTTATTCTTGGTAGGCATTATCACCCTGTAGTCTGCATATTTAGTTCCAAGGTCATACAATCAGAACAGAATGGCCTTTTTAGATTTTTTGTAGTTGTAAGAGATGACTAATTTTCCCTAAAAAAACTTTAAAACATTTTTCTGTGCCTCTGGCACAATGTGATAAGGCTAGAGTTTTATTATATAAACAGCATCTATGCTAAAGTCAGTGAGAGGAGCACTTCATGCTGAGGTTATCATGGAATCTGTGTGCTGTGACTGTGATGTGGCCCTGCTGACCCCCACCTTCATCCTGAGAAGTAAGATAGCCCTGCACACTTAGACATATATATGCAGGAATGCACTGAGCCCGGCTTCCTGACATATGATAGCAAGGTATGAGGGTTAGGTCATCATAACAGGTCGGAGGGACAGGTATTTTGTCCGTGTACTCTCTAGTGTGTAGATACTAGTGACAGATAGGAGTAACATTAGTAACATTAGAA
The DNA here is from genome assembly GCF_031143425.1 of Pleurodeles waltl. Taxonomy (NCBI): domain Eukaryota; kingdom Metazoa; phylum Chordata; class Amphibia; order Caudata; family Salamandridae; genus Pleurodeles; species Pleurodeles waltl. The sequence goes on from NC_090443.1 coordinate 790,068,473, forward strand.
ACAATCAACATGGTTGAATTGTTTGTATTTTTCACCGTCCTGATAACGCTTATTACAATGTTGTGTTTTATCTGCTTAATAATTGAAGCTCATGTTTTATTTACAAGAATCAGAGCTCTTCAATAAATAATTGAAAATGTAATTTTGAATCTTGTTGACATCTTGGGCATTCAAAAATGACAAACAAAACAAGATTTGTTCCCACAAATTCCTTGGGAATCAGAGTGGTCATGTTCGAGGTTACCAACAACATCTATCATAATGAAAGGTTAGGCGTTTTGGATATGGTACTGTAAGCTAGCCAAACAAACCATAATTTACTGTTGATATAAGTAGACTAAGGGCCTCAATACGAGTTTGGCGGTCGCAGGACCTCCACATTGAAAGTGGCGGTCGTACCACCAACAGGCTGGAGAAGAAGACCACCAAATTATGACCATGGCGGTCTTCCCAACAGAATTCAACCAATTTACCAGCGGTACCGCCAGTGTGGTCAGGCCCCCATGGATGACGGCAGCCACCTTCAGGCTAGTGAAGAGTATGTTCCCGCCAGACATATTATGAGGCTGCACACCGCTAAGGTGTGCACCATGGTCGCACCATAACGGAAACACTGGCCGAAAACCGACTCTATAAAAGAAGACACTCACCTCCAGAAGCACATAACATTCTGAAGCTGCCATGGAACCTGAACTACACATCTTCCCTCTGCACCCGCTCGTCTAACAACTCAGGAACCAGCGACAGTGACAGCGACAACACCAACCGTATGTACACACACTTACCTGTCACTGCTGGAAAATGCCAATATACCTATGCACACACAACATACACATCTGGGACAGCTAGCGAGGACGGCTGGTGAGGGCAACACACAAACGTAACCTCACACCTACATGCACACACAGCCACATACACACACGCACATACACAGTACATATACAATACGGCCATCACACACACATGCCAAAAACACACACCAAACCCCAGATACACAGCACCAACACAAGACACAACACCACCAAATGACACAACTACACTACAACCACATCACCAGAAAATGCCGTTAAGCACCTACTATACACACCTCCACATGAAAAATCATACATACAACACAATGTAACAATACCAGATAACAAACACATACAATCACACATCCATACAACAAGACATACCACATACCCAGCAAAAACATATCACAACGGATCTAATATGCCTATCCCCACACGCTCCCACTCACAGTACAACCACACAAAGGCCAACAACACAGTAAATAACACGTCAACACAAAAACCACACAATACCAACACAGCAACATGTCCCCAACATACACATGCCCCTCACCCAACACACCCATCACTGTGGGAAAATTACCATGCACAAAACCACACATGCAGCCCAGACACAACTGGTAGCACAACCACCACTCACACACTCAAATGCTTACACATAAACAATGTCAGCCAACACCAAAACTACCCTAAGTAAAGAAATGCTGGACAAAGATGTAACCTTGAAGCTAACAACAGGTTGGTCCTATTACAATATAAATAAATATTGTTAGAAATGGGGTCTTTGGTTGACATTCAGGTTACCTCCTGTCCAAGCAAGGACCCTCACTCTACTCAGGGTAAGTCAAACACAATCCAAATTATCCTGTGCCCACCCTCTGGTAGCTCGGCACTGAGCAGTCAGGCTTAAAGTAGAAGGCAATGTGTAAAGTATTTGTGCAATAAATCATGCAATAACACAGTATAGCACCACAAAAATACACCACACAGTGTTTAGAAAAATATAGAATATTTATCTGGTTAGATGCAGGTGAAAACGATCAAGATTTGATAAGTACAAGTAAAATATCACTTTAGAGAATGATAAAAAGAGTCTTTAGTCTTTAAAAAGCAACAAGAGTCTTTTGCAAGCACAAAGTACCTGGTTTGCGTTCAAATTCTCCGCAAGGGACTGCAGAGGAGGAGCTGCATGGAAAACGGGGAAGTGTGCCTCGATTTCCCCGGCGCACACAGATGATGCATTGATAATTTTCCACGCAGGGAAGGCTTTGCGTTGATTTCTGGTGGGCGGACTTGGATCCTCTTTGGGTTGCGGGGTTTCCGGACGCCCTGGGGACGATGCGGAGAAATCCTGGGTGTGCAGGACAAAGTCAGAGGGGCTGCGTCGATCCGGTGGGCGGAGTGTGGAAATTTCTGTTGCACAGCAGGTGATGCGTCGATTCTTCTTGCAGGAACTTGGGCTGCGTAATTTTGCCTCGGCTTTGCTTCAATTTAGTGGGCTGTGCGTCAAACTGGTGCTGTGTGGATTTCCTCTCGGGGAGCCGGGCTGTGTAGTTCCAGTTCGGCATGCACGCTGTGGGTCGAATTTTCGCAGCACAAGGAGTTCTTTGTAGGATGAAGTCCTTTTGGTCATGAGACTTCAAGGAACAGGAGGCAAGTTCTAGCCAAGCCCTTTGATAGCACTTCTCAGCAGAGCCAGAGGGCAGCAAGGCAGCAGGGCAACAGCAGGGCAGCAGTCCTTTGCAGAAACACAGGTGAGTCCTTTGGGCAGCAAGGCAGTTCCTCTTGGCAGGTTGAAGGTTCTGGTTCAGGGTTTCTTTTCCAGTGGTATCTTGTCCAGAAGTGTCTGATTTGGTAGGGTCAGGGACCCTGCTTAAATACCCAAATGTGGCTTTGAAGTGGGGGAGACTTCAAAGAGTGGCTTAGAAGGTCCCCTTTCAGTTCCATCCTGTCTGCCAGGGCCCCAGTAGAGGGTGTGGCAGTCCATTGTGTGACGGCAGGCTACTGTCCTTTGACATGTAAGTTTCAGGCCCTCCACCCTCCCAGCCTAGGAAGACCCATTCAGTATGCAGATGTGTGCAGGTGTGACTGAGTATCCTGTGTTTAGGGTTTCTCTCAGTGGAATGCACAAGGGAGCTGTCAACTAACCGAGCCAGATGTAGATTGTAAGACACAGAAGGATTTTAGTGCAGAGAAATGCTCACTTTCTAAAAGTGACATTTCTAAAATATTAATATTAAATCCAACTTCACCAATCAGCAGGATTTTGTATTACCATTCTGGACACACTAAATATGACCTTGTTACTCCTTTCAGATCAGAACCTACCACTCAAACAGTATATGAGGGTAGCCCTAATGTTAGCCTATGAAAGAAGCAGGCCTCTAAGCAGTGTAAAAACAAATGTAGGAGTTTTACACTACCAGGACATATAGATTGCACAGGTACATGTCCTGCTTTTTATCTACATAGCACCCTGCCCTAGGGGTTACCTTAGGCCTACTTTAGGGGTAACTTATTTGTGGAGAAAGGGGAGCTTAAGCTTGGAAAGGTCTTTTAAATGCCAAGTCGAAGTAGCAGTGAAAGTGCACACACAGGTCTTACAATGGCAGGCCTGAGGCATGGTTAAGAGGCTACTTATGTGGGTGGCACAATCAGTGCTGCAGGCCCTATAGTAGCATTTAATCTACAGGCCCTGGGCACATGTAGTGCACTTTACTGGGGTCTTACAAGTAGATTAAATAAAGCAATTGGGTATGAACCATTGACACCATGTTTTAAGAGAGACAGCATATGCACTTTAGCCCTGGTTAGCAGTGGTAAAGTGCGCAGAGTCCTAAAACCAGCAAAAACAGTGTCCAAAAAGTAGAGGAGGCAGGCAAAACGTTAGGGGTGACCACCCTAAGGCTGTCAAGTCTAACAAATATGATAAAATGTTCAAGGCCAGAGGCCAGTCCAAGAACAAAAGTGCATCATGCACAATATGCAAATTTCTGTGCCCCAACTTGACTCCTGACTGTTATGTAACCTCCACAGTTTTAGGCATCAAGGTGAAGGCAGGCACCTCAAGGATTGGGGGTGGGGGCGAGTGGGGGCTTGGGCTTAAGCCTGGGTGAGTGATCCTTGGACTTGAGTTTGGGAGAGGGGCTTAGATTGAGGCTCAGGTGAGGGCTGGGAACTCGTAGGAGGGGTCAACCTCTTTGCGGGGAGGGGCATGGGAACTTGCAGGAGTGGCAGGAGAGGTCTTGGCGGTGAAAGGGCAGGACATGGAGAGGGACACAGACTATTTAGGGGTATCACAGGGTGGTAGAGGAGTAGGGAAAAGGCACAACTCTGAGAGGAAAAACTTCTTACTCAAATGGGTGTGGTCATGGCAAAAGTGTTTGAGAGTAGAGGGAGAGGGAGTGGTTGTAAGAGGTGTCTTGGAGGATATCTTGGGTGCAACTGTGTGCGAGGTAGACTTGTGGGTGGTGGATGTCCGTTTGGTGGGTGAATGTGGGCATTTATGTGTCTTGAAAGGAGGGGTGGAGGTGCAGACAGATGCCATGGGAGATGGGTGACTGTCTGTTGGGTTGGTGACTGCAGGCATGGTGGATGTGCTGCATGTAGGTGTGTTAGTAGTTGTGATGGTTGTGGATGTGGTAACTGGGGTGAATGTCAGAGGGTCTGCTGTTGTGATGACTGTGGGTAAGATAGGTGTTGTGGCTGTATCAGTGAATGTTGGTGTGGTCACTGCAGGTATGTCAGGTGTATTGTCTGTGGTGCTAGGGGTGGTGGGGGTGTCAGGGCAGGAAGTGACTGTTGGTTTGTCTGCAGGTGGGTTTTGTTTGTGTGCATGCAGGTGGTGGGTCTTGTGGTGCTTGTGTTTGTCAGTGGTGCAATTGAATGTTGAGGTGGATGCATGCTTGTCTGTCTGTGTACTTTGGGTGGGTCAAGGGACAGGGGTTTGGGATTGGGAAGAGGAAGGTGGAGGGGGGACAGAAGACAAAGGATGATTGGCTGCCATTAGTGTGGGGCCAGAGCCTGAAAGGATCCCTGTAGACCAGCCAGTGCACCGTGAATGCGCTCCAGGAATGCATTACTCTGCTGGATTTGAGTTGCAAGTCCCTGGATGCCATTAACGATGGTGGACTGACCCACAGATATCGATCTCAGGAAGTCAATAGCCTCCTCACTGATGGCAGCAGGGCTGACAGGGGCAGGTACAGAGGTGCCCTCTGTGAAGGAGACACCCATCCTCCTGAGTGAGTGGGCACAAATAACTGGGAGGGGAGCTAAAGAGAGGGCGGAAGTCGAAAGGGGGATGACGGACAAAGATAGTGCTGGGGTGGTGTAGGAGGCTGGACTGGCTTGTAGTGAGTACCAAGGGGTACTTGCACCTTGCACCAGGCCCAGTTATCCCTTATTAGTGTATAGGGTGTCTAGCAGCTTAGGCTGATAGATAATGGTAGCTTAGCAAAGCAGCTCAGGCTGAACTAGGAGACGTGTGAAGCTACTACAGTACCACTTAGTGTCATATGCACAATATCATAAGAAAACACAATACACAGTTATACTAAAAATAAAGGTACTTTATTTTTATGACAATATGCCAAAGTATCTTAGAGTGTACCCTCAGTGAGAGGATAGGAAAAATACACAAGATATATACACAATAGCAAAAATATGCAGTATAGTCTTAGAAAACAGTGCAAACAATGTATAGTTACAATAGGATGCAATGGGGAAACATAGGGATAGGGGCAACACAAACCATATACTCCAGAAGTGGAATGCGAACCACGAATGGACCCCAAACCTATGTGACCTTGTAGAGGGTCGCTGGGACTATTAGAAAATAGTGAGAGTTAGCAAAATAACCCTCCCAAGACCCTGAAAAGTGAGTGCAAAGTGCACTAAAGTTCCCCTAAGGACAAAATAGTCGTGTTAGAGGGAGAATGCAAGGAAAACACAAATCAGCAATGCAACAACGATGGATTCCTGACTGAGGGTACCTGTGGAACAAGGGAACCAAGTCCAAAAGTCACAAGCAGCTCGGAGATGGGCAGATGCCCAAGAAATGCCAGCGGTTGGTGCAAAGAAGCTCTTACTAGGCTGAAGAACTGTGAATACTGCAGGAACGACAAGGGCTAGAGACTTCCCCTTTGGAGGATGGATCCCCCACGCCCTGGAGAGTCATACAGAAGTGTTTTCCCGCCGGATGGACGCCAACAAGCCTTGCTACACGCAAATCGTGCGTTTGGCGTTTTTGGACGCTGCTGGGGCCCAGGAGGGACCAGGAGGTCGCAAATTGGACCTGCAGAGAGAGGGGACGTCGAGCAAGACAAGGAGCCCTCACTGAAGCAGGTAGCACCCGGAGAAGTGCCAGAAACAGGCACTATGAGGATGCGTGAAACGGTGCTCGCCGAAGTTGCACAAAGGAGTCCCACGTCGCCGGAGACCAACTTAGAAAGTCGTGCAATGCAGGTTAGAGTGCCGTGGACCCAGGCTTGGCTGTGCACGAAGGATTTCCGCCGGAAGTGCACAGGGGCCGGAGTAGATTGCAAAGTCGCGGTTCCCAGCAATACAGCCCAGCAAGGTGAGGCAAGGACTTACCTCCACCAAACTTGGGCTGAAGAGTCACTGGACTGTGGGGGTCACTTGGACGGTGTCGCTGGATTCGAGGGACCTCGCTCGTCGTGCTGAGAGGAGACCCAAGGGACCGGTAATGCAGCTTTTTGGTGCCTGCGGTTGCAGGGGGAAGATTCCGTCGACCCACGGGAGATTTCTTCCGAGCTTCTGGTGCAGAGAGGAGGCAGGCTACCCCCACAGCATGCACAAGCAGGAAAACAGTCGAGAAGGCGGCAGGATCAGCGTTACAGAGTTGCAGTAGTCGTCTTTGCTGCTATGTTGCAGGTTTGCAGGCTTCCAGCGCGGTCAGCGGTCGATTCCTTATCAGAAGGTGAAGAGGGAGATGCAGAGGAACTCGGCTGAGCTCATGCATTCGTTATCTAAAGTTTCCCCAGAGACAGAGACCCTAAATAGCCAGAAAAGAGGGTTTGGCTACCTAGGAGAGAGGAAAGGCTACTAACACCTGAAGGAGCCTATCAGCAGGAGTCTCTGACGTCACCTGGTGGCACTGGCCACTCAGAGCAGTCCAGTGTGCCAGCAGCACCTCTGTTTCCAAGATGGCAGAGGTCTGGAGCACACTGGAGGAGCTCTGGACACCTCCCAGGGGAGGTGCAGGTCAGGGGAGTGGTCACTCCCCTTTCCTTTGTCCAGTTTTGCGCCAGAGCAGGGGCTAAGGGGTCCCTGAACCGGTGTAGACTGGCTTATGCAGAATTGGGCACATCTGTGCCCAACAAAGCATTTCCAGAGGCTGGGGGAGGCTACTCCTCCCCTGCCTTCACACCATTTTCCAAAGGGAGAGAGTGTCACACCCTCTCTCAGAGGAAGTTCTTTGTTCTGCCATCCTGGGCCAGGCCTGGCTGGACCCCAGGAGGGCAGCTGCCTGTCTGAGGGGTTGGCAGCAGCAGCAGCTGCAGTGAAACCCCAGGAAGGGCAGTCTGGCAGTACCAGGGTCTGTGCTACAGACCACTGGGATCATGGAATTGTACCAACAATGCCAGGATGGCATAGAGGGGGCAATTCCATGATCATAGACATGTTACATGGCCATATTCGGAGTTACCATGGTGAAGCTACATATAGGTAGTGACCTATATGTAGTGCACGCGTGTAATGGTGTCCCCGCACTCACAAAGTTCAGTGAATTGGCTCTGAACAATGTGGGGGCACCTTGGCTAGTGCCAGGGTGCCCTCACACTAAGTAACTTTGCACCTAACCTTTACCAGGTAAAGGTTAGACATATAGGTGACTTATAAGTTACTTAAGTGCAGTGTAAAAATGGCTGTGAAATAACGTGGACGTTATTTCACTCAGGCTGCAGTGGCAGGCCTGTGTAAGAATTGTCAGAGCTCCCTATGGGTGGCAAAAGAAATGCTGCAGCTCATAGGGATCTCCTGGAACCCCAATACCCTGGGTACCTCAGTACCATATACTAGGGAATTATAAGGGTGTTCCAGTAAGCCAATGTAAATTGGTAACAATGGTCACTAGCCTGTCAGTGACAATTTGAAAGTAATGAGAGAGCATAACCACTGAGGTTCTGGTTAGCAGAGCCTCAGTGAGACAGTTAGGCACCACACAGGGAACATATACATGCACACCTATGAGCACTGGGGCCCTGTGTGACAGGGTCCCAGTGACACATACATATAGGCCACAAACCTATGAGCACTGGGGTCCTGACCAGCAGGATCCCAGTGACACATAACAACCATACTGAAAACATGGTGTTTTCACTATGAGCACTGAGGCCTGGCTATCAGGATCCCAGTGAGACAGTGAAAACAGTGACAAACACCCTGACATACACTCACAAACAGGCCAAAAGTGGGGGTAACAAGGCTAGAAAGAGGCTACCTTCTCACAGGTGGTCCCAGAAGGGTCCACCACTGCCAGGGAGTGTCCACCGGAGGAGGCTTCCGAAAATGATGTTGTGGAAGATCCGGTCTCCCCCGTGGCACTCTCCTCACCCTCCAGGCCACTGGGCCCCTCTCTGTCTGCAGTCTCAGCACTCCGGGTCCCGTGGCGGGCAACATCCCCACTCGCCTGTTCCCCGTCTCCTTCACCTGCCAATGCTGATGCACCCAAATATAAAAAGAGGGAGTGAGAAATAGAGAGGAAGAGAGAGAGGGTCATCACATTCTTCACATACACATATGAAAACATGGATAACTGTAGCTAGACATCTCTTGGCTAGGGTATCCCATATGGGACACCATATATCCTACCTCATGTCACTACATGTCACTTCTATCCATCCCTTCATGTTATATCTCTCACCAATATCATATTCTATGTAAGTTACCACAACTGGAGCCTTCCATCAAACCACCTGTAAACCAATGTCAGCATGCACATCATGCCCTAGCTAAAGCTTAACATCCGTCCTAATCATGGTCATATCTCTCCTAACACCATTAGGAACAGCCGTTGACATTTAACACCATATCATGCATGTTCACATTCAACTCCTGACCTGTCCATGTCCATAAGTAATGTGCCATGCAAGTGAAGTCAACTCTTGACTAACTACACAGCACCTGCCATTTAAATCACATGCCTAGCTGTATCCTTAGTACAGATCTTACACTATGGATACAATCCCTGATGAAGACTCAACATGTTGCAGGCCTATTCAGGTGCCATCAGAATCTTGAAATACATGTCTGGAGAACGTCTAAATCACTACATGTATCAAATTCCAGAGGCTTTGTTTCAGTAACCATACACAGATACCCCACATTACACCATACATGCATGTATGGCAACAGTGTCCTACCCAGCACCCATGATACATCCACTGACAAACACAGACAGCAGTGTAACTACAACTAAACAAAGGACAGCCAACTGATACCTATTATGGCAACTTATACAACACGTAACATGCAGTTACAGAGCCGTGGCATGTCAACATGAGTAAACCGACATCACTCACACCAATCCTGACATGTGAATACTAGTACCTAGGTCCACACAACAGGCATATCCCACTGAAATTCCATGTACACATGGTGCACACATGGACCTAAAACATTGCCATTGCACTTATAACAATTGCCACAACAACTACACCTTGAAGACAAATAGCAGTAGTGGCAAGGTATTACATCTCGAAGTATGAAGTAAAGATGAATCAATGCCTGTCCAACCTGTCCATATCAGCTATGCTAAAGGTAATAAGATTTGTCCCACTCCACTAGAGCCGACCACAAGTAACCATTGTGACATGATGTAGGCACATAATACCATAGTTTGAACTAGTATTGCTAGGCCATTGGCAGACATTGCATGCACATTGTACCTTGTCTAAGGGTGGAAAGCCCAATCACTTACATGCCCTGATACAAAGGCATTGGTATAATAGTGAATCGCCTACATTATTATTCCATGGAAAAGCATGGTACACCCAAATACACAATATCTGACACCCATAGTTGGAAGTCCTTCAGTTGCAACCTTAACAAACCCTATAGTATGCATATGAAGGGACAATGGGGACAGCACCACAAACCCATTTTTACATTCACATCTGTCCATACCTGTTGACTGAATGAGATGGTAGACTCACATGAAGTCAATACTTTACCAGGACAAAAGGTAATTAGGCCCAATACCACATATGTCAGGCACTCTGTAGCAAATACAGATGATGTACATGGACCAGCCACCATAGAGCTTCATATTCATATATCTTGATTCATGGACCAGGAATTACAGGATAGGTCGGCTTCTACAGCAGGCTACATACATGTATATATGACTGGGTGGAGACACACATGTGGCACTGTCAATTTTACATCTCCACATGCAGACATAGATGTATATTTACACAGGTGACCTAACGTGCACATGCAATAGCCTAGGGCCAGATCTCCCTCTCTCGGTCAGGCAAATAGAGTACTATGTAATGTCTATAGTCAACATACATGTACAACCTCTTACATTTTCACAGCTGGTAAAGTGTGACAGCAAGCACCAAACTATCAGAGCAAAGTACATGGGGCCATTTTTAGACTTTTTTAGTGCTGCATTTGCGAGAAAAAAATTACGCAAAAGTGGCGCATACTTACAAAATACAATGATTTTTTGAAAGTTTGCACCACTTTTGCATCAAAAAATGACTCAAATGCAACACTAAAAAAGTACAAATATGGGTTATGGTTTCTGCAAATACTTACCCTCTTGTGGCTGCTGTGCTGTTCTCAAACGCCCATCCACCTCAGTGTAGGCCACTGCCAAAATGGGGGGGTCAGGGTCTGACAGGCACCACTCCATTATTGGGAGGGCATCCCCAGCTGGACCTCCACAGTCTTCCGGGCCCAGCGTCTCAGGTCCTCCCACCGCTTTCTGCAATGGATGCTTCACCTACTATGAACCTCCAGGGTTCGCACTTGCTTGGCGATGGCATGCCAGATTGCCTTCTTCTGATGGGCGTTCACCTGCATGGATGGCACAGACATAAGGAGTACTGGCACCATAGCAAGATGAGTGATCAATCCACACCAGTCACAGCCAGTTGGCACACATACCCATGCTCTCAGCACACACACCTACACATCATGCCATCTGCATGCATCCACACACCCACACTAATGCACATGCCCAATGCAACATCACACACATCTATCACAAATGGCTAAGGCATAGGACTCACATGCTCCTCTGGTCCCCCATATAGCTGTTCTTACAGGGGTAGGACCTCATCCACCAGCCTCTCAAGTTCTTCTGGGATGAAGGCAGGGGCCCTCTCACCTGCAGGATCTTCTCTTATTATGGTGGTCAGATGACTGCAAAAATGGTGGTCTTTTGATGCCCACCACCACGGTGGTCTTGCCAAAAGACCGCCAAACTCGTAGTGACCCCCTAAGTCTCTATATTGTGAAGTTTTTGTTGGCATATTACAAAGTCCTATTAAATTCTTAGGAACCACATAACATTGCACCAACAACATTCTAGGTTTGGCACCAAGTTATGGGCCTCCTGAATAGCCTTTTTGCATGTACCCAAGGCTTCTTTATTTAAATAGAGACGCCTGTGGTGATAGGGATTTAACCTCCTCAGCCTTATTAGGAGGCACCTATTTATGTCTGAATGTTTTTCAAGCTTTAACTTTCAAAAGGACTACCCCTATAGTGTTTTTTTTTCTTTAGACTCCATTCTTTAAATGTAGTGCAACCAGCTGATATTCCTGCAGACAAGCTGTCACTGCACACTTACTTGTACATGGGCTCTCAAATGGTGGTAGAAATGTTACCTTCGTGGCACACAAAGCTTATAAATGTGAAGTTTTTTATTCCTGGGTTCATTTTCTTGTAGTTGATGCCAAATCATTCCCATTTCACACATACACTGAGGCTGAAGTTCTTGCTGCAAATAGACCTTACGAATATTTAGAAATACATTAACCTATCGGGAACCTCATAATTGGTTCCAAGGCACCCTCCAACATACACTTCAAAATGCCAGACTGGGTCTTCTCAGTAATGAGTGGCATCATGGGCAGCCTTGGCAGGTATTACGCAATGTCAAAATGCACAAGCATTAAATCAGCATGATAAGCTGGACCTTTTAAACCATTTAGTTAGACTGTATCAGCATCTGATGCAGTTCATTATGCGTACATTAACTGTTGACCCATAAAGGGCTGTTCAAGCTAGGCAGACACAGGTAGCTGTGCCTGCAGTTAGTCCAGTTACTATTAATGCCATTATGGGTAAAATACCTAATAAACATGATGTGATTCCAGTTTGGAGTGCACAAAAAACAAATCAGCTTGAAGCAGTGTTTTTTCATTCAGGGCCCTAAGATATTAGAATTTTCACTGTGTGTCTTCAATCTGGTGTGATTCTTGCAGTTGAACATTGTGCTACATGGGTATTGTATTTGTTGCCATGTGTATATATATATCATTACACATAGTACCCAATCATTTTGTGCTTTTCCTGAAGTACTTAAGTAAATTCAAAATGAACATGGGGCGGCCCATGGTCTGGATTTGAGATGAAACTCATTGGCAACCTTGCCACAGTGTCCTCAAAAATGGTAAGGTATATTAAAGGGGAGGCAGCTTCTTTGGTCATACGCCAACATTTCACATTGACTTCCAGATCAGGAACATAAGCTACCTATAATAATTTCTGAAAGCTATACTTCTATAGGTCATGATAGTTTGGGACCCAGGCCTAATAAGACACAAAAGCAAATCTGATACAGGCATTACCAAGCAGATGCCTTAGTCTTCTAACAAGCACTAGGACAAAAATAAAGATAAAGCTACAACTGAAACTTGAACCATATCTCTGCAACCGTAGTCTTCTGAAAAATATCATAATTTATGTAACTATGATGCATTTAAACAGCCTGATAGGTATCAGTTTTCTGATACACATCCTTCTTGTTCCTTTCAGGACTCTATAGACAAAAGGTCAAAGAGACTGGAAAGAGGCAAACACAGACGAGAAGAGTATGTGAAATGAAAGTGCTCCTCTGATTTTATCATACAAAAGAAAGAGAAAATTTCACAACAAAAAGCATAATTTAAAAAGAAGAAAGTGGCAGGAATTTCCACTAAACATGCTGCAAATACTAATAACTCTTGTTTTGAACAACATGTGGGCAAGAACTCTGCTCAACAGCACAATAGAGGTGATGATAGTACACCAGACTCTTTAAAGGTTTCTGGTGGTGAGACCGACTAATGAATATATACAGGTTGAACCTCCAGTTCAGCAGCTAAGCCCTCCTGATAGACTTTTTGATTTGGACATCCAAATTGAGGGTGACAGCCCGTGTAATATTAAAGTAATATTCTGGCAGAATTTGGCCAATGAAAACGACATTCTCTTACCTCAGGTGGATTGACTGCAAGAGTGTGTTATAAAAATCCCATGAGGGGAAGATATAATACTGCCTTCCTTTTCTGTTCTCGTTTCCAAAGTTGTTAAAGAACCATATGCTGCAAAATTGACTCTTTTTCAGGCCCCCAGCGTTATATCATAATCAGACAAGTTGGGATAGGGACTCATCTTATTATCATGTTATACCTATAAGGGCCAGCCTGCATGTGCAACCACATTGCCCTACTGAACATGACGCTAAAAGCCTGGTTAGGAAAAAGTCTATCACAATTAGAATATCAAGGTGTGATTGAGCCTTGAGTCTCTCCTATGTATAATCCATTATTTCTTGGGATTAAACTTGATCATTCCTATCATATAGTTTTAGACAATAGACATTTAAACATTCACACATGGATTTTTGCTGTTCAAAATTCACACAGCACAGCCATAATAAATAATATTGTTCATATAAAATACAAAACTACATTGGACATTTCTAATATTTTTTTCTGTCAAAATATAGCACCTGAAAGTAGATTTGACCACTCTCACAGAGATAGGTTCTTGAAGGAGGTTCTGGTACCACTCCCAAGGGCATAAGAAGAGTCCAGGAATTTTGCTGCTGACTGATGTCAATTTTACAAGAAATTAACTCAGAACATTGTCTTTCACTGATCACATTTATTTACAGATGACAATTTAAACTTTTATGTGCTGAAGTGAATCATATAATTCTGGGATTCATGACCATGGTTATAAATTCAATTTTCCAAAATTTAAAATTGCCTTTCTCAGTGTTCTTTATGGATATGAATTATTAAATGAAGCAAAAGCCTTCAGTGACAATCCTTAGAGAAATGTGCTCTGTTAGAACCACCAAGGGGCATATTTATACTCCGTTTGCGCCGGAATTACGTCGTTTTTTTTACGCAATTTCGATGCAAAACTAACTCCATATTTATACTTTGGCGTTAGACGTGTCTAGTGCCAAAGTCCATGGAGTTTGCGTCATTTTTTAGCGTGGACACCTACTTTGCGTTAATGAGATGCAAGGTAGGCGTTCACGTCTAAAAAATCGACTCCGAGGCATGTGCGTCGAATTTATACTCCCGGGCAAAATTCACGCCCGGGAGTGGGTGGGTCAAAACAAATGACGTACGGCCGCTTTTGCGCAGTTTTTTAGCGCCTGCAAAAGGCAGGCGTTAAGGGACCTGTGGGCTCTGAAGGAGCCCAGAGGTGCCCTCCCATGCCCCCAGGGACACCCCCTGTCACCCTTGCCCACCCCAGGAGGACACCCAAGGCTGGAGGGACCCATCCCAGGGACATTAAGGTAAGTTCAGGTAAGTGTTTTTTTTTTTTTTTTGTGGCATAGGGGGCCCTGATTTGTGCCCCCCTACATGCCACTATGCCCAATGACCATGCCCAGGGGACAGAAGTCCCCTGGGCATGGCCATTGGGCAAGGGGGCATGACTCCTGTCTATGCTAAGACAGGAGTCATTTCTATGGGGGTTGGGAGTTAAAAAAAATGGCGCAAATCGGGTTGAGGCGAAAAAATTGCCTCAACCTGACTTGCCCCATTTCTTGACGCCCAAGCCCCATATCCCCCTACCCCGGCGCTGCCTGGTGTACGTCGTTTTTTTCCACGCACACCAGGCAGCGCCAGCATCTAACGCCGGCTAACGTCATTGATTAAATACGGCGCCCGCATGGCGCTTCAGAATGGCGTTAGCTGGCGCTAATTTTTTTGACGCAAAACTGCGTTAGCGCAGTTTTGCGTCAAAAAGTACAAATATGGCCCCAAATACCTTAAAAAGGCTTCAGTCTCTTTTAGGCTAAATTATGGTAGAACATACCAAATTATGCACAATGGGTTAAACTGTTGTGAGATTTAATTCATCCATATTTTTCAAATAAACGTTGGACAAATTAATATACTTCTTTCTCAGAATCTTAATTACAGACATGCTTGAGTCTAAACACCTATAAAGTCGTGATAACACTATTAATTTAGGCCGAGATGTACAACACGATTTTACAGTCGCAAAATGCAAAAGTTGCCTTTTGCAACCGCATAATGGCCTTGTAGGATATACTATTCCTATTTTACGAGTCGGTAGCCACTTACCAACTCGCAAAATAGGGATTGTGACTTGCAACTAGGAAGGGGCATTCCAGGGGTGTCCCTTCCTAATTGTGACTCACATGCCCTTGCATGATTATTTTGTGACCCTGAAAGTGGTCACAAAACAATCGCAGTTACCACCAGTTACAAATTGGTGGTAACCTATTCGCAAACGGGAACGCCAATTTGAAATACAAAGGGACACTTTACCCTTTGTGAATATGGGTGCCAACATTTTTTGAGAGCAGGCAGTGGTCCCACGGACCATTGCCTACTCTGAAATGATGAAAAGGTAACTTTTCATTTTTGTTTTGTAAATGCATCCCATTTTCCTTTAAGGAAAACAGCCTGCATTAAAAAAAAAATGCTTTATTAACAAAGCAATAACAGACATGGTTGTATGCTGACCCCAGATGGCCACCATCACTGTTATTGTTGCCTTTCACAAATGGGTCGCAATTTGTGACCTGCCTCATGAATATTGATGAGGCAGGTCTCTGACGATCCATTTCCAAATCACAGTGTGCTTGACACCGTTGTACATTTTGCTTTGTGACTCATAATTTGCATTTCACAAAAAATTGTGAGTCACAAAACAAAATGGTCATACATCTGGCCCTTAGTGCTCCTCATAATTGCAGGATCCATTGGTTACACACATGTCACCTTTAATGAAGCTGAAACTGTATTGATTGCTTATAAATTGTTTCAATATGGAAATGTGTTTTGCATCGACAGAAAAACCTTTGACTGCAATCAAAAGTTCAAACAGCTGTACTGAAGGAATGTCCATTGGCTCAGGGGAAACACATAACTGTGGCCCTTTTTAGGTCTTACAGACTGTTACCAAGGACAGCACTTCTAATGTGCAAGGCTTACATCCAAGATGGATCCTGTGGGAATTTCTTTAACCGGTGCGGATGTAGATAATGTGTTTGACCCTGTGAGAGCACAGAAATTTCTCCAGTATGAATAGGAATACTCCATATCTAGTGAAATGTTACCTCTAGATCAGTATATTTATATAATATATACGAATGGTTTAGCCCAGCCTGTGGTTGGTACTAAAAATAAGTACTCTGCAAGGTGTTATGAAAGATGGTGTATTTGTAGGCACATAAACCATTTACAGACGTTTTGGCTGGTTGTAATTCTCTGCTGACTGAATTTAAAGCTTTGGTTCTGGCACTGCTGAATACTGATACAGACCGCCCCACACAAATAGTGGTTGATTCCTGTTCCTGTTCAGTCCTTTAATGATAATTTACCTTATTGGCACTTGAATGTATTCAGAGTGTCTAAAGGTAACATTATCATGTATAAGCTTCTTTGGGAAAAGGTGGCAGCTCTGAAAGACGCTTTGCCATGGGCTCTTGTGATTCACACATTGAGTCATCAATGTGTTGGTGTGCATGTTGAAGGGAATTCTGATAAGGCTGCTATGGTGGTTGTTCAGGCTATGTTTGTAGCTGTGAACACTCATTCATAAATGAGGATAGATAATTACATCATGGCTGAGGTCACTGCTGTGGCTAGTAGTGCACCTGTACCTTGAAGATTGTTCAGCAAAATACTCCTATCAATTGAGTCCACAAATTATTCCCTTTGCCCGGTTTCTCAGGTTGGGTGATCGAGTGATACCCAACCCAGGCAACAGTTTAGAATTAATAATTGTTGCTCGTGAAGGATTGACATCTGCCCATGCTGGTGTGGCAGCTACAATTTTCTTGTTACAGAAATTTGTCAACAAATTGCCATCGCACACCCACCACGGATTACACTTTTAGTTTCAAATAAGCCACTACAATATGTCTATTTAGATAATTGTGGACCACTCAAATGGATGGTACATTTACATTTATCTTTTTGGCTTTTGACTCTTATTCTCCATTTCTATCTGTGTGACAACAGTGATTGTCTGATGCTGCAACTGTTATTAAAGATAAGAAAGTCTTTATTGGCACATATGCAGTGGTGGCATTCCACTTGAACCGGAGAGCAGATTTTGCCTCTAAGGCTTACCAGCATGCTGTGGGCACCCTGGGTGTTGCTGTGCTTTATCCTGTCCCCCTATTATCCTGAGGGAAATTTGGTAGTAGAATGGAAGAACTGACTTAAAGCAGTCCTTAACAGCTGGAATATTAGGTTTAGACCGTAGTTGGGTCCATCACTTGTATGGAGCCTAGATAACATTAAATTAACTGGCTAGAAGGTCTTTGGGTGGTCGGACTCCCTTCAAAGTATTATTTGGGGTCAAAAGGTATGTTCCAACTCTTGATAACCCTAGTACAGTAAAGGTAGATATGCTGGTTGACATTAATGACTGTTTTGCTGTCTTATAAGAATTACAAGACTTTCTGGATGAGTGCTTAACTTTAACTTCTAAATTGTCTGCCACTGACAAAGAGAAGGGGCTTCCGGCGACTTCTGGCTTGTTTTCTAAAGTCACGGATCTAGTCCAAGAGAAAACAAAAAAGAATTAGACCTGTACTATTGTGCACAGGTATCTGTGATTTTGCCACCACTTGCTATTTGTAGACAGAAACAACCAGTTTCCATTGATTTAAAAATGTTACACCATATGGCCGGTTCTCCGCAGTAAGCCACATGCATTAAGTAGTTCTAATCTTTCTACTGCTTGCTGGGAACTTCAAATGCTGAACTTTCACTCATGCCTGCTACTAATACCAATAAAGGATACATCTTTAATGTGAGTTTACAGTTTTCTACTCCTGTGTCTAGTGATGTGATTGTGTACTATCAGCCACATTTGGCTGTACCTACCTGCTCTCCTTTGCCTAATGAGATTACTGTTTTTACTCAGACTGACTCTGGTTACTTTGTCAACATTGATGATTTTCTCCAAGTTCTTCACCTTCCTCCTTGCATGCTGCACATGCACTGCTCCTTTGAATGAAGCAAACCTATCTAGTTCCTTCATGGTCCTACCTTTGGGTTTGCTTTCATTCTTTTTTCCCTTCCTCTGGATTAGATGTCATAGTTTTTTTCCTGCTGTTTAAATGGACACTAACTCCCAGGTTGTTCTTCTCCAGAGCTGGTAGTGAGGAGCTTATACTCCATTCTTCTTCACATAAGGTCACAAGAGACGTGTCCCTTGTGAACATTAATGCATTTCCTGTCTATTTTAGTATTGTTTGGATAAGGTTCTAATGACATTTTTGGTCCTACAGAGACATCTTAAATTCAGTATATTTTTTAAATTGCTATAGATGACATTATTAGTCTTGGTTCTATTTCTGATGAATGGAATGCTATGGCTGTTTCTAATATGCTATCTGAATTAGAATTGTGCACTGTTTTTGAAAATGAGGATTTGTACTTGGATTATGTAAATTATGGTGAAATGTTTTGTTATCAACATTATGCACATCACTATTTACACAGAGCTAGTACTCCATGTGTTGTTTTTAATTATGCACAGTTAATTACTATGGTTTTGTACATTTATAATGTGAAAAATATGACGTCCCTGTAACCTTTAGTTTTTTAAGTGAGTTTCTGTTTCTTTTCAATTCTATTTCCCAACTATAATGTCCTTATAACCCTTTGTTCTTTAAGAGAATTTCTATGACATTTTTAATTAAAAGTATTTTTCATTACTATACGTTAATCCAACCACTGCCACACAAGGTCTTCGGCCATGTGTGGTTGGCTGTGGCCAACCCCTAAAACAACACAACCCCATTCTGAACACCGCCTTCAGCTGTGTGCAGCAGGAGTTGGGCACAGCCTGTTTCTCTGGATGTGAGAATAGGTGTGACAGGGTGTATCTGGGTTTCAGAGGGGCAGTGAGAGTGTCTTTGTCTAGGGATGGAAGTGGGTGCTACAGTGTCTTCTTTGGTCTGTGAGTGGGTGAGTCAGTGTCTGTGTGCGTCAATGAGGGTTTCAGTGAGTCTGTGAGTGGGTACATGAGAGTTTGAGTGGGTGTGTCTGTGGGTGAGTGAGGGTCTGAGTGTAGCTGTGAGCGGATACACAAGGGTCTGAGTGGTTCTGTGAGTGGGTGCTTGAGTGTCAGAGTGGGTGTGTGAGTGGGTGCGTAAGGGTCTGAAAGGGTGTGTGAGTGGGGAAAAAAGAATGAAAGAGAGAGAAAAAGAGTGAGAGAGCTAGAGAGTTTTTCAGGCTTTGATGAGTTATATATTTAGAATGAGATATTTCTGGACAAATTGAAAAGAAAAATGTATTTGTCAATTAAAAAGAGTAAGATCACCTTTCAGTATGAACCTTAAACGTTAAAAGTTTAAAAGAAATTAAAGATGGGAAATCTCCACTTTCACATCTGCAGTAGAACCCTCAACTTTCAGTGTGAGGGTCTATAACCTTAACCTTTAGGCCATAGGTGATTCCTTACTGTGATGCTTCCAGACATCCCTATGACAGTCAACCCACGAATGTGATTGGAAAGAAAATTGAATGTTCCATCAGTAGAAAGGTTTAACAGTCAAAACACTAGTAAATAAACAAACATACTGACAAACAATACTAGAATTTGACCCTTCAGCCTACTGAGTGACAGCACAAGACCTTGACCATTAGGCCAGAAGTGACTCTGTTCCATTCTTTATCCAAACGTAACTATAACATTCATACCAAACATCTTGCTAGTCTTACTCTTTGAAGTTATTGTATGGAGAGAACATTTCAATGACAATCTATCTACCTCTCTTCCAGCCACAAATTAGAGCATTAGGATAATGCTTTAATTTTTGTGGTAGCTTGGTTGAGCAGTTAGACCGAAATTTGAGAAGTGGTAAGCATTTGTTGTCCTCACAGAATCAATAAGTGTGGACACACACTCAAAAGAATAACTCAAAACCAATTTACAAAACTACTTTTCAGATTTTCATTTTTAAGACCAATATCATCAAAATCAGTTAAGTACATTTCAAGTTATGATTTTTCAAAGGTTAGCAAAAATAGTCCTTTGTGCATGTATATATACACACACACACATACACACATTTAACCACTTCAGAGGTCATGGCCAACAAGTGTGGAGCGGGCAATCCTCCTGCGGAGCCAGTTAGAAACATATAGAAGTCACCAGAAGAAAAATACTATCACTCAGCTCGCACAGTTAGTGTAGTTTATTCCAGCATTCAACAGGCACTTTTTTCACGTCAGAGAGCCTTGATCACCTGACCACCCTGTGAATGTAACAAGTTCTGAAATAGAAAAACGACTGTCAAAATAGATTGGAATATGGCGCCGTCTTATAACATATATAGTATAATACCTTAATTATTTAATGTCTGGATCCCATAAAGTTAAGAAGGGTACAACAGATACACACTCTGGTCAAGAAATAATGCCAAATCATAAATTATAAACACTATGGGCCTGATTACAACTTTGGAGGAGGTGTTAATCCGTCCCAAAAGTGACGGTAAAGTGACGGATATACCACCAGCCGTATTACGAGTCCATTATATCCTATGGAACTCGTAATACGGCTGGTGGTATATCCGTCACTTTTGGGACGGATTAACACCTCCGCCAAATTTGTAATCAGGCCCATAAAGTAAAATTATATGACATATCCATAGCGGAAAATTTGTAATAGCACTGCCCCCTTCAAAGCAACATACGTGCTTTAATAATGTCCACAATCATAACAAAGGGGCTTATTATGACTTTGGTGGCCAAAAAGCCCATCTGCTGAAGTCCCGACGGGTAGATTACTGCCAGTGTGGTAGCATCCACGCCAGGTCCATTATAAGTTTCCCACTGGGTCAGCGAGCGGAAACACAATTTCCTCCTGTCGTCCCAGCAGGAAACGGCCTTCAGCATTGTCTCTGGCTCATAATAGAGCCGGCGGCAAAGCTGTAGTGCGTACGGTGCAGTAGCACTCGTTGCAAAGTTCAATGTCTGCAAAGCAGATAGTGGACATTGTGATGGGACTGGCAAGGTAGGCACCTGCACTGCCCATGGCAAGTGCATAGGTTGTGCAGGGGCCTCCCTGGGGGACCCTGCACCCTGTATTCGCTGGTGGAGAAGGGGGTCATAATCCCCAGGGCGGCGCTGCATGCAGTGTTGCCCTAGCGAATGAGAACCACCAGCACCGCTAGACCATTGTGTCAACGAAAAGTGGCGGTGCAGGCAGTCCGACTGCGGCGCTACCACCACGGTCAGAATATGGTGGTTGGATCGCTTACTTGGAGGTGGTCTAACTGTCACCATGACCCTGGCTGTCATTGGACCACCAGGGTTGTAATGAGGCCCATAGAGCCAATTCTTTATTGGAGTAACAAAGTATGAGTTACATATAGTGTGTCCTACATGATATCACTGGTCTAAATATACAGATGCATAAACAACTAGGACCCAAGAGGGTATAGCCTCAACACTAGATGTACTTTAAGGATATAAAATTGCCAATATAAAGTGTGGTGCCTATTCGTACTAATACCAAAGTTATGACATAATATTGGTAAAAGTAACCTATAATGTAAACACATAGGCGGTCATTACAATATTGGCGGTAAAAGCTGCTTACCGCTGTGCAGAAGGCCGCCAACACACCACCGCGGCTGCGGAATTCCGCCACAGCTATTATGACCCACATCTCGGAACCCGCCAAAATTCAGACACCCACACAAGTCCGCCACACCAAAGGTCAGTGATAAACTGGCGAAAACAAAACCTCCACCGTCACGCCAACAGAAATACGCCCACACTATCACGATAAACAAATCCACGCAGCGGTCTTTCAAAAGCGGTATTCCATTGGTGGTACACACCGCCGCGCTCAAAATACACACACTCTTACAAAACACAGCCACATTGGACAATTCAAAATACACACACCTGATACACATACACACACCACTCCCACACACCCAATACAATATAAAACACACACCCACATCACCCACAAACCCCTACAACAAAAATTGAGAACGAAGCACAGATAGTGTCACCTCCAGCAAGTACAACAGCATCCACAGGCACATAACACCATCACCCACACAACTTCCCCGCACCTCACACAACACACCACTACATATCACCACACTTATCACCACTCACACCACCCCACACATCACCTACACCACCCCATGGCACGGCAAACACACCCCAAGTTCTCGGAGGAAGAGCTCAGGGTCGTGGTGGAGGAATCGAGCCACAGCTATTTAGAGCACAGGTGCAGCACACCTCAATTGCAAGGAAGATGGAGCTATGGCGAAGAATAGTGGACAGGGTCAACGCAGTGGGACAACACCCAAGAAATCGGGAGGACATCAGGAAAAGGTGGAACGACCTACGGAGGAAGGTGCGTTCCGTGGTCTCAAGACACCACCTGGTGGTTCAGCGGACTGGCGGCGGACCCCCACCTCATCAGCCACAACTAACAACATGGGAGGAGCAGGTCTTGGCGATTCTGCATTCTGAGGGCCTCGCAGGAGTAGGTGGAGGAATGGACTCTGGTAAGTCAAATCTTAACTATTACATCCCCCACCCTACCTGCATGCTATCACATACCCCCACCCTCGCCCCCACCCCATCACTCCAACTCCTCACAAATGTACCAATATCACAAACCACACATCCCAACACCAAGCCCTGCATGCAACAACAAAGCATGGACACCCATCACTAAAGCATGCACACTGCACATAGCCATACACCCCCCTAAACCATCATCACACAAGCTCCCACACTGGAATGCCAGCACTGGGGTACACGGTCACCCACCCATTGCACACCATGCCACACACAGATGCAATAATCATGCCTTTCCACCCCTGCAGGACCCCTACCCAACGTCACCAGACAGGAGGGTCCAGACATGTCCACTCCACCCACAGAAGAGGCCCACAGTGATGACAGCACCTCTGTCCAACTGGATCTAGATGACCAGCCCGGACCATCGGGGGCCTCGGATAGTCGGTTCCCCTCACACAGGGAACCCATTCTCCACGAGGCCCTCTCCTCCATCATGGGAGCATACCACCACTCCCAGGAGACGCTGGCAACGGTACTGGCCAAGTTTCAGGAGACCCAGCGCATGCAGGAGGAACAGTATTTGGGCTTCAGGGAGGAACTCAGAACCATCAGCTCCACCCTGGGCACCATCGTAGGGGTGCTGACGGAACTACTTAACACCACGAGGGACACTGTGGCACTCCAAGGGGCCCCTGACACTAACATGGACGATGAACTGCCCACCACCTCCGCCGGCGCTAGTGGACAGGACACCCCGCCACAGGACCACCACACCAGCACCCCACCCCCTGCAGAGGGAGAACCACCCCGCAAACGGTCCCTAAGATCCAGGGATAAGACAGAGCACGATGCCAAGACCCCCGCCAAGAAATGAGACCACCCTGATTGTCATCCCACTGTTCCACTTTGTCACCCTGTCCATAATTAAACTGCCCCAGCTTCACTTCCTATGCCCATATGGGCAATGCACTTGTGAGACTAATAGACAGGACATGGACACTCCTCCACCATCACCCCTCACCATTTAACTTCCTCCTCCAATATTTTGCATTTAAATAAACACACCTAAATCACAAAATGATCTGGAGTCTGTCTGTGATTTCGAAATAGTGTATTTGCAATTACAGTGACCAAATGTTCTGGAAATAGTAATGTCAACATACCTATGTCACACAGCTCTAGTCCATGAGGAATCTAAGCAGATGAAACATGTTGGGACCCACATGTGTGAAACTGTAAGGGAAAGTGACAACTCAGTGACCATACACAGGGTGAATACGACAGACAGTAGAGAGGTAGTAGTGTAAAAGTACATGTAGTAGGCAGGAATGTATTCTCACCTGTGTTTCACTGGAAATATTGCTGGATCACTGAGTCCCTGTTCTGCATGTCTTCTTCCTCTGCTTCATCCTCATCACTGTCCACAGGCTCCACAGCTGCCACAACACCGCCATCTGGACCATCCTCCTGCAGAAAAGGCACCTGTCGTCGCAAAGCCAAGTTGTGAAGCATACAGCAGGCCACGATGATCTGGAACACCTTCTTTGGTGAGTAGAATGAGGATCCGCCTGCCATGTGGAGGCACCTGAACCTGGCCTTCAGGAGGCCGAAGGTCCGCTCGATCACCCTCCTAGTTCGCCCATTGGCCTCATTGTAGCGTTCCTCTGCCCTGGTCCTGGGATTCCTCACTGGGGTCAGTAGCCATGACAGGTTGGGGTACCCAGAGTCACCTGCAAATGGCGAGGGACAACTGTTAGACACACACTAACCTGGAGGGATAACCCCAGACAACCATTCCCACTATCTTTCTTCCAGGGGCTCACCTAATAGCCACACACGGTGCCTCTGGAGTTGACCCATCACATAAGGGATGCTGCTATTCCGCAGGATGTAGGCGTCATGCACTGAGCCAGGGAACAAGGCATTCACATGGGAGATGTACTGGTCGGCCAAACATTCCATCTGTACATTCATTGAATGATAACTCTTCCAGTTTCTGTACACCTGTTCACTCCTGTGGGGGGGGACCAAAGCCACATGGGTCCCATCAATGGCACCTATGATGTTTGGGATATGTCCAAGGGCATAGAAGTCACCTTTCACTGTAGGCAAATCCTCCACCTGAGGGAAAACGATGTAGCGCCGCATGTGTTTCAGCAGGGCAGACAACACTCTGGAAAACATAGGCTGGGACATCCCTGATGCCATGGCCACAGCTGTTTGAAATGACCCACTTGCAAGGAAATGGAGCACTGATAGCACCTGCACTTGAGGGGGGGTTCCTGTCGGATGGCGCATTGCTGACATCAGGTCTGGCTCCAACTGGGTACACAGTTCCTGGATTGTGGCACGGTCAAACCTGTAGGTGATTATCAAATGTCTTTCCTCCATTGTCGACAGGTCCACCAGCTGTCGGTACACCGGAGGATGCCGCCATCTCGTTCATATGTCCCAGCGGACGGTGCCTATGAAGGACAACAGCGAGCACAGAGTCAAACAACTCAGAGGTACATACCCACAGTTTACACAGAACACCAATCATACACAAAAGGTGGCCTGTATGTGTGTTGAGACTAGGCCTAGGTATGTGTGACGCAGTTGGAAATTAGGCCATGTGGGCCCTGAAATGGGGGCTGCCTGACCTCTAAAGTGGGACAATGGGATGTGAGGTAACTGCGCTGGCGTTGTACACCGTCGCGGTAGGCGGTCAGAAACAGCGGCGCAATGTTGCATTGGTTAACATTGGACCCTATGGGTCCCAGGAGCCAATGACGATGTACGCCGGCGGTGATGGTACGCACCACCACGGACGTGGCTGCCGTGGACGTGACCGCCATTTTTTATCTGTTGAATCACTCAATACCTGATCTTCTACAGGAGAGGACCTACACTGCAAGTGCTGCTGTGACCTCAGTCTGAAAGAGACAATGGCTTGTGCATCTGGGGAAAGGGCCCCTGCCTTCACATCGGAGGAGTTGGAGAAGCTCGTTGATGGGGTCCTCCCCCAGTACACGCTACTCTACGGTCCTCCAGACAAACAGGTAAGTACACAGGGAGCATGTTGTATGGGCTATGCCTGTGTGGAGAGGGCTGGATGTAAGAGGTCTGCGAGCATGAAAGATGGTGGGTGCATGTGCCACATGGCAAGGGTAGGGATGGGGGCCACTCACTTTGACGGTGCAGTTGGTAATGACTTCTCTTCTTCCCCTGTACATTTCATGTAGGTCAGTGCCCACCAGAAGAAAGATATTTGGCGTGCCATTGCCAAGGACATCCGGACCCTGGGGGTCTATCACAGACGGAGAACCCACTGCCGGAAAAGATGGGAGGACATTCGCCGCTGGAGCAAGAAGACGGCGGAGGCTCAGCTGGGGATGGCCTCCCAACGTGGGAGGGGTGCCCGTCGAACCATGACCCCCCTGATGTTCAGGATCCTGGTGGTGGCCTACCCAGAGTTGGATGGGTGATTGAGGGCATCACAGCAGACACAAGGGGGTGAGTACACTCTCATTCAGCTGACTTTGCGTGCAGTGGAGTTGTCTGGGTGGGGGAGGAGGGCTGTGGGTTTCCCTAGACCAGGGCGAGTTCCGTAGGCTAGGCCCCTCCGTAAGGCATGGCCCTGTGGCCCCCCACCCCACCTCTGTAGAGTGCCAAATACAGCTATTCATGCCCCTGTGTTATCTATGTGTGCAGATGTCGTCCATAGCCTTGTAGGCCATTTTCCAGAAATTGCACTGTAGAGCCCAAGAGCGCAGCGTAGTGCAGGGGGCTTCTGTGTCTGTCTTGTCCGCCAACGGTAGCGGTAATCCATGCACTAAACATGTGTTTATTCTGTCCCCCCCCCTTTTTGTGGTCTCCCTGTTCTTGTGTGCATTAGCATCATCAGGCAGAGGAGCAGTGGCACCAGAGCACGAGGGAGCTGCCTCCCACATGGTCATGGATGGCCACACTACGGACTCTGAATTCACCAGTGGGACGGAGGGCGAGGGGAGCTCCACGCCGGGGACAGGAGCTGAGACCAGCGACACGGACTCGTCCTCTGATGGGAGCTCCCTTGTGGTGAAGGCAACATCTGTGCCCCCCGCATCTACAGGTACAGCCGCCACCCCCCTACCAACACTGCCCTCCCAGCAGCCCCTCAGCCTTCGCCCCGTGCCCGCTCACCCAGGAGGGTGGGCATCACCTTCGCCCCAGGCACCTCAGGCCCTGCCCCAGTCACCCCTGCTGCCCTCAGTGAGGAGGCCATTGACCTCCTCAGTTCCCTCACTGTTGGGCAGTCTACTATTTTCAATGCCATCCAGGGTGTAGAAAGGCAGTTGCAACAAACTAATGCATTCCTGGAGGGCATTCATTCTGGTCAGGCGGCCCTTCACCAAGCCTTTCAAACTCTGGCCTCAGCACTGATGGCAGCCATTGTCCCTGTGTCTAGCCTCCCCCCTCCAACTTCCTCCGCCCAGACCCAATCCCCTGTACCTCTGCCTTTCCCAAGCACACCATCAGACCAGCCTGCACACACCTCACCATACAAGGGAAGCTCAGCCAAACATAAGCACCACACATCCCACAGGCGCTCATGCAAGCATGAGACACATGCAGACACACCAACATCCACTGCCTCCACTGTGTCCCCCTCCTCGTCGTCTCCCTCCTCCCTCCCAGTCTTGTCTACACACACACCTGCATGCACTACCTCTACAGCCACTACGTCCCTCACCAGCACACCCACCAGCACACCCCGCTCACGTGCAATCACCACCCCCACTACCATTCACATGTCCCCTGTGTCCTCTCCCAGTGTGTCTGTGATGCCCCCTCCCAAGATACTCAAACGCAGGCACACACACACCCAACAGCCATCCACCTCACGACAGCCTGCAGTGCATGCACCTGCACCCAAAGTCACCAAACGTACACCTCCTACTACCACCACCTCTTCCTCGACTCGAAAACCCCGTCCAGCTACCCGTCCCAGTGTGTCCAAAAAACATTTCCTGTCCAGCCTTGACCTTTTTCCCACACCTCCCCCACCCCGTCCATCTCATAGGTCCCGAACTAGCACCTCAGACACAACATCTCCGGGACCAGTGGTGCCTGTAGTCACAGGTATGTGGAGTGCACTGGCCACCAGGACAGCCAGTGTGGCACGGAGCCACATCACAACCAGTCCCCCCCCTGTGAAGCATCAGAAGTTGGCCAGTGCCCAGCGGGGGAGGGGGAAGACTCCAGCCACCAAAGCCGCTCCCAGGGGTCCCGGTGGGAGTGTGGACTCAGCTGTGACACCTCCCAAGGCGGGGAAGGGCCACAAGAAACCCGGCAAGTCTGGGAAGAGCAGCACGGTGGAGAAGACCGCCATCATCCACGCTGCCCAGGAGGCCACCGCCAGCCCCAGCTTAGCTGCCCAGGAGGGCCCCGCCAGCCCCAGCCCAGCTGCCCAAGAGGGCCCGCCAGTCCCAGCCCAGCTGCCCAGGAGGCCACCGCCAGCCCCAGCCCAGCTGCCCAGGAGGGCCCTGCCAGCCCCAGCCCAGCTGCCCAGGAGGGCCCCGCCAGCCCCAGCCCAGCTGCCCAGGAGGCCACCGACAGCACAAGCCCTGCTGGGCCATGAAGGACTGCCAGCACAAGCCCCGCTGGGCCATGAAGGACCGCCAGGACAAGCCCCGCTTGGCCATGAAGGACCGCCAACTCAAGCACCGCTGAACAGGGCACCGCCAAATCAAGCACCGGTGAACAGGGCACCGCCAAATCAAGCACCGCTGAACAGGGCACCGTCAAATCAAGCATCGCTGAACAAGGCACCTCCAAATCAAGCAGCGCTGAACAGGGCACTGCCAACTCAAGCACCGCTGAACAGGGCACCGCCAAATCAAGCACCGCTAGCCCATGAGCGGCAGGGGCACTGACGCAACTGGGACCGTCATGGGGTGAGTGATGCACTCTGGGCACCAGTCCCCCTCCATAATCATAGGAGAAATCCATCCACTACCTCTGTCCTTCACAGGATGAAGCACTCTGGGCACCAGTCCCCCTCCAGAACCAGTGGAGACATCCATCCACTACCTCTGTCCTTCACAGGATGAAGCACTCTGGGCACCAGTCCCCCTCCAGAACCAGTGGAGACTGTTATCAACTTGAGAGACTATGGCTTTGCACTCCCCAGGATTGAACAGTGGGCAAACCACCCACTGGAGAGACTTGAGAGACTGTGGCTTTGCACTCCCCAGAATGGAACAGTGGGCAAACCACCCACTGTAGAGACTTGAGAGACTGTGGCTTTGCACTCCCCAGGATTGAACAATGGGCAAACCACCCACTGTAGAGACTTGAGAGACTGTGGCTTTGCACTCCCCAAGATTGAACAGTGGGCAAACCACCCACTGTAGAGACTTGAGAGACTGTGGCTTTGCACTCCCCAGGATTGAACAGTGGGCAAACCACCCACTGTAGAGACTTGAGAGACTGTGGCTTTGCACTCCCCAGGATTGAACAGTGGGCAAACCACCCACTGTAGAGACTTGAGAGACTGTGGCTTTGCACTCCCCAGGAGTGAACAGTGGGCATTGAGCCCCCTCTTGAATCTGGCGTCGTGCACTCATCCGGCTGAGGTGACCACCCTTCCCTTCTCCCTGAGGTGCCTGTTGTATTTCTATCTGATGCCCCTGCAGTGTTCTCTCTGTTTTGATCTGGTATCGAGTGTGGGCCTCGCCCATGCATTTTGGGCCCAGTGGTCCACAGACTATAAATGGTGCAATACCTGGACTTGTATTATTGGTGTATATATTTGTTTATAGTGTATATATATTTTATAGTACTGTATTTTAATAGATTACAATGGTTACAATCATTTCCTTTGGTCTTTGCATTCTTCCAGGGGGTGGGGGGTGTAACTATAATATATAGATATGTATTAGTGTGTGTGTTGTAGTGGGTGAGGGTGGGGGTGGGGATGTTGCGTGTGTGTGTCCCTGTATTTTGCCTCCCCTCCCCTGTGTCGTAGGTGCAGTACTCACTGTGGTCTTCGCCGCCGGCGTTCGTGCTCCTGGTACAGGAGCAGGAGAACTATCGCAGGTAGAATTTGGAGTTCCGGGTCCATAGTGTCCTCGTTCCTCATGGAGTGTGTAGAGGTGAGCGTTTTCCCTTCTAAATTCCTGTTTCTGCCGTGTTTTTATCCACGGTGAATCCGCCCCGGAAAAGGTGGTGGATTGGCCTGTCATAATAGTGTGGGCGGTACATTGTCTTCCGTCTGTCTGTTGGCAGTGACCGCCGCGCTGTTTGTTTGTACCGCCGTGGCGGTCGGAGTGTTAAAGTGGCTGTCTTTTTTGGCGGTTTCCGCCGCGGTCGTAATTGCAAATTTTTTACCGTCGGCCTGTTGGCGGTCTTACCGCCGCTTTAACACCGTCCTCCAGGGTTGTAATGAGGGCCATACTGCGTATTATTAGGACTGTCCATAACATAACTTGATAGTGCAGTATCAAAGGCATTTACTATTCAAATTGTGACTAATAACCAATAAATGATAAGAGGCCAGGTTTTAGCTAAATGCAATCTGACATCAAAATTAATTGAAAGATGAACTAGGAATTTGGAGGAACAAAATCACATCATCATATTATTTTAGGGAGAAAGATCACATCCTATATTAGTAGGTCAGTAAACAGAAACGATTAGCACGAAACTTCATGGGTAGCCAATAACTCAAATATTCTATATGCGATACCATTCAATAACTGGAATATACAATGGCACAGTCTTTAAAAAATCATAAGGATAATACTCTGTGAAAAGAAAAACATCTTATCTGAACTGTGTCCACCAAACATGTGTCATTGTGCTGAAGAAAAGGGAAGCGGAAAACCAGGCCAAAATGGACCACACTTAAGACCCACTCTAGAGCTCCCAGTGGACTTCTACAAATCTTCATGAGGTTAAGCAATTCTGGAGTTTAACTTTTTTATTGGGATTGCTAAGGAAGCCAATAAATGTCTTTCTTCTAGTCTACTAGTGCCTATATTTAAAAATGGCAACAGTTCTTCTCCCAGTTGCTATACACTGATTTTTCTTTTTCATTTTATAATTAAAGTTACTGGCAAAGTTGTCTTTGACAGAATTATGTGATGGACTACTGAGAAATGTATCATTACTGTCATTTAATGTGGTTTCAGACCCAACCTGGGCACGCAAGAGCAGTGCTTGAACTTTCACCTCCTAGTTATGAAATATATATGTTTATCTTGCTTTTAAGGACCTTGTCTGTGCCTTCAATAGCACGATCAGGTCTAAACTTTGTGACAAACTCAAAGCTAATGGGCTGGATCACAGCCTGGTTTCCTATTTAAGAACTCTCCACACAAATTTAAATGCTACCATTTGATGCCCAACAGCGAATGTAGTGAGAAATTTGGCCTAGGCCGAAGTGTTTGACAAAGCTGAGCTTTGGCACCAATTTTATTTTTATTACATATTAATGATTTGGATTTCAATTTAGTTGCCAAGGGAAAGGACATGTATGAGGGTGGAGTATTCCCATCCTCCTTTATGCTGATGATGCTGTTCTAATGTTCAGAACCCCTAATCGTCTCCAGTTACTTTTAGTTATTTTTGTTAATTTTATGGGCAGCCTAGGCCTAGTCACTAACTCTGCTAGGTCCTTTGTTATGGCTTGTGGCCGTAAAACCATGAAGCTATGAAATCTTGTGCCGCAGGGGCTCTAATTTCTAGAGCATATGAATTCCCGTACCTGAGGGTTACACTAGACTCCCAGGGGACTTGGGGCACATGCCTGAAACAGAGGAAACTTAAGTTGTGTGCCTCAGGTGGATTTCTTTTCAACATTGCTTCCAAATTAGTCAAAAAGTCCTTTGCACCTATGGTGGGGATCTACAAACAGAAATGCCTACCAGTCCTAACTTATGGGGATGGCCTGTGGGGCTCTAAGGAAACCATATTCCTGCTAGTTTATGTACTCTGTACACAAGGAGCTTCATATTCCCTATCTAGTGAATGAGGCCAATTTAGTGCCACTGATGCTATATTGCTCAATTTGGAAAAATCCTGAAGCCTGCTTGAATATCAGATTGTTTGTCACGTGACAAGGGTCTCTGAATCCCATGATTTTCATACGTTAGGGACACTTGTGTTAACTTAAGCAGATCTGATTTATTCCACAAGCCTGCAAACATTTCAACATTCAACAAAACCTGGGATAAGACTAGATTCAGTGAGCTCAAGAAGGGTGAAAGAGCTATGCTGGAGCTAAAGAAATTAGCCAACAGGGATTAAGGGGAGGTCCAAAATAGAAAAGGGTTGGAACTGTACTTGGAGTGGGTCTCAAAATCTTGGGACAGGACCCTACTGACCAGATTCAGGCTGGCTCTGATAAGAAGTCAGCCATCATTCCCCCTGGGTAAGTATGATCCTAATTTTATTTTGGTATGCCCCTGTGAGGAACACTTGTTGCAAACTGGTGCATTTTGTTGTAGATTTTATTGCTGCTTTACCAAGAGTTTTATGATTCCACTTCTAAGAGGTGCCACGTTTCACAAGCATGCCATTGTCATGTAGGCTCTCATTATCCTAATGAGACTACTGTATTTGGGTGCAGAATCACTTGCACTGTGGGGACTGAGTTTGAACCCACTAAAGATGACATCTGTCGGCCTAATCTGGGTTTTGTTCCTGCTAACTAGCAGTGCCTCATCTCCACCCAAGAGAAGGGATGATTGGGCACCATGTACATGACACAATTGACTCCTCAGGGAAATCGTGGTCACTCAGATCTCATCTGTTTCCCTCAGTTACATTAGTCTCACATATACAAGGACAAACAGAGGCAGAATAGAGTTCAATAAGCTTTTATGAAAGTAACTGCATCTTAGATAATAAAGTGTGTACTGCAATAACTAGGGCGATGAAGCATGACAGGATTAAAATTGTGACAAGGAGAGTAAGGCATAAAAATAACGCTACCATATTGTCACTAGAATCATTAAGATATCTCCTACTAGGCTACATTAGAGCACAGCATGTTATGCTCAATTCTGCCCTTTAGGTTCCCCTGGGAAGATATCATCCCTCAAACCTGAGCAAGAGGCTTGTAGTCTACATAAGCAGCTGCAGCGAAGCACTCAGCAATTAGCATACAGTCGTGGTCATCTGGTTGGAATCTCCCTCTAACATACGTGGGTCAAAGTAGTGTTTTTATAATAAAACAGCTGATGTTCCAAGAAAGGATCGCCACGTAAGAGTGTGTATGTTTCTGTGAACATTAGAGACAAAGCGTATTACTTTTGCTGGCAAGCTATCAAACTGCAGCCTTGAGAGAAGCACAGAGTGAAAGAAATGTCTTGTTTAAGAACGCAGTGCTGGTCTAGGCAAAGAACAGCTAGATAGGGAAAATAAAACAAGACCGCAAATGTGGCTAAAATAATAATATAATATAACAATGCTGAATAAAATATGTCTAGGTTAAAGTGCACAGCGGCAGGCCTAGTTTGCTAAAACAACGTGTATGAAGCTATAACTAAAATGGCTACACAACACCCTCCCCTTACTGGTTCAAAGCCTAATTCTGAATGAAAGCTACTAATATTCAACCTAAGGCATATACATATATAATAATATATAAGAATGTCAATAATGACTAGTCAAAGAGACACTTGAGCATGTGTGAAAAGGACAATTTAAGGTCTTAACCGTGGCATTAAAAAAGGCTGAATTTCAAGAGTCAGAGTCATTTTTGAAGTTGCCAATCGAATCCGGGATTGAAGACAGGAAATTTTAGCAGATGGTAAGGTAGGAAGTTCATTGCCAAGGAGAATTTGTGTTCCAAAGCCTGAGCTCCAGCCAAAGCAGCATCATTCTGTGGTGTGCACAACAAGTTTAGAGCTGCATCTACCATGAAGGGCAACTCATAAGCAGCTTCCCGTAGCAAACGTACCCTCAACGCGCATGTCTGGTAATGAGTCCTCCGCGAGAATATCAACAGATCAGCGTCCAATGAAAGCAAGCCCTCAGTAGAAAGACACACTTTCAGTGCATGTTCGAATGAGCACCAGAGGCACCGAAACACATGCTGCACACAATGCAAAACCGGTTTGAATGACAGAGACCAGTCACACTCCAATTGTTCCAAGAGTATTGCTCCACGGTACTGCATCATGCGTTCACGACACAGCTGTGCTGGTGGAAGCGCTTTCAGACTTCCTTGTTGCGGCAGGACAGCCATTGCGCAGAAAAAGTAGCAAAAGCAAAATGTCACCTACTATAGCCAAAGTTATCAGAAATCCCCCGAAAATACTAGAGAATATTGAGTGGATGGCTGAAGGTATTAATCCAAATATATAGAGGAGAAAGTGTGAACAAAACCATAACCAACAGCCTTAAAGAAAATTGCAATTCCAGTAGTACTGGACGCATTAAATATTCATCCCACGAGTTCACCAAAGTGTCTCGGAAAGTTGGTACTTGAAAGGGACTGTATCTCTGCTGATCACCTTGCCACCTGAAGTGCATAGGTCTCACGTGCAGATGTGAGCGCCACATGTTTTTGAAACAATAAAGCCTTAAGTCTGCTCAACTTGTCAAAATTCACATTTGAAGTAGTGATATGGGCCATATCTCAGCTACTTCCCTCTGTCATGTAGGAGGAAAAAGTATGTTCCCACAGCATGTAACAATCCTAGAGACCAAAACTACGTAAACTATTCCAGCTCACATCCCACAACAGTTCTCACTATTGAGCAGGACATAGCTGCCATTCGAGAGCACTTGGAACGCACGTCTAATCAAGGAGACTGGGACTCCCTTCAGATAGCAAGCCAAGTTCACTGCCGATGCGTTAAATGCCCATTGCAAGGACAGCTGTTTACAAACCATTGAATGGCTGACAGAAGTCTTTCATTCACTACTGCTAAGAAAGACCTCTTTCAAGCCACTGAGACATTTGTGCGAGAAGTGTAGCTCCCACACCTCATGTATGTAACTATCTCCTAGCCTTTCATATCTGCCTACTGGAATGCATTTTAAGTAGGATGTAAATTGAAGTGTTGAAATAGGCAGATTAACCCCTTCGCTGCAAGGGCTTTTCCCTCTCATGTGCCAGGACTTTCTTTGGCTATTTGGGGCAGTTCGTGCTTAGGCCCTCATAACATTTTGTCCAAATAAGCTACCCATGACTAATTTGCGTCCTTTTTTCCCAACATCCTCGGGATTCTAGAGGTGTCCAGAGTTTGTGGGTTCCCCTGAAGGAGACCAAGAAATTAGCCAAAATACAGCAAAATAAATATTTTTTTCAAAAACAAATGGGAAACAAGGTCTGTAGAAGAAGGCTGGTGTTTCTTTCCCTGAAAATGGCACCAACAAAGGGTTTGCAGTGCTACAATCACCAGCTTCACAGCTTTCAGGAACAGGTAGAGTTGGATCATAAAACCTAATTTTTAAGCACAATTTTGGCATTTTACTGGGACATTCCCCATTTTTACTATTTTTTTGTGCTTTCTGCCTCCTTCCACTTAGTGACAGAAATGGGTATGAAATCAATGCTGGATCCCAGATAGCTAAACATTTCTGAAAAGTAGACAAAATTCTGAATTCATCAGGTGGTCATTTGTGTGGATCCTACAAGGTTTTCCTACAGAAAATAACAGCTGAAATAAAAAAATATTGAAATTGATGTAAAAAAACTGCCATTTTTCTCAATGTTTTACTCTGTAACTTTTTCCTGTAATGTCAGAGTTTTGAAAACAATATACTGTTACGTCTGCTGGACTCTTCTAGTTGTGGGGATATATAGGGCTTCTAGGTTCATCAAGAACCCTAGATACCCATAGCCAATAAATGAGCTGCACCTTGTAATTGGTTTTCATTCGATTCCGGGTATACAGCAGTTCATTTGGTGAAATATAAAGACTGAAAAATAGGTATCAAGGAAACCTTTGTATTCCAAAATAGGCACAAGATGAGGTGTTGAGAAGCAGTGGTTATTTGCACATCTCTGAATTCCAGGGTCCCCCAACTAGCATGTGAATTACAGGGCATTTATCAAATAGACAACTTTTTTACACACTGTCTTACATGTGGAAGGAACAAATGCAGAGAAAGACAAGGGGCAGTAACACTTGTTCTGCTAGTCTGTGTTCCCCCAAGACTCCTGATAAAAATCGTACCTCACTTGTGTGGGTAGGCCTAATGCCTGCTACAGGAAACGCAACATGGATATGTCACATTTTTACATTGAAATATGATGTGTTTTTTGAAAAGTGCCTAGCTGTGGATTTTGGCCTCTAGCTCAGACGGCACCTAGGGAAACCTACCAAACCTGTGCATTTTTTAAAACTAGGCACCTAGGGGAATTCAGGATGGGGTGACTTGTGGGGCTCTCATCAAGTTCTGTTACCCAGAATCCTTTGAAAACCTCAAAATTTGGCTAAAAGAACACTTTTCCCTTACATTTCGGTTACAGAAAGTTCTGGAATCTGAAAGGGGCCACAAATTTCCTTCCACCCAGCTTTCCCCCAACTCCCCTGATCAAAATGGTACCTCACTTGTGTGGGTGGCCCAGGTGCCTGCAACACAAAAAGGCAAAAAACCTGAAGAGATTGAGGGCATAGCACATATTTTTCTTTTATACATCTTTGAGCTGACTCTGCTTTGGGGACTGTTAGACCTGACAGCCTTAGGGTGGTCATCCCTAACTTTTTGCCTGCCTCCCTCCACTTTTGGGCACTGTTTTTGCTGGTTTTTAGACTCTGCGCACTTTACCACTGCTAACCAGTGCTAAAGTGCATATGCTCTCTGCCTTTAAACATGGTAACATTGGATCATACCCAATTGGATTATTTAATTTACTTATACGTCCCTAGTAGAAGGCACTATATGTGCCCAGGGCTTCTAGATTAAATGCAACTAGTGGGCCTGCAGCACTGATTGTGCAACCCACTTAAGTAGCACCTTAACCTTGTCTCAGGTCTGTGTGTGCAGTTTCACTGCCAATTCGGCTTGGCCTTTAAAAGTACTTGCCAAGCCGAAAACTCCCCTTTTTCTACATATAATTCACCCCTAGGTAACCCCTAGGGTAGGGTGCTGTGTGAATAAAAGGCAGGACATGTACCTGTGTAGTTTACATGTCCTGGTAGTGTAAAACTCCTAAATTCGTTTTTACACTACTGTGAGGCCTGCTCCCTTCATATGCTAACATTGGGGCTGCCCTCATACATTGTTGGAGTGGTAGCTGCTGATCTGAAAGGAGTAGGAAGGTCATATTTAGTATGGCCAGAATGGTAATACAAAATCCTGCTGACTGATGAAGATGGATTTAATATTACTATTTTAGAAATGCCACTTTTAGAAAGTGAGCATTTCTCTGCACTTAAATCTTTCTGTGCATTACAATCCACGCCTGGCTGGGTTTAGTTGACAGCTCCTTGTGCATTCACTCAGACACACCCCAAACACAGGATACTCAGCCTCACTTGCATGCATCTGCATTTTGAATGGGTCTTCCTTGGCTGGGAGGGTGGAGGGCCTTCTCTCACACAAAGGACTGCCACACCCCCTACTGGGACCCTGGCAGACAGGATTGAACTGAAAGGGGACCTGGTGCACTTCTAAGCCACTCTTTGAAGTCTCCCCCACTTCAAAAGCACATTTGGGTATAAAATCAGAGCATCTGCCCTACCACCTCAGACACCTCCTGGAGAAGAAACTTGTAACCAGAACCTGCATCCTGCCAAGAAGAACTGTCTGGCTGCCCAAAGGACTCACCTGACTGCTTTCTGAGAAGGATGCGGCCTTGCCCCTCCCTGGCTGTGGTGAATAAGTGCTCTCCAAGGGCTTGGATAGAGCTTGCCTCCTGTTCCCTGAAGTCTCAGGATCAAAAAGACTTCTCTCTTGCAACTGGACTCCTTGTGCGGCAAAAATTAGACACACAACTGGCTAAAAACGACGCACAGCCTGTCCTGCGGTGAAAAATTTACCACACGCCGAACCGGAACGACGCCGCTCTACTTCTCGAGGAAAAGATCGACGCGGCACCTGCGGTGCGACCGGAACATCGACGCACGGCCCACCAGATCGACGCACAGCCGACCCGGGATGACGACACCCGACTTCCAGAGGGAAAATCGACGCAACGCCTGCCGTGAGGAAGATATTTCCCCGCACCGCTCACCAGAACGACGCAGAGATTATCACAAGCCCAGGATTCCACGCACAGACCCTGGGGCGTCTGAAAACCGTGTGACCCGAAGAGGATCCACGACCGAGCGGCGGAAATCGATGCCCAGCCATCCCTGCGTGGAAACTAAACAATGCATTGACCGTGTGTGGCCCGAGAAATCGACACACACCCCTTTGTTTCCCTGCTTCTCCTCCTCTGCGGCCCTTTGCGGACATTTTTCATGTGAACCAGGTACTTTGTGCTTGAAAGAGACTTTGGGCCTGATTCTAACTTTGGAGGACGGTGTTAAACGTCCCAAAAGTGGCGGATATACCACCTACCGTATTACGAGTCCATTATATCCTATGGAACTCGTAATACGGTAGGTGGTATATCCGCCACTTTTGGGACGGTTTAACACCGTCCTCCAAAGTTAGAATCAGGCCCTTTGTTTGCTTTTAAAAGTCTTAAGACACTTTATATCACTTTTCAGTGATATCTTTACATTTTCTTATTGCATCTTTGATAATTTTGACCTGCAAATATCCAGATAAATATGATATTTTTCTAAAAGCTGTGTGGTGTATTTTTGTGGTGCTATATTGTGTTATTGTATGATTTATTGCACAAATACTTTACACATTGCCTTCTAAGTTAAGCCTGACCGTTTAGTGCCAAGCTACCAGAGGGTGGGCACAGGATAATTTGGATTGTGTGTGATTTACCTGGACTAGAGTGAGGGTCCTTGCTTGGACAGGGGGTAACCTGGCTGCCAACCAAAGACCCCATTTCTAACAGGGACCCACACAAGTGAGGTATCACTTTACTTGGGAGACTGGGGGGAATGCTGGGGAGTAGGAAATTGGTGCTGAGGCAGTGATCCTACAAAGAAAAGTGAGGAAAATATGCTTTTTTAAGCAAATTTTGAGGTTTGCAGTGAAGAGTGGGTAAGAAAATGTTGTGGGATCCACACAAGCCACATCTCTCTGGACTCCTTGGGGTGTCTAGTTTAAAAAAATGTCTGGGTTTGGTAGGTTTCCCTAGATGATGGCTGCACCCGGGGCCAAAAACATAGATGACCCCCAAACACAGGTAGTTTTGTATTATATCATTTTGATGTGTCCACCTACTTCTGTGATGTTCCAAACACTAAAATTGTGAAAAGAAACACACTTAGGTTATGTTAAAAAGACCCCTCACCCACCAACCAAGTTGGTGGCATGCTTCATCATTAGGGTCCCACCTGAGACACCTAGCGTGTCACAGGTGTGCTGAGACAACTGATTACAGCAGACACTGAAAATCTGTAAATCTGAAAACTGCACCCGTCGCACCCCAGCAAATCCGCCGGCTCCATTCGGAGCCGGCTTCAACTTTGCTGGGGCTTTCCCGCTGGGCCGGCGGGCGATCTTTTGAAGATCGCCCGCCGGCCCAGCGGGAAAGTTAGAATGCTCCCCACGGTCATTTGACCGCGGGGTGGTGTTTGGGCAGTTTCCGCCCGGCGGGCGGCGCCCGCCACCCGCCGGGGTTGGAATGACCCCCAAAATGTTGTGTGGAAGGGTGGCTGATCTTAAGGATAAGCTACCATGTGTCCATGTAGTTCATACATTAGGACACCAACATGTAGGAATACACGTTGCCGGCAATACATTGGCTGATGAAGCAGCCAAAGCATCAGTAGCTACGGCTTCTGTGGCTGCAGTGACTCGTTCTCGGACGAGGTTGGATAATGAAATACTGATTGCCGTTAAAGCTTCGGCTGCAGGCAAGTCCCTTCCGAAAGGATACCCTACGAACTATACTTACCGTATCAGTGCACAGAATGTTGCCTATGCAACGATTCCTGGGGTAGGTGATTGAGTAATCCCCAATGAAGACCAGAGATTAGAGCTGATTACGGCTGCACACGAGGGTGTCGCTTCTGCACATGCTGGTATGCAGGCCACTATAACAATTCTACAACAACGATACTGGTGGCCTGGTCTATGCAGACGGACTAAATAGTATGTCCTTTGCTGTGACATTTGTCAGCAGATTAAGGGCTCGAATATCAAACGCCCTCCGCAGACATCCCTCTTAGTGTCAGACAAGCCACTCCAATGTGTGTACCTGGACCATTGTGGTCCCTTACAGCCTGATGGTGCATACAAATACATTTTAGTGGCTGTGGATTCCTGTTCTAGATTCCTGTGGGTATGGCCACAGCGGTCGGCTGACGCCCAGACTGTTATAAAAGATTTGCTGATCTTTATCGGTACATATGCGGTTGCAG
Organism: Pleurodeles waltl; assembly: GCF_031143425.1. Classification (NCBI taxonomy): domain Eukaryota; kingdom Metazoa; phylum Chordata; class Amphibia; order Caudata; family Salamandridae; genus Pleurodeles; species Pleurodeles waltl. Next base: position 790,108,721 of record NC_090443.1, read on the forward strand.
CATTCCATTCGGACCAGGGCCCTGCATTTGCCTCTAAAGCTTTCAGGGACACCATGAGAACGATGGGTGTTGAACTCCATTACTCCTCACCATACCATCCAGAGGGAAATTCAGTCGTGGAGAGGCGGAATCGTGATCTAAAGCAGTCCTTAACAGCTCGAGTATTAGGTTCAGGCCGCAGTTGGTTACATCACCTATATGGGGTCCAGAGAGCACTGAATAATCTGCCAAGACGGTCCTTGGGGGGAAAGTCTCCCTATGAGGTTCTCTTTGGGATACCTATGTATGTCCCCTATCTTGATGCCCCTGGTATGGTGGCAGCAGAAACACCATTTGACATAAAAGAACGTCTCACTGTTTTACAGGAGCTTCAACAATTTTGTGATGATAAATCATCTGCAAGTGCTGCCACCTCTTAGGAATAACGGAATTGGCGAAAACTTCGACTGGCTGGATTCCTAACGTTGGGGATCTAGTTCGTGAGAAGATCGCTGTGAAAAAAGAGTTTGGTCCATCATACAGAGCACCTGTACCAGTCTTGGGAATAAAAGGCACCAGGACTGTCATCCTTCCACCATTGTCTGGTTCTAAATCAAATAGATTTGTCTCCATTGATGACATCAAACTACACCATGTGGCCGATTCTTCACAGTAGACCAGGAGGTCCCTTGGGTGGTTCCCGATCCCCTCTCACTACCCAACAGGACATCCATCTACATAATAGGATGAACATCGCTACTACTGACTATGCAACTATGTCAACTGCTGTTCCAGATACTTCCTCGACCATGGGGAGGGTGGAACATGAACTTTTGTTAGTTCCAGTCACAACTTCAGTGACCACCCGCTTCAAGATTTGGCAGTATTTTACACGAACACTTCCACAACTAATGATGTTGTCTATCAAGACCCTCCACGAGCGGTGGATCAGAATGCAGCAGGTCCTGTGTTTGCAGAGACTTCCTCTGGCTATTACGTAGACCTTGATGATTTTTCTTCGGATTCATCCTCAACTGAGACTGACAAACTTTCGAGAAGTAGCAAAATCTATTGATGGCATAAAAAGAACTATTTGATCTACCCATGGAACTATCTATGGTTCTGTTTGACATTTATTGCATTATTTTTATGGATTGGTTTTGTGGCTGTTTTCTTTTTACTTATTAATGATCACTATATTGCTGATAGCTCCTCTGTGGAGCCTGTTGATGAAATTTTAACACCACATCATTCTTCCCATAAGGTCCGGCGAGATTTGTCCTATGTAAATATTACAGCTATACCAATTTCTGATGGGATTGTGTGGGACAAGGTTGCATTCAATATATATGGGCCTACTGAGATTATTCAGATACCATACGTGTTCAAAATTTCAATGTCTGATGTTATTACACCTAATGTTGTCTCTGATGATTGGGATGTCCAAACAGTTGATTCCATGCTAACTGAAATGAAGGACTCTTCCACCTTTGGAAGTGATGATGTATATCATTATACAATGAATTATGGGGAAATGTTCTGCTATAACAATTGGGGACATCACTACCTACACCGTGCAACTAGATATAGGCCTCTCTTGAACTACACACAATGGGAACACTCTTCAACACCACAGGTGGGGAGTCCAAAGTATTACAGTGATAAATTTACATACTTTTCTGGGCATGATACAAAGAAAGCAGAATCGTATTATTTTAATATAACTCCGGCACAAATTAGAAAACTTTTGCTAACAGATACGAAACTGATTTATTCAGATCCCTTTGTTTCCCGGCTCTCGATTGAGGGTTACGAATATTGGAAAAACACTATTGATTTGAAAAGTGTATGGGGGACACAATATTGGCAGATACAGGGTAGGGAGGCTTTGTTTCGAGCATGCCTGATTCCTGTGCAAATTATTTTCTTAAATGACACTATTGGGCAGACATCATGTCTAGGGTTAGCAAAAATTAAAGATCTGAACACGCCCAGTATCCCTACTCCAACAAAATTTAGAGATTGCCAACACTTTCTTAATGTCTCAGAAGACAGGCTAGATGCAATGGTTAAGGCTGGTGCCTATAATTCTTCACTTTCCCGCCCCGGCGGATGGTTGGTATGGCCCGCCGACACTGATGAGTGTCAAAAGCGTTTTTTGAACTCTTCAGGGGTTTTTTCCATTCACAGGCCTGACCCTCGCTTTTTATCAGGTCAAAATATAGGTATAATTACAACATACAGTGTGGGTAAGCTGTGCCAGCAATGGGTGCAGACAAACACTTTAACAGCGGTTAGGCAACACCTGAACACTCTTTCTGACAGTGTAGACTTACAGGATTTCCTATTAGGTCCTAGGAAACAACGCTCGAAACGGTTTTTATATGCTATGTACAATGAAATTTGGAAACTTTCCCAGATTGAAGCTGCTGCACGTTTACGGCAACTAGATAAGGAAGAGTGGGAGTTGCCCTTTGACTATAGATGTCTTAACGGTGAACAGGAGGTCTTTCTTAGCGGAAGTGAATGTGAGACTGCTGTTTGTCTTTCTATGATATGCAAACAGGTGCCTCTTCACGGTCTTTGCAATGCGGGGGTCGCGAATTTGGCCTGTTTTCTGAAGGGTACTCCCGTCCCCTTGATTCGTCCAGTGTTTCATGTACTTTCCAATGGAAGTTATGTTCTACTGAACGATGAAAGCTGTTGCGGCTTGCGACCTGGAATTGCCTACGCAATCTCAGTCACGAAGGTCGTTACGTGTTGTGGACATGTTTTGTTTCCTCCCACACGAGAGATAAAAGTATCTGAAATGTGGCCCCACATAGATACTATTAATGTGAACTATGACAAGTTGAGTAGACTAAAAGCGCTATTGTTTCAGAAACAGGTCGCCTTGACATCCGCAAAAGAGATGTATGCTCTCCAGATTGCGAGATCATCAGCCGAGATACAATCCCTTTTAAATACCGATTTCCCCAAACACTTTGGAGAGCTGGTATCCAGAATATTCAATGCTTCAAGCACAACTGGGATTGTTCATTTCTTTAAGGCTGTCGGGTCTGGTTTCGTGTCCATCTTCCAGACTGTCTTCGGAGTCATCCCATCGGCCATCCATTCTCTCTTTTCCAGTGTGTTTGGTGGCTTTCCAATTATTTTGGCTTTAATTGGCGGACTACTACTGCTATTTCTTCTGATTCGCAGTGGTTGTTTCTTTCCAGCAATGGAGCCGCTCCCGTCAACCCCGCTGTGCCGTGAACACATGGTTCGGATCTTCGGTACACCTTTGTTGGTGGAACTGGAGTTTGACTGGTCGTTGTCATTCCGGCCTCTACTCTGGTGTGTACAACCGGTGTTCCGCTGCATATGGTGTCTCTTTGAAAATCTGCCTATGGTCTGTCTTGCTGTTGCACCGAAATCTCCTGTGGACCGCGAACTGCTGATGTCCTCAATGAGGGTTCATACACGGTCATGCCCCTTGAGACTGAGGTTGCTCCGCGAGGCCACCTATGAGCCTTCTGTTATAAGATCTAACATGGATGAGGACACTGCAGCGAGTATCGATACACTGGTGAATATGGCTCACTTCTGCTCTGTGGATCCGTTTGTCCGTCCAGCAATAGATTTCACTTCAGACGATGTTGACTCGTTTTTGAGGTCCTTGACTGATGACTTCGATGACATTCTTCAAGATCCTGCGTATAACACATAATTCGATGAATTTGTTTACCAATTCCTGGTTCCAAAATATGCAATTATACTAAACGTTTGCTGTACTTGTCATGGTTGATATTGACATCTCTGTATGTATTTTTAAACAAATTTTAACACACAGCAATTATTTTATTATTAGCTACATTTATTAGCTTGTTTTTCTGTTTTACCTTTGGCTTTTAGTTCAGAAGCAGCTTTTTTTAGCGTTTGGGTTCCTGTACCTTCATCATACCTGTTACGGCAATGGGGAGGGTGTAGTGAATCCTAGTTTGTTTTTAACAGGATAACAAGAGTTAGTTTAGCCGTAGGCTTGTAAACTCGTGCCCCCGTCACCTAGTGACTTTTAACCTACTTAGCTTGCTCTGTCTTAGTCCATTTAATTATTTATTTCCTTTAAGATGGCGGCCTTGTTTATAGTTAGGCCACTTTTTATGAGTTTTATTATCAGTGTCACTGCACCAAGGCGTCAAGATCAAGCACGAAAGACAAACAAACAGTAGGTGTTCACACTTAGGGATTTTCGCTCTCTATACTTTCGAGGGATTGTTGATATCAATTGCCATCCCAAGCATGCCTGTTATCTATTGTTTTGAATTACAACTACGTCAGGGGACCTTGTAGATCTGTATAAATACATCACACTTTAGACAGATAATCAGAGGGATTCCGACCAGAGGGCATCGCCACCATCGCTGATACCGATGCTGCAGTCATCTTGACGCTGACCCAGTCTTCGTGTCCCTGCGGAGTCTGAGATAGAGACCTCATTCCAAGGTAACGAGGGTTGGGGGCTCCTCTCATGGACACGACTTTGGCAGATTAGTTTTAATGAACCGAGCTCTCCTTTTAGGTAGGAGGTTAGACCTATTCTCCTTAGGGTATTAGGGCTTATTCCATCTTATACATATATATATATTTCTTATATATATCACAATGGTGGGGGTCTGTATAACAATGACTCTCTTCTTCACAATACTGTTGCTTGGTATATTCATTATCCTAATCATTGCAGTTCATGCAACTTATCGCAAATTGCAGTTATGTTGAATAAAAACGATTATAATTTCACTGCATCTGTGTTATTGCCTTTGTTTGTATGAGACATAATAAATCTGTGAGAAAAGGGTAATTTCCGTTTAACCACGACAACCCTGAGAAATCTTACTTCGAGTCCATGCGTAAGCGACTGCTGCAAATCACCTTTTACTATTGTGTTTCTGGTGAAGTACTGCTAGTAAGCCGGTAAGGTTTGGACAACATTTACAACTAGTTGTAGTAAAAGACTTAGGTGGTCATTACAATCTCGGCGGTCTTTTAAGAAGACCGCCGAGGGACCGCCGTGCGGAAGACCGCCAGTAGTGGCGGTTTGCCGTGCGACGTATTATGACCGTTGGCTGCCGTCTGTCGTTTTTCCGACGGAGAGCCGCCAACAGCCATACTTGCGGGCGGCGGGGAAGTGGAGGTTGCTCCACCTCCACCGCCACGCCAACAGAACACCGCCGAGCTAATCACGTCATGTGATTGTGCGCGGTGGTGTTCTGTTGGCGGTGTGGTGTTGGCGGAGCTGCCCCATGGCTCCCGTCCCCTCCCGGAGCATCGACGGAACAGGTAAGTCGATCGTCCGTTAGGGGGCGGTGTGGGGGGTGTTGTGTGGGTGCATGGGGGTGTGCGTCTGTGTATGTAGGGGGGGGTGTGAGTGCGTGTATGCTTGCGGGGGTGACGCGTATTTCGGAAATGTGTGCGTGTATGTCTGTATGTATGTCTGTATGGATGTGTGCATGACTGTGTGAATGTGGGTGTACGTGTCTGAATGTGTGTGTGGATGTTGGCATGTATGTCGGTGTGTGCGCGTGTATGTGTGTTGGTGGTGCCTGCGTGCATGTTGGGTGTGTGTCAGTAAAGTTATGTTGGGGGTCGGGGTGGGGAGGGGGGCCCTGCCACCTTTGGGGGGTGACAGGGGTGGTGGGGGGTGTAGGGGAGGGAGTCGGGGTGGGGGTGGGGGGTGGAGGAGACCCCTATAAGTGCGAGGGGCGGTATTGTCACGGCCGCCGGGCTGGAGACCCAGGTCTCCAGCCCAGCGGGCGGAACGGGAAAGCGGCGGATGGCCATGGCGGTAACCGCCATGGTCATAATACTGAAAAAAAGACCGCCAGCCTGTTGGCGGTCTTACCGCTGCTTTCACACCGTCCGCCAGGGTTGTAATGACCCCCTTAGTCACCTACAAACTAAAGTACTGTCATCCTGAGACCAGCAGTCTTGCTCAGAGCAAGAGTCCAAACTACGACAACCTCCATAGCCAGGAAGATGGAGCTATGGCGCAGAATCGTGGACAGGGTCAATGCCGTGGGACAGCACCCAAGAAATAGGGAGGACATCAGGAAGAGGTGGAATGACCTACGGGGGAAGGTGCATTAAACGGTCTCAAGGCACAACATCGTGGTTCAGCGGACTGGCGGCGGACCCCCACCTCCTCCACCACAACGAACAACATGGGAGGAGCAAGTCTTGACCATCATGCATCCAGAGGGATTCGGAGGAGTCGGTGGAGGATGGGACACTGGTAAGTCAAATCTTAACTAACATATCCCCCACCCTACCTGCATGCTATCACACACCCCCACCCTCACACCCTCCCCTATCACCTAAAATCCTCACTAATGTACTAATAACACAAACCACCCATCCCAATACCAAGCCCTGCATGACACAACTAAGCATGGACACCCAGCACTAAAGCATGCCCACTGCACATACCCATAACACCCCCCAACCATCATCACACAAGCCCCCACACAGGAATGCCTGCACTGGGGTACAAAGACACCCACCCATTGCACACCATCACACACACAAATGCATTAATCATGCTATTATGCCCCTGCAGGAACCCGAAGGACAGTCACCACACCAGAGGGTCCAGACAACACCACTCCACCCCCAGAAGAGGCCCACAGTGACAATAGCAGCTCTGCCCTACTGGATCCTGATGACCAGCCCGGACCATCGTGGGCCACGGGACAGTCGGTTCCCCTTGCACAGGCACAGCCCAACACTGACCTTCCACCCTCTGGTAACACCAGCACAGCACCCACCCAGCGGGCCCAAACCTCCGTACCCAGGACAGGTCAATCAGCGGTGTGTCCACCACTACAGGGAACCCAGGGTAACCCACAACCCCAACAACAACAGGGACCTGGGGGCAGTCGTAGTGGGCACACAGTCCAGGGGACGGAGGCACAGGAACACAGGGGAACTGGCAGGGCTGCTGTGCGACAGGGGGCGGACAGGCCAAGGGAACCCACTCTCCACGAGGCCCTATCCTCCATCATGGGAGCATACCACCACTCCCAGGAGACGATGGCGACGGTCCTGGACAAGTTCCATGAGACCCTGCGCCTGCAGGAGGAACAGTATTTGGGGTTCAGGGAGGAGCTCAGGACCATCAGCTCCGCCCTGGGCACCATTGTAGGGGTTCTGAAGGACATACAGCAGACCTTGAGGGACACCGTGGCACTCCAAGGGGCCCCTGACACTAGCCAGGACGATGAACTGCCCACCACCTCCGCCGGTGCTTGTGGACAGGACGCCCCGCCACAGGACCACCACACCAGCACCCCACCCCCTGCAGATGGACAACCACCACGCAAGCGGTCCCTGAGATCCAGGAAGAGGACAGAGCAAGATGGCAAGACCCCCGCCAGGAAATGAGACCACCCTGATTGTCCTCCCACTGTCCCACTTTGTTACCCTGTCCATACTTAAACTGCCCCAGCTCCACTTCCTATGCCCAGATGGGCAGTGCACCTGTGAGACTAATAGTCTGGACTCTGCCATGGACATTCCTCCGCCATCACCCATCCTCATTTTACAACCCCCTCCCATTTCTGAGCACTTCAATAAACACCCTTGAAACACAAAACAATCTGGAGTCAGTCTGTGATATTGTAAATATGTATTATCAATGACAGAGTCATAATGCATTTCCCATTGTAAAGCCAACATACCTATGTCACACATCACAAGTCCTTGAAGGATGCAAGCAGATGACACACGTTGGTAACCACACCTGTGAAACCGTACTGGAAAGGTACAACTCAGTTACCAAATACTGGTTGAAATCGACAGACAGGATAGAGGTAGACGTGTGAAAGTTAATGTAATGGTAAAAATGAAAATGCTCTCACCTGTGTCTCACTGGAAATATTGCTGTATGACTGACTCCCTGTTGTCGTTGTATTCTTCCTCAGCTTCCTCCTCATCACTGTCCACAGGCTCCACAGCTGCTACAACACCGTCATCTGGACCAACCTCCTGCAGAAAAGGCACCTGGCGTCGCAAAGCCAAATTATGAAGCATCGAGCAGGCGATGATGATCTCGCCCACCTTCTTCGGTGAGTAGAATAGGGAACCACCTGTCATTTGGAGGCACCTGAACCTGGCCTTCAGGAGGCCGAAGGTGCGTTCGATCACCCTCCTAGTTCGCCCATGGGCCTCATTGTACCGTTCCTCTGCCCTGGTCCTGGGATTCCTCACTGGGGTCAGTAGCCAGGACAGGTTGGGGTAACCAGAGTCCCCTAATAGCAATACATGGTGCCTCTGGAGTTGAGCCATCATATCAGGGATGCTGCTATTCCGCAGGATGTAGGCATCATGCACTGAGCCAGGGAACATAGCATTTACCTGGGAGATGTACTGCTCTGCCAAACAGACCATCTGAACATTCATAGAATGATAACTCTTCCTGTTCCTGTACACCTGTTCACTCCTGTGGGGGGGGACCAGAGCTACATGGGTCCCATCAATGCAACCTATGACGTTGGGGATATGTCCAAGGGCATAGAAGTCACCTTTAACTGTAGGCAAATCTTCCACCTCAGGGAAAATGATGTATCGCCTTACGTGTTTCAGCAGGGCAGACAACACTCTGGACAAAACGTTGGAAAACATAGGCTGGGACATCCCTGATGCCATGGCCATTGTTGTCTGAAAAGACCCACTAGCAAGGAAATGGAGCACTGACAGCACCTGCACGTCAGGGGGGATTCCAGTCGGATGGCGGATTGGTGACATCAGGTCTGGCTCCACCTGGGTACATAGTTCCTGGATTGTGGCACGGTCAAAACGGTAGGTGACGATGACATGTCGCTCTTCCATTGTCAACAGGTCCACCAGCGGTCGGTACACCGGAGGATTCCGCCATCTTCTCACATGTCCCATCTGACGGTGCCTACGAAGGACAACAGCGACGAATCAGTCATTTTTCATCCAGGTATGTACCCACAGTTACACACAAGACTACACCACTCACAAAACCCTTCCTGTATGTGTGTTGAGTGTAGGCCTAGCTATGTGTGACGCAGAGGTAAATATAGCCATGTGGACCCCTGAAATGGCGGCTGCCTGACCTCTAAACTGGGACAATGGGATTGTGGGGTAACTGCGCTGGTGTTGCACACTGTCGCGGTAGGCCGTCGTAGACCGTGGCGCAATGGTGCATTGGTTAACATAGGACCCTATGGGTCTCAGGAGCCAATGAACAGGTGCGCCGGCGGTGATGATGCACACCGCCGCAGACGTCACCGCCGCGGACGTCACCGCCATTTTCTATCTGTTCCATCACTAGATACCTGACCTTCGACAGGAGAGGACCTACACTGCAAGTGCTTCTGTGACCTCAGTCTGGAAGCTTCGTCTGGGGAAAGGGCCCCTGCCTTCACTGCTCAGGAGTTGGAGAAACTGGTAGACAGGGTCCTCCCCCAGTGCACGCTACTCTACGGTCCTCCAGACCAACAGGTTAGTACACAGGGAGCACATTGTATGGGCTAGGCCTGGGTGGAGAGTGCTGGTTGGAAGAGGGAAGGGGGCAGAGTTCATAGAACATGAATGCATGTGAATGAATGGCCCACATGGCCAGAGTAGGGAGGGGGCCACTCACATCGTCGGTGCAGTTGGTAATGACTGTTCCTCTTCCCTTGTGCATGTCATGTAGGTCAGCGCCCACCAGAAGAGGGACATCTGGCGTGCCATCGCCAAGGACGTCCGGACCCTGGGGGCCCACCAGAGACGGGGCACCCACTGCCAGAAAAGATGGGAGGACACTCGCCGCTGCAGCAAGAAGACGGCGGAGGCTCAGCTGGGGATGGCCTCCCAACGTGGGAGGGGTGCCCTTCGCACCATGACCCCCCTGATGTTCTGGATCCTGGCGGTGGCCTACCCGGAGTTGGATGGGCGCTTGAGGGCATCACAGCAGACACAAGGGGGTGAGTACAACCTCATTCTGTGGACTTTGTGCGCAGTAGAGGGGTCTGGGTGAGGGAGAAGGCCTGTGGGTGTACCTAGGCCAGCCAGAAACACGAAGACTAGGCCCCTCTGTAATGCAGCCCATGTGGCACTCTACCCCATCTCAGTAGAGTGCCAAGTACAGGTATAGTTGCCCCTGTGGCATCCATGTGTGCAGATGTCCACCTTTGCCATGTAGGCCATATCCCAGAAATTGCATATGCAGAGGGCAGGAGCACGGCGTAATGCAGGGGGCTGCTGTGTCTGTCTTGTCCGCCAACGGTAGCGGTATGCCATGCACTCAAACTGTCTTTCTTCTGTCCCCCCCTTTTTCTGCTCCCCCTGTTCTTTTGTACATCAGCATCATCAGGCGGAGGTACAGTGGCACCGGAGCACAAGGGAGCTGCATCCCACATGGCCATGGAGGGCCACACCACAGACTCTGAATACACCAGTGGGACGGAGGGCGAGGGGAGCTTCACGACGGCCACCGGATCACCAACCAGCGAAACGGACTTGTCTGCCGATGGGGGCTCCCTTGTGGTGGTGGCACCATCTGTGGGCCCCACTTCTACAGGTACAGCCGCCACCTCCCCTACCAGCACTGCCCTCCCAGGAGCCCCTCAGCGTTCTCCCCGTGCCCGCTCACCCAGGAGGGTGGGCATCACCTTCGCCCCAGGCCCCTCAGACCCTGCCCCAGTCACCCCTGCTGCCCTCAGTGAGGAGGCCATTGACCTCCTCAGGTCACTCACTGTTGGGCAGTCTACCATTGTGAATGCCATCCAGGGTGTAGAACGAGAGTTGCAACACGGTAATGCATTCCTGGAGGGCATTCATTCTGGTCAGGCTGTCCTTCAGCGAACCCTGCAATCTCTGGCCTCAGCACTAATGGCAGCCATTGTCCCTGTCTCTAGCCTCCACCCAGACCCAATCCCCTGTACCCCAGCCCATCCCAAGCACACCTACAGACCAGCATGCACAGAAGTCAGCACACACAAGTAGCTCAAGCAAACATAGGCACCACACAACCCACAGGCACTCACGCAAGCCTCACCCACGTACAGACACAGCAACATCCACTGCCTCCACCGTGTCCCCCTCCTCCTCTTCTCCCTCCTCCCTCCCAGTCTCGTCTACACACACACCTGCATGCACCACATCTACAGACACCATGAATCGCACAAGGACACCCAGCACCCCAAGCCGCTCACCTGCACTCACCACCTCCACTGCCATTTACACGTCCCCTGTGTCCTCTCCCAGTGTGTCTGTGACGCCCCCTCCCAAAGTACACAAACGCCGGCAATCACACACCCAACATCCATCCACCTCACAACAACCTCCAGTACCTGCACCTGCACCCAAAACACCTAAAGTGACACCTCCTACAACCACCTCCTCTTCCTCCACTTCCAGACCCCCTTCAACTACCCATCCCAGTGTTCATCAGAAACTGTCCCTCTGTAAAGTTGACCTTTTTGCCCCCACCCCCCCCCCCTCTGATTCATCAGTCCTGTCGTAGCGCCTCAGCCAAAAAGCCTCCAATACCAGTGGTGCCTGTTCAAGGTTTGTGGAGTGCACCGGCTACCAGGGCAGGCAGTATGACCCGGAGCCAAGGCACTGGCAGCCCACCCCCTGTCAAGGCTCTGAAATTGGAGAGTGGACGACGGGACCGTGTGAAGACTCCTGGTGGGAAAACAACTGACATGGGTTCCAAGGGGATTGGAGAGTCAGCTGTGACTCCACCAAAGGTGGGGAAGGGCCAGAGGAAGTCTACCCAGCCTGTTGTGAGTGTCACGGCGGAGAAGGGCGGCATCATTCCCGGCGGTCGAGACACAACCGCCAGCACCGTTATCACTGGTCAAGAGACCACCGCCACCGCCGGAGTCATTGCCCAGGAGGGCCCAAGTATCGTCACTGGTCAGGAGACCACCGCCGGAGTCACAGCCCAGGAGGGCCCAAGTATCGTCACTGGTCAGGAGACCACCGCCGGAGTCACAGCCCAGGAGGGCCCCAAGTATCGTCACTGGTCAGGAGACCACCGCCGGAGTCACAGCCCAGGAGGGCCCAAGTATCGTCACTGGTCAGGAGACCACCGCCGGAGTCACAGCCCAGGAGGGCCCAAGTATCGTCACTGGTCAGGGGACCACCGCCACCGCCGGAGTCTGTGCCCAGGAGGGCCCCGGCTGCCACAGCCCAGGTGGGCTATGAGGGAACGTCATGCCACACACCAATGCCCAGTGTAGGGAACGTCATGCCACACACCAATGTCTGTACCAGAACCGCCATGACAAAGCACCGCTGAACAGGGCATAGACCGCCATGGTGAAGACCACTGAACAGTCCAGAAATGCCATGGCAAAGCACCGCTGAACAGGGCATACACCGCCATGGTGAAGACCGCTGAACAGTCCAGAACCGCCATGGCAAAGCACCGCTGAACAGGGCATAGACCGCCATGGTGAAGACCGCTGAACAGGGCAAGCACCGCCATGGCAAAGCACCGCTGAACAGTCCAGAACCGCCATGGCAAAGCACCGCTGAACAGGGCAAAGACCGCCATGGTGAAGACCGCTGAACAGTCCAGAACCGCCATGGCAAAGCACCGCTGAACAGCCCAGAACCGCCATGGCAAAGCACCGCTGAACAGTCCAGAACCGCCATGGCAAAGCACCGCTGAACAGGGCAAAGACCGCCATGGTGAAGACCGCTGAACAGTCCAGAACCACCATGGCAAAGCACCGCTGAACAGTCCAGAACTGCCATGGCAAAGCACCGCTGAACAGGGCAAAGACCGCCATGGTGAAGACCGCTGAACAGTCCAGAACCGCCATGGCAAAGCACCGCTGAACAGGGCATAGACCGCCATGGTGAAGACAGCTGAACAGGGCAAGCACCGCCATGGCAAAGCACCGCTGAACAGTCCAGAACCGCCATGGCAAAGCACCGCTGAACAGGGCAAAGACCGCCATGGTGAAGCCCGCTGAACAGCCCAGAACCGCTATGGCAGAGCACCGCTGAACAGGGCATGCACCTGGTAAGAATGAATAGACCACCACATCAAGCATCCTTATCCAATGTGAAGCTGGGACAGTGACAGTGACAGGAACTTTCACGGGGAGACTAATCCAGTCTGGGAACGAGTCCCCCTCCAGAACCAGTGGAGACATGCATCCACTACCTCAGTCCTGCACAGGATGAAGCACTCTGGGCACAAGTCCCCCTCCAGAACCAGTGGAGACATGCATCCACTACCTCAGTCCTGCACAGGATGAAGCACTCTGGGCACCAGTCCCCCTCCAGAACCAGTGGAGAATGTTATCGACTTGAGAGACTGTAGCTTTGCACTCCCCAGGATGGCACAGTGGGCAACCCACCACTGTAGAGACTTGAGAGACTGTGGCTTTGCACTCCCCAGGATGGCACAGTGGGCAAACCACCCACTGTAGAGACGTGAGAGACTGTGACTTTGCACTCCCCAGGATGGCACAGTGGGCAAACCACCCACTGTAGAGACTTGAGAGACTGTGGCTTTGCACTCCCAGGATTGAAGAGTGAGCAAGCCACCCACTGTAGAGACTTGAGAGACCGTGGCTTTGCACTCCCCAGGATGGAACAGTGGGCAAACCACCCACTGTAGAGACTTAAGAGACTGTGGCTTTGCACACCCCAGGATGGCACAGTGGGCATGGAGCCCCGTCGTGGATCTGGCTTTGCAGTCATCCGGCTGAGGTGCCCCCCCTTCACTTCCCCCTGAGGTGCCTGTAGTATTTCTATCTGATACCCCGTCAGTGTTCTATCTGATTGTGGTCAGGTATATTTTGTGGGCCTCGCCCATGCATTTTTAGACTGTTGGTGCACGGACATTGTTATGTACATATCTGCACTACTTCTCGTAATGTATATATTTCGGCCTGAATTTCATATACAGTATATCTGTATATTTTTGCAAGACATGTATATTGCAACATTACAATGTTTGAACGGATTTCACTTTGTCTGTTCAGGTGAGCGTTTTCCCATTGCAGCAACTGTTTCCGCCGTGTTTTTATCCACGGTGAATCCGCCCCGGAAAAGGTGGCGGATTGGCGGGTTGTGATACTATGGGCGGTACATTGTCTTCCGCCTGTCTGTTGGCGGTGACCGCCGTGCTGCTTGTCTATACCACCGTGGTGGGTGGTGTGCTAAAGTGGCTGTCTTTGTTGGCGGTTTCCGCCAGGGTCATAATTCCCTTTTTTTATCCGCCGCCCTGTTTGCGGTATTACCGCCGCTTTAACACCGTCCGCCAGGGTTGTAATGACCACCTATATGTCTTACCTTAACCATACACAGCACCCTGCCTTTGGGGCTACCTAGGGCAGACCTTAGGGGTGCCTTACATGTAAGAAAAGGGTATGTTTTAGGCCTGGCAAGTGGGTACACTTCCCAAGTCAAATATACAGTTTAAAACTGTACACACAGACACTGCAGTGACAGGCGGAGACATGATTACAGAGCTACTTAGGTGGGTGGCACAACCAGTGCTGCAGGCCCACTAGTAGCATTTGATTTACATGCCCACCTGTAGTGCACTTTACTAGGGACTTACTAGTGAATCAAATATGCCAATCATGGATAAGCCAATTACATATACATTTGGTAAAGGAGCACTTGCATTTAGCACTGATTAGCAGTGGTAAAGTGCCCAGAGTAACAAAAACAACAAAACAGAGTCCAGCACACATCAACAACCTGGGAAACAGAGGCAAAACGTTAAGGGAGACCACGCCAAGGATGAAAAGTCTAACATGTGTCCCCCACCGGGTGAAAGTGGAGAGCAACTACCCAACCTCATGGGAGTTCTCATCACTAAGGCAGAAGAACCTGGACAGACCATCAGCATTGGCGTGCTCTGTGCCAGTACGGTGTTCCACTGTAAAGTCCATCCCCTGTGGGGAGATGGACCACCTCAACAGTTTGGGATTTTCACACCTCATCTGCATTAACCATCTGAGGGGCCTGGGGTCGGTCTGAACTCGGAAGTGAGTCCCAAACAAGTAAGGTCTTAGCTTCTTCAGTGCCCAGACCACAGCAAACGCTTCACGTTCTATGGCACTCCACCTACGTTCTCTGGGTAGTAACCTTCTGCTAATGAAGGCTACAGGTTGATCTAGGCCCTCTTCAGTAAGCTGTGAGAGTACTGCTCCAATACTATGCTCTGAGGCGTCTATTTGCACAACAAACACCTTGGAGTGGTCAGGTGCCTGCAGCATAGGTGCTGTGCGCATGGCAGCCTTGAGGGCTTCAAAAGCGTTCTGGCAAGCCTCTGACCAGGTCATTTTCCTGGGTTGCTTCTTAGAAGTCAACTCAATTAAGTGGGTAACAATGGTACCATATCCCTTAAAAAACATCCAGTAAGATCCTGTGAGACCTAAAAAGGCTCTCACTTCAGTCTGGATCTTGGGAGGCTCCCAAGCCAGAATTGTGTCAATCTTAGGCTGTAGGGGTGCCACCTGGCCACTCCCCACCTGGTGTCCTAAGTACACCACAGAACCCTGCCCTATTTGGCACTTGCTCACTTTAATAGTGAGGCCTGCCTTCTGCAGGGCCTCCAACACTCTCCAGAGGTGTTGCAGGTGTTCCTCCCATGTGGATGTCATCCAGGTAGGTGGCACTGAACTCATCCAGCCCAGCCAACACCTGGTTGACCAACCTCTGAAAGGTAGCAGGGGCATTCTTCATCCCAAATGGCATCACTTTAAATTGAAAGTGTCCACCTGGGGTAGGGAATGCTGATCTCTCCTTGGCCCCCTCAGTTAAGGCAATATGCTTGTACCCAGATGTTAGATCAAACGTACTGAGGTACTTGGCAGCTCCCAACCGGTCAATGAGCTCATCAGCTCAGGGGATGGGGTATGCGTGAGTCTTGCTGACCACATTGAGTCCCCGGTAGTGCACACAGAACC
Organism: Pleurodeles waltl; assembly: GCF_031143425.1. Classification (NCBI taxonomy): domain Eukaryota; kingdom Metazoa; phylum Chordata; class Amphibia; order Caudata; family Salamandridae; genus Pleurodeles; species Pleurodeles waltl. The sequence continues at coordinate 790,124,635 of NC_090443.1, forward strand.
TGAGTTCTGGAGTGGCACCAGGTGCAGCAGCTTTTGGGACCAATACCACTGGGCTGGCCCAAGAACTGCTGGAGTGCTCAATAACCCCTAGGGTAAGCATTTTGGATACCTCATCCTTAATGCATGCGCGGACCCTGTCATTCACCCTGTAAACCTTCTGTTTAATGGGTGTATTGTCCCCACTGTCCACAGCATGTGTGCACCAGTGTGTGACTCCTGGGATCAGGGAAAGCAGTAAGGAAAACTGTCCCAATGCATGGCAACAGTCACCTTGCTCCTCCTCAGTCATGGATGGGGAGAGGATCACTCGCTCCACTGACCCATCTTTTTCTCCTGCAGACAGGAGGTCAGGAAGAGGCTTGCTCTCCTCCTCTACCCCATCATCTGTTGCAAGGAACATTAACAGCTCAGTCTGCTCAAAGTGTGGCTTGAGGCGGTTGACATGCAGGACCCTTAAAGGGTTCCTTGGAGACCACAAGTCCACCAAGTAGGTGACTTCACTCTTGCGCTTCACCACCTCAGATGGCCCAGTCCACTTATCCTGAAGCGCCCTAGGCTCCACTGGTGCCATCACCCACACTTTTTGTCTAGGTTGAAACACGACCAGAGTGGCATTCTGGTCATGCCAGCGTTTCATGTCCTCCTGGCTTGCTTCCAGGTTCTGCTGAGCAAGACTCCTGAAGTGGGCAGTCTGGTTTCTCAAAGCTAGCATGTAACTGAATACAACCGGCGGGGGTTTACTAGGAGCTTTCTCCAAAGCTTCCTTAACCAGACTCAAAGGTCCCCTCACAGGGTGCCCATAAATCAGCTCAAAGAGACTAAACCCAAGTCCCTTCTGAGGGACCTCCCTGTAGGTGAACAGAATGCATGGCAAGAGGACGTCCCACTTCTGCCTCAAGGGCTCTGACAGGCCCATGATCATGCCTTTTAAGGTGTGGTTGAATCTCTCAACCAGACCATTACTTTAGGGGTGGTAAGGGGTGGTGAACTTGTAGGTTACCCCACACTCCTTCCACAGAGACTTCACATAGGTGGATATGAAGTTGGTACCCCTATCAGATACCACTTCCTTGGGGAACCCCATTTCGGTAAAAACCCCCATCAAAGCACGACCCACCAATTGATCTCAAGGGAATGGTTTCTGGGTACCGGGTGGCATGGACCACCAAGACCAGGATAAACCTGTTGCCCATGGCTGTCTTGGGATACAGAGGCCCCACAATGTTAATGCCTACCCTCTCAAAGGGAGTATTGACAACAGGCAAAGGTTGGAGGGGAGCCTTACATTTCCTCCCACTCTTGCCACTTGCCTGGCAGGTCTGACAAGACCTGCAATGTGCATCTGAGTGCCTGTGCAATAGGGGCCAGTAAAAGTGGGTGACAAGCCTCTCAAAGGTCATGTCCTGCCCCAAATGTCCAGCTAAAGGCACATCATGAGCCAACCCCTGCAGGAAGGCCCTGAAGCACTGGGGTGCCACCAGCACACGGGCTGACCCAGGCTCAGGAACCTTAGGCTCACTATACAGGAGGTCATCCTCCCAATATATCAGCAAACCCTTCAAAGTAGGGCATGCCTTCTGTGCTGCACAGAATGCTTCCCTGGTGTGCCCCCCTTCCTGCAGCCACTGCGACAGCTCAGGGACCTCCTTCAGTTCAGCCACCTGTTCCCCTGTAGGCCCCGAGCGTCACCCTCAGGCTGTGCCTCCTCCTGGACCGTGGGAACTTCAGGGGCCGGTTTCCTGTGCCCCCTGCCCTTCCACTTCTTGGCGGTCCCCTGGGCCACTGTTTCAGGCTCCAGGGGCTCTTGATTACCCTGACGGGCTGCCATTGACCGGGTGGATACGCATACCCACCCAGGCAGACCCAACATCTCCAAGTGAGACCTGTGTTCCACCTCCTTCCAAGGGGAGTCCTCCAGGTCATTGCCTAGCAAACAATCAACAGGCATGATTGGACTCACAGCTACCTTCAAGAAACCTGGGACCCCCCCACCATTCAAAGGGAACCTGCGCCACTCTGCACAGGCACTCTGAGTTGTCCACTGCAACTACTTGGTGAAGTACCCGGGGATCCATCTGCTCTTCAGACACCAGCTGACTCCTCACTGTAGTCACACTGGCTCCTATGTCTCTCAGAGCCTCCTCCCCCTGTCCATTAATGGTCACCCACTGCCTGTACTTGTTAGTGTTCTCAGGCACTAGGGTTCTCTGGACCATCTCACTGTCCCCTAGTGAGACAAGGGTCATCTCAGCTGGTTCCCACCCACCTAAAACCAACTCCTCCCCAAGCACTACACTGGCTAAATCCTGGGAAGGTGCACCAGTGGGTGTTGGTGTACTTTTGGGGCATTTGGGGTCCCCCCTCACATGACTCACGTGGTCACATGTATAGTACTTACCTGGGGGGCCACCTGCCACTGGCTTCCCTTTGGAGAATCACTCCACTGGGGGTGTTGGGAATCCTTACCCTGGGAATCAGTTTGGGACCCTTTAGAGAACTTCCCCTGTTTACCCTTACCCCCAAATTCTTCTGAGAGGGACCCTGCCCACCCTTAGCGTGGTCTCTGCCATAACTCTTTTGGACCCTTGTGCTCTCCCAACGGTCCACTTCCTGCGCGAGCTTCCTGGGGTCAGTCAGCTTGCTGTCAATAAGGTGCTGGCGCAACTCTGGAAAACATAAACTGTACAAGTGCTCCCAAGCAATCAGATTGTAAAGCCCCTCATACATAGTTACCTTATTACCCTTCACCCACCATCCAGTGACCTGCAATAAGAATCAACACATTCCAACCATGTTTGTGATTCCTTCTTCTTGTAGGACCTAAACTTATCCTTGTACTGCTCAGGGGTGAGACCAAACCTTGTGAGTAGGGAATCCTTCATGATAGTGTAGGTGAGACTCTGAGCATCCCCTAAGGCTGTCAGTGTATCCCTCCCCTCTACCTTAAAGTGCTTCCACAGACTCGCCCCCCCAATGAGCTTCAGGGACCAGATTCATGTGGATAGCAGACTCATACACCTTGAACCACAAGTACATGTCATCCTCCCTCTTGTAATCGTTCACAAGGTCTTTAGGAATATGCACCCTTCTCCCAGGCTGCATTGTAGGATTGCTGCCACCATCTCTACTGGATTGGCCCACCAATTGATCTATGATCCAGCTCTCTCAAGCTAAGCTCATGAGCCATCACTAACTTCCTCTCCTCAATGGCCAGCCTTCTCTGCTCCAATTGGTACTCCCTTTCTGCCTGTCTGTCCTGTAACTCCTCAGGTGTCAGACCCTTAGATGAGACACTGCTACCTGCCCTGGAGACCTTCTCCCTGGACATAACAGGTCCACCCACAATACCATTGTGTTTGGAACACTCTTCCTCTCCCTCCTCATCTCCCTCATCCTCTGTGTGCCCTTCAGTGCTCTTGGCTGTCACCCAGGCCTCAGTGTCTTTTGCAGCTCCTCCTTCCTGGATGACCTTTTAATGGGACAATGAAAACATTTACAGAACTGCTTCAACTGAGCCTTGGTATAAATCTCCAATTTCTCAAGGTCAGAGTCAGCTCCAACTGATGCATCTCCAGCTTGGGACATGATGAAGATTCAAAAACAAGTTCAAAGTTCCAAAGGCAGAAAAACAGGTTCCGAAATGAAGTTCCAAAGAAAGTCAACCAAGGAATCAGCGAAAAAATAGAAGTAGAACAAAAACAGCCCCAAAGAGAAAAACAAGAATCACAAGGCAAGTAGTATGTGGTCACGTAGTGGTCTGAACTCAAACCGTAGTGTACACTTAATCACTGTATGTCAAGTACAAATACAAGTCCAAATCCCATTGCTGCTGCCAATGATAGAAATGGGGTCTTTGGTTGGCAGTCAGGTTACCCCCTGTCTAAGCAAGGACCCTCACTCTAGTCAGTGTAAAAGAGAATCACCCTCAGCTAACCCCTTCTCACCCCCTTGGTAGCTTGGCACGAGCAGTAGGCTTAACTTCAGAGTGCTAGGTGTAAAGTATTTGTACCAACACACACAGTAACTTCATGAAAACACTACAGAAGGGCAGAAAACAGGTTTAGAAAAATAGGAAATATTTATCTAAACAAAACAGGACCAAAACAACAAAAATCTACAATACACAAGTCAAGTTATCAATTAAAAAGCAAAAAGAGTCTTTATGTAGTTTAAAACACACACTAACACTGTTAGCGTGAAAATGTACCTTGGGTACGTCAAAAATAACCCCGCACAGGTGAGTGTGCATCAAAAAGGGCTTGCCATGCGTCGATTTCACTCACAAGCGAGACCTTTCGTCGGTTCGGGCTAGTCATTTCTTCTCTACGCAGGAGAGCAATGTGTCGATCCGGTCAGCATCCTCGGGTCGGGGCAGGCCTTGCATTGTTTTTACACGCCCAGCGGTGCTTGCATTGGAAATCCAGCCGCACGATGATCTGAAAACCACGCAGCGCAGGTTGCGATCTCCCAGCCTCCGTCAGTGATGCTGCGCGTCGTTACTCCTGCTCTGTGCGTCGATTCTTCAGTTGTGTTTCCGGCGAGCGTCGATATTCAGCCGCGGAGCTGGCGGCGTGTCATTTCTTTAGCCGCAAAGCAGAGTTGCGTCGATCTTTTCCCCGCACAGTGCTCTGTGCATGGATTTCCTCCTCTTAGGCTGCCAGCTTCTCCTTTCAGGGTCCCAGGAACTGGATAGGCACCACAGGGCAGTGTAGGAGTCTCTCCAGAGACTCCAGGTGCTGGCAGAGAGTAGTCTTTGCTGTCCCTGAGACTTCAAACAACAGGAGGCAAGCTCTAAATCAAGCCCTTGGAGATTTCTTCTCAAGATGGAAGGCACACAAAGTCCAGTCTTTGCCCTCTTACTCTGGCAGAAGCAGCAACTGCAGGATAGCTCCACAAAGCACAGTCACAGGCAGGGCAGCTCTTCTTCCTCAGTTCTTCAGCTCTTCTCCAAGCAGAGGTTCCTCTGGGTTCTAGAAGTCTTCTAAAGTCTGTGGTTTTGGGTGCCCTTCTTATACCCATTTTCTCCTTTGAAGTAGGCCTACTTCAAAGCAAAGTCTCTCTTGATTGTGAAATCCTGCCTTGCCCAGGCCAGGCCCCAGACACTCACCAGGGGGTTGGAGACTGCATTGTGTCTGATGCCCCAACAGTGTTCTCTCCGTACTGAGGCAGGAGTCAAGTGGGGCCTTGGTCTATGTGATATGGCCCTGTGGCCCACAGACATTATGGACTGGGCAGTGTCCCTCCATTTGTATATATTGTAGATACTGTTTTGTGCTTTGAGGACGTATTTCTAGAACTTTATATTATTACACTGACTTTAATCACTTCCTTTTGTCCTTGCTTTATTCCTGAAATGTAATGTTGCATCTGTTTGTGTGTATATTGTTGGGGGTGGGGGTGTAGTTTGTTGCGTTTGTGTGTCACTCTCTTTTTCCTCCCCCCCTCCCTTGAGTGCTAGGGGCGGTACTCATCGTGGTCGTCTTCGCTGCCATTGGTATTCCTGGTGTAGGATGAGGTAAACCATCATGGGTAACACCTGTAGTTCAGGCTCCATGGCATCGTGGTTCTTCCTTGAGTGTCCAGAGGTGAGCAGTTTCCCTTCTGTGTACTGTTTCCACCATGCTTTTGATGGTGTTGGTACCGCCCTGGAAAAGGTGGTGGATTGGTGTATCGTAACACAGTGAGTGGAACCTTGTCTTCTGTCTGGCTGTTGCCGGTTACCGCCACGGTGCTTGTTGCTACTGCCGTGGAGGTCGGTGTGTTAAAGTGGCTGTCTGTGTTGGCGGTTTTCACCGTGGTCATAATTAAAACATTTTACCGGCATCCTGTTGGCGGTATTACTGTTGCTTTATCACCGACTGCCAGGGTTGTAATGAGGGCCTATATGTACTCATCACCAAAAGGGTCTATCAGACATAGGGGATCATTACGACCCTGGCGGACGGTGTAAAAGGTGGGGTAATACCGCAAACAGGCCGGTGGAAAAAAAAAGGGAATTACGACCCTGGCGGTAACCGCCAACAAAGACAGCCACTTTAACACTTCGCCCGCCACGGCGGTACAGACAAACAGCGTGGCGGTCACCACCAACAGACAGGCGGGAGACAAAGTACCTTCCACACTTTTACAACACACCAATCCGCCACCGTTTCCGGGGCGGAAACAGCCTTTGCTATGGGAAAATGCTCCCCTCAACACACTCCACGAGGAACGATGACTCCATGGAGCCGGAACTCCAAATGCTACCTGCCCTTGTCTTTCTGCTCCTGTACGAACAACAGCGACGTAGGCGCAGAAAATACCGGTGAGTACTGCATCTATGACACGGGGAGGGGGGAGGCAAAAGTTAGGGGGATACCCACCAAACACCCCTACCCCCACCCTCGCATATTACAACATACACACCAATGCAGTCAAAAATATCACATTAACAACCCACAATCCCCCCGGAAGAATGCAAAGACAAAGCGAGATCCGTTCAAATATTGTAATGTGCCAATATACATGTCATATAAAAATATACTGAATCATATCTCGAAATCTGTCATATTTATATATACAATACAAGAAGTAGTGCAGATATGTACACAACAATGTCCGTGCACCAACAGTCCAAAAATGCATGGGCGAGGCCCACAATAGATACCTGACCGAAATCTGAGAGAACACTGCCGGGGCATCAGATTGAAACACCACAGTACAGGCACCTCAGGGGGAAGGGAAGGGGGGGCACCTCAGCCACATGACTGCAAAGCTAGATCCACGACGGGCTCCATGCCCATTGATGTATCCTGGGGAGTGCAAAGCCACAGTCTCTCAAGTCTTTACAGTGGGTGGGTTGCCCACCGGACCATCCTGGGGAGTGCAAAGCCACAGTCTCTCAAGTCTCTACAGTGGGTGGCTTGCCCACTGTGCCATTCTGGGGAGTGCAAAGCCACAGTCTCTCAAGTCTCCCAAGTGGGTGCGTTGCCCACTGGCCCATCCTGGGAAGTGCAAAGCCACAGTCTCTCAAGTCTCTACAGTGGGTGGCTTGCCCACTGTGCCATCCTGGGGAGTGCAAAGCCACAGTCTCTCAAGTCTTTACAGTGGGTGGGTTGCCCACTGGACCATCCTGGGGAGTGCAAAGCCACAGTCTCTCAAGTCTCTACAGTGGGTGGCTTGCCCACTGTGCCATCCTGGGGAGTGCAAAGACACAGTCTCTCAAGTCTCCCAAGTGGGTGGGTTGCCCACTGGACCATCCTGGGGAGTGCAAAGCAACAGTCTCTCAAGTCTCTACAGTGGGTGACTTGCCCACTGTGCTATCTGGGGAGTGCAAAGCCACAGTCTCTCAAGTATTTACAGTGGGTGGGTTGCCCACTGGACCATCCTGGGGAGTGCAAAGCCACATAGACGCAAGTAGATGCAGTTCTCAACTGGTACTGGGTGGGACTGGTGGCCAGACTGGATGAGTCTCCCCGTGAAAGTTCCTGTCCTGTCACTGTCCCAGCTGCACATGGGAGAAGGATGCCTGATGTGGCGGCCTATTCATACCCACACGGTGTTTGCCCTGATCAGCGGTCTTCACCATGGCGGTCTTGGCCTTGTTCAGCGGTGCTTTGCCATGGCTGGCTATGGACTGTTCAGCGGTCTTCACCATGGCGGTCTTGGCCTTGTTCAGCGGTGCTTTGCATTGGCTGGCTATGGACTGTTCAGCGGTAGCCTGAGGTGGCGGTTCAGATACTGACATTGGTGTGTGGCATGACGAACTCCACACTGGACATTGGGGTGTGGCATGACGAACTCAACACTGGACATTGGGGTGTGGCATGACGAACTCCACACTGGACATTGGTGTGTGGCATGACGAACTCCACACTGGACATTGGGGTGTGGCATGACGTTCCATCATCGCCCAGCGGGGCTGTGGGATCCTGGTCCCTCCTGGGCACTGACTCCGGCGGTGGTCTCCTGACCAGTGATGATACTTGGGCCTTCCTGAGCACTGACTCTGACTCTGGCGGTGATCTCCTGACCAGTAACGATACTTGGGCCATCCTGGGCACTGACTCTGGCGGTGGTCTCCTGACCAGTAACGATACTCGGGCCCTCCTGGGCACTGACTCTGGCGGTGGTCTCCTGACCAGTAACGACTGTGCTTGCGGTTGTGTCTGGACCGCCGGAAATGATGGCGCACTTCTCCGCCGTGACACTCACAACAGGCTGGGCAGACTTCCTCGGAACCTTCCCCACCTTCTTTGGAGTTACAGCTGACTCACCAATCGCCTTCAATCCCATTTCACTTGTTGTGCCACCAGGAGTCTTCACACGGTCCCGTCCTCCACTCTCCAATTTCGGTGCCTTTACAGGGGGTGGGCTGACAGTGCCTTGGCTCCGGGTCCTACTGCCTGCCCTGGTGGACGGTGCACTCCAAAAACCTGGAACACGCACCACTGGTACTGGAGGCTTTTTGGCTGAGGCGCTACGATAGGACTGATGAACTGGAGGGGGGGGGGCAAACAGGTCAATTTGACAGAGGGACAGTTTCTGACGGACACCGGGATGGGTAGTTGGAGGGGGTCTGGGAGTGGAGGTAGAGGAGGTGGTTGTAGGAGGTGTCACTTTAGGTGTTTTGGGTGCAGGTGCAGGTACTGGAGGCTGTCGTGAGGTGGATGGATGTTGGGTGAGTGATTGCCGGCGTTTGTGTACTTTTGGAGGGGGCGTCACAGACACACTGGGAGAGGACACAGGGGACGTGTAAATGGCAGTGGAGGTGGTGAGTGCAGGTGAGCGGCTTGTGGTGCTGTGTGTTCTGGTGCGAGTCCTAGTGCCTGTAGATGTGGTGCATGCAGGTGTGTGTGTAGACGACACTGGGAGGGAGGAGGGAGAAGAGGAGGAGGGGGACACAGTGGAGACAGTGGATGTTGCTGTGTCTGTATGGGTGTGATGCTTGTGTGAGTGCCTGTGGTGTGTGTGGTGCCTATGTTTGCTTGAGCTACTTGTGTGTGTTGACTTGTGTGCCTGCTGGTCTGTAGGTGTGCTTGGGATGGGCTGGGGTACAGGGGATTGGGTCTGGGTGGAGGAGGTTGGAGGGGGAGGCTGGACACAGGGACAATGGCTGCCATCAGTGCTGAAGCCAGAGATTGCAGGGTTCGCTGAAGGACAGCCTGACCAGAATGAATGCCTTCCAGGAATGCATTACCGTGTTTCAACTCTCGTTCTACACCCTGGATGGCATTCACAATGGTAGACTGCCCAACAGTGAGTGAACTGAGGAGGTCAATGGCCTCCTCACTGAGGGCAGCAGGGGTGACTGGGGCAGGGCCTGAGGTGCCTGGGGCGAAGGTGATGCCCACCCTCTTGGGTGAGCGGGCACGGGACACACGCTGAGGGGCTGCTGGGAGGGCGGTGCTGGTAGGGGAGGTGGCGGCTGTACCTGTAGAAGTGGGGCGCACAGATGGTGCCGCCACCACATGGGAGCTCCCATCGGTGGACGAGTCCGTGTCGCTGGCTGATGATCTGGTGGCCGACATGAAGCTCCCCTCGCCCTCCGTCCCACTGGTGAATTCAGAGTCTGTGGTGTGGCCCTCCATGGCCATGTGGGATGCAGCTCCCTCGTGCTCCGGTGCCACTGTACCTCCGGCTATTGATGCTGATGTACAAAAGGACAGGGAGAGCAGGAAAAGGGGGGAGACAGAAGAAAGAGAATTTTAGTGCATGGCATACCGCTACCATTGGCGGACAAGACAGACGCAGCAGCCCCATGCATTACGCCGTGCTCCTGACCTCTGCACATGCTATTTCTGGGATATGGCCTACATGGCAATGGTAGTAATCTGCCCACATGGATGGCAAAGGGGCAACTATACATCAACTTCCCTCTGTTTTGAGCTGGGGTAGAGTGCCACATGGCCTACATAACGGAGGGGCCTTGCCTACCTAACTCGCCCTGGCCTAGGGACACCCACAACCCACCACCCCCACCCAGACACCTCCACTGCACGCAAAGTTCATATGACGAGGTAGTACTCACCCCCTTGTGTCTGCTGTGATGTCCTTAACCGCCCATCCAACTCCGGGTAGGCCACCGCCAGGATCCAGAACATCAGGGGGGTCATGGTGCAACGGGCACCCCTCCCACGTTGGGAGGCCATCCCCAGCTGAGCCTCCGCCGTCTTCTTGTTGCAGCGGCGAATGTCCTCCCATCTCTTACGGCAGTGGGTGCCCCGTCTCTGGTGGGCCCCCAGGGTCCGGACTTCCTTGGCGATGGCACGCCAAATGTCCCTCTTCTGGTGGGCGCTGACCTACATGACATGCACAAGGAAAGAGGACAGTCATTACCTACTGCACCGTTGTTGTGATTGGCCCCCTCCCAACTCTATCCCTGTGTCCCATTCATTCCCATGCATAACTGTTCTATGTACTCTGCCCCCTTCCCTCATCCACCCAGCCCTCTCCACCCAAGCCTAGCCCATCCAACGTGCTCCCTGTGTACTAACCTGTTGGTCTGGAGGACCGTAGAGTAGCGTGTACTGGGGGAGGACCCCATCCACAAGTTTCTCCAACTCCTGTGCAGTGAAGGCAGGGGCCCTTTCCCCAGATGCAGCAGCCATCGGCGCTTCCAGACCGAGGTCACAGCAGCACTAGCAGTGTAGGTCCTCTCCTGTCGAAGGTCAGGTATCTAGTGATTGAAGAGATAGAAAATGGTGGTGACGTCCGCGGCGGTGACGTCTGCGGCGGTGCGCATCATCACCGGCGGCGCACCTGTTCATTGGCTCCTGGGACCCATAGGGTCCAATGTTAACCAATGCAGCATTGCACCGCGCTCTAAAACCGCCTACCGCGACGGTGTCCAATGCCAGCGCAGTTACCCCACAATCCCTTTGTCCCAGTTTAGAGGTCATGCAGCTGCCATTTCAGGGGCCCACATGGCTTCAATTACTACTGCGTCACACATACCGAGGCCTACACTCAAAACATTTCCCGGATGGGTTAATTGTCTGTTGTAGTCTTGTGTGTGACTGTGGGTACATACCTGGAGAAATGCTGACAGTTTCTTCGCTGTTGTCCTTCTTAGGCACCGTCAGCTGGGACATATTGGAAGATGGCGGAATCCGCCGGTGTACCGACCGCTGGTGGACCTGTTGACAATGGAAGAGCGACATGTCATCGTGACCTACCGGTTTGACCGTGCCACAATCCAGGAACTATGTACCCAGTTGGAGCCAGACCTGATGTCACCAATCCGCAATCCGACTGGAATCCCCCCTGACGTGCAGGTGCTGTCAGTGCTGCATTTCCTTGCAAGTGGGTCTTTTCAGACAACAGTGGCCATGGCATCAGGGATGTCCCAGCCTATGTTTTCCAGCGTCTTGTCCAGAGTGTTGTCTGCCCTGCTGAAACACGTAAGGTGATACATCATTTTCCCTGAGGTGGAGGATTTGCCTACAGTGAAAGGTGATTTCTATGCCCTTGGACATATCCCCAACGTCATAGGTGCCATTGATGGGACCCATGTAGCTCTGGTCCCCCCGCAGGAATGAACAGGTGTACAGGAACAGGAAGAGTTATCATTCCATGAATGTCCAGATGGTCTGTTTGGCAGACCAGTACATCTCGCAGGTAAATGCTATGTTCCCTTGCTCTGTGCATTACGCCTACATCCTGCGAAATAGCAGCATCCCTGATATGATGGGTCAACTCCAGAGGCACCGTGTATGGCTGTTGGGGGACTCTGGTTACCCCAACCTGTCCTGGCTATTGACCCCAGTGAGTAATCCCAGGACCAGGGCAGAGGAACGGTACAATGAGGCCCATGGGCGGACTAGGAGGGTGATCGAGCGGACCTTCGGCCTCCTGAAGGCCAGGTTCAGGTGCCTCCATATGACTGGTGGATCCCTATTCTACTCACCGAAGAAGGTGTGCGACATCATCATCGCCTGCTCCATGCTCCATAACTTGGCATTGCGATGCCAGGTGCCTTTTGTGCAGGAGGATGATCCAGATGATGGTGTTGTTGCAGCGGGGGAGCCTGGGGAGCCTGTGGACAGTGATGAGGAGGAAGCTGATGAAGATGAAAACGACAACAGGGAGTCAGTCATACAGCAATATTTTCAGTGAGACACAGGTGAGTACATTTTCATGTTTCGCATATTATTAACTTTCACACGTCTACCTCTATCCTGTACCTACATTTCACTCCCTATTTGTTAACTGAGTTGTCCCCTTCCATTTCAGTTTCACTATTGGGGTAACCTACGTGTCAACAGCTTGCACCCTTGAAAGGCTTGTGATGTGTGACATTGGTATGTTGGACTTATAATGGGTAACCTTTTTTAACACTGTAATTGACAATAAAAAGTTCACATTCATTGACTTACTCCAGTTTTATTAGTGTTTCAAGGGTGTTTATTTAAGTGCATAACAATGAAGGGGGTTTGTGAAATGGGGATGGGTGATGGTGGAGGAATGTCCATGGCAGAGTCCAGGCTATTAGTCTCACAGGTACATTGCACATCTGGCCATTGGAAGTGGAGCTGGGGCAGTTCCGATTTGGACAGGGTAACAAAGTGGGACAGTGGGAGGACGATCAGGGTGATCTTATTTCCTGGCGGGGGTCTTGCCATCTTGCTCTGTCCTGTTCCTGGATCTCAGGGCCCGCTTGCGTGGTGGTGGTCTGTCTGCAGGGGATGGGGTGCTGGTGTGTTGGTCCTGTGGCGGTGCCTCCTGTCCACTAGCGCCGGCGGAAGTGGTGGGCATTTCATCGTCGTGGCTAGTGTCAGGGGCCCCTTGGAGTGCCACGGTGTCCCTCAAGGTCTTTTGAATGTCCGTCAGCACCCATACAATGGTGCCCAGGGCGGAGCCGATGGTCCTGAGCTCCTCCCTGAACCCCAAATACTGTTCCTCCTGCAGACGCAGGGTCTCCTGCAACTTGGTCAGTACCGTTGCCATCGTCTCCTGGGAGTGGTGGTATGCTCTCATGATGGAGGAGAGGGCCTCGTTGAGAGTAGGTTCCCTTGGCCTGTCCTCCCTCTGTCGCACAGCAGCCCTCCCAGTTCCCCTGTGTTCCTGTGCCTCCGTCCCCTGGACCGTGTGCCCACTACCACTGCCCCCAGGTCCCTGTTGTTGTTGGGGTGGTGGGTTCGCCTGGGTGCCCTGTAGTGGTGGACACACCGCTGATTGACCTGTCCTGGATAGGGAGGTTTGGGCCCGCTGGGTGGGTGCTGTGCTGGTGTTCCCAGAGGGTGGCAGTTCGGTGTTGGGCTGTGGCTGGGCAAGGGGAACCGACTGTCCTGAGGCCCACGATGGTCAGGGCTGGTCATCAAGATCCAGTAGGGCAGAGCTGCTGTCGTCACTGTGGGCCTCTTCTGGGGGTGGAGTGGTGTTGTCTGGACCCTCTGGTGTGGTGACGTTCCTTCGGGTTCCTGCGGGAGTATGAGTACATGATTATTGCATGTGTGTGTTTCATGATGTGCAATGTTTGGGTGTGCGTGTACCCCAGTGCAGGCATTCCTGTGTGGGGGCTTGTGTGGTGAGAGTTGGGGGGTGTTGTGGGTCTGTGCAGTGGGCATGCTTTAGTGATGGGTATCCATGCTTAGTTAGGTCATGCAGGTTTAGGGGTTGGGATGGGTGGTTGGTGTCATGGGTAGATAGGTGAGGATTTGGAGTGATAGGGGAGGGTGTGAGGGTGGGGGTATGTGATAGCATGCAGGTAGGGTGGGGGATATGATTGTTGAAATTTGACTTACCAGTGTCCGTTCCTCCAATGACTCCTGCGAGGCCCTCAGGATGCAAGATAGACAAGACTTGCTCCTCCCATGTTGTTAGTTGTGGGGGAGGAGGTGGGGGTCCGCCGCCAGTCCGCTGTACCGCGATGTGGTGCCTGGATACCGTGGAACGCACCTTCCCCCGTAGGTCGTTCCACCTCTTCCAGATGTCCTCCCTATTTCTTGGGTGCTGTCCCACAGCGTTGACCCTGTCGACTATTCTTTGCCATAGCTCCATCTTCCTGGCTATTGATGTGTGCTGTACCTGTGAGCCAAATAGCTGTGGCTCTACCCGGACGATTTCCTCGACCATGACCCTGAGCTCCTCCTCGGAGAAGCGGGGTGTCTTTGGCGTGCCATGGCGCGGTGTGTGTGATGTGTGGGGTGGTGTATGTGTTGAGTGTGGTGAGTGTAGTGGTATGTGGTGTTTTGTGCATGGGTGTTGTGTGGGTGATGGTGTAGTGTGCCTCTGTGTGATGGGGTTCTCTATTCTGTGCTGTCTCTCTCTGGCCTTCTCTCAGAAATTCTGGTCGTAGGGGTTTGTGTGTGATGTGGGTGTGTGTTTTATATTGTATTGGGTGTGTGGGAGTGGTGTGTGTATGTGTATCAGGTGTGTGTATTTTGAAATGTCCAATGTGGCTGTGTTTTGTAAGTGTGTGTGTATTTTGAGCGTGGCGGTGTGTACCGCCAATGGAATACCGCGGTTGAAAGACCGCCGCGTGGATTCGTGGGTCGTAATAGCATGGGCGTGTTTCTGTTGGCGTGAAGGTGGAGGATTTGTTTCCGCATGTTTCTCGCTGACCTTTGGTGTGGCGGACTTGTGTGAGTGTCTGAATTTCGGCGGATTCCGAGATGTGTGTCATAATAGCTGTGGCGGTCTACCGTGGCCGCGGCGGTGTATTGGCGGTCTTCTGCACAGCGGTACCGTCAAGGTCGTAATGAGGGCCATAATGGTCTATTGCTTTGATATTTTTCCAATGTAACAAGAAGTTACAGATGAAAAAGTAGTCCCAAATGGCTGGTTTTCCTACTATTTTTCATTATTTTTTATTTCAACAGTTAGTTTCTTTGGAAAAACCTTAAGGGCTGTACAGAAATTGTGCCTTAAGGAATCTAGAATTGTCTACTTTAAAAACTGTGCGGATTTCTAGGATCACCTATGGGTTTTGTATCTGTTTCCATCACAAACTGCATGCAGGTTAAAACCACAAAAATTAAGAAAAATTGCCTACCTCCTAGAAAAAAATAAAGAGCTGTGGTGAAAAAACAATTATTCAACTGTGCTTTTTTCTGAAAGCTGGGAAGATGGTGGTCAAAGCACAGCAACCCATTATTCAATGTAATGCCAGTTTGAGTAAAAAACAGTTGCTTTCTTGTGCAGTACGTTTTCAGATTGTTAAACAAAAATAAAGAAATTGTTATATTTTGGCTATTTTCACGGTCCCCTTCAAGATAATCTACAAACTATGCTTACCATTAGAATCCCCAAGATGTTGAAAAAAAGGACACATATTTGGCATAGATACTTTATGAGAAAAAATAGTTATGAAGGCAAAAGTGTCAAATAACACAAATAGCAAAAAATAAAAAAGAGCTCAGCATTCTAGGGGGAAAAGGCTGAGCAGTCAAGAGGTTAATTACATCTGTATTAAACACTGGCTTATATTTATTTTTATTTTAAAATTGTTCTTTATTGATCAGCTGATCATTAAATTGCATGTAAAAAAAATAACAGGTTGTAAAGTCCAGGCATTACGGGATAGCAAATGTTTTCACCCTTCCTATCTTCCAATCTACTGAATCATAGAATGTATCTGCTCATCAATTTCCTGCCCATGTGAACTTCTCAACCTGCTTTACTTAGCAAGCTCAGACTGTCTTCCACTTGGAACCCCTATGCAGTACCAGACAGTTTGATCCCTGACTGATCCTAGCCTAAACCCTACAAACCAAAGGCCTCTGCTGAAGCCACTGATGTGCCCTTTATGTCCTCAATGACTAGGCTGTATTATTTGACCTTCCCTTTTTTAAAAGTATCTTGGAAATCAAACACACAAAACAATGGTACTGAAACTAAACTACAACTGACTAATGAGTCACAATCAGAGTGAAATTAGTTTTGGGTTATTGGTGTTCAGGGGCTTTGGTTCCAGAAGAACCTTGCAGTTTTAGCTGGCCTGCTCCTAATGGAGCAAGGTCAAGAGTGATTTGCATATGGCTCGATAAAAAATGAGGTGAGGAAAAGAGCAATGGGTTGAAATGCTATATACAGATGGATTGCCAGTAGTAACACATATTACAAGCATGTTTCCCATGTCCTTTTGTGTATTTGAGGCATCCATTCTATACCTTTCTCCATTCCCACACTTCTGATAACCCCGATATTTACTTTCATGATGAATTGTGACAAACAGCAATTTTCGAATATTGTTTCACATAACAGCCAAGATGCTTTATGTCAAGTTTTTCAAGTTCTGGTAGTACAGCTACAGCACTTTTTCCAATTTATGAGACCACACTACATAGTGATAACAGCAATACATCGAGTTCCAGCATGCAAAGTGTTGTTGACTAAAAGCCAGTTTTGGCTGCTGCCATCAAGCATGATTTCTGACATGGACACTTGGCAGCTATGATTTCATTCACACTTTTAAAAAGTCCTGGGGGTAGTGGCTTAGAAAAGACAACTGTAGTTTGAAAATATATAAGTGTAATGAGTTTTTTCTGGTCTTATGGGCAATGGTATCTCTCTAAGCTAAGTACTGCATGAGGATACTTTTTCTGTGTGTGGTCATTGCAATAAATTGGTTTCCTGGCTCCCGTGGAATGTGTAGTGCACAGATACAGGTGGTTAGGTGGTAACTGTAGAGAAATCCCATCTGGTCTTTTTGTACAATCTCAGGCCCACAAACACATAGACCTACATTATGACATTGGCGGTAAGTAACAGCCATCTGCTAAATTATGACCACAGCTGGATTTCCGCCACAAATAGGGCGAAAATCTGGCTGTGGTCATGCTGGCGGATGATGTTAAGGTGGCGCTGCTACCACCAGCAGCGCCACGCCATTAGACCGCCGCCAGCCGTATTATGAAAAATAATACGGCCTAGTGGTGTTCTGCTGGCGGGCGCTGCTGGTGGTAGCAGCGCCCCGCCCCGTCCCCTGCTGGAAGGCCCCCTGGATATAGGTAAGTCGGGTTTCCAACAGGGGAGGGGGTGGGGGGTGTTTTGGGTGTGTGTGTGTGTGTGTGTGTGTGTGTGCGTAAATGCAAATGTATTTGTAGTGTTGTTTGCATGCATGTATGCATGTGTGAGAATGCATGTAAGTATGGATATCTGAATGCGTGTCTGTGTGTCAGTGTGAATGTGGTGTGGATGTGTGCATGAATGAATGGATGCATGCGTGTATGAATGTGTGTATGCCTGTGTGAGTGGGTGTGTGTATGCGTGGTGCGTGTCTGCGTGTGTGTGTGTAGGGGGTGGGGATTGGAAGGGGGAGCGTGGATGGAGGGGGTGGGGAGTCATCTGGGAGTGATTGGGGGGAGGGGACCTCCTATCAGTGACAGGGAATGAATTCCCTGTCACTGATAGGGCCTACCACCATGGTGTTCTTGGCGTTACGGACGCCACGAAAATCATGGTGGTAGACAGGGTCAAAATGCCTGAGGCGGTACAATAGCGGCTGCCGGGCTGGAGATTCTTATCTCCAGCTCGGCAGCTCCTACCACCATGGCGGTCGGAGTGGTACATTGACGGGTTGGCTTCAGCAAACCCGCCAATGTCATAATGTGGCGGTATGTACTACCAGCCCGTTGGCGGTACTACCACCACATTACCACTGACCGCTGGGGTCATAATTACTCCCATACTCTTCTGCCAACTAAGATCCTTCTTCTAACAACTATTCCTTAGACAAATGAAGCTAAAAACCCTGACCTGCCCTGATTCCTAAGATGGCCAAAGTTCCTCTCCACCCTATCATCCTAGAAGTCTCCAGCCCTTCTCCCAGTTGCCTTGATCACTTCCAGTCATAGAAGTGTCATTGTCAGGTGACATTTGCCATCCCGCAATTGCCCATGCAACACTCCCCACTCCCCACTCCCTGGAGAGTGCCTCTTAGCAGCACTGCCCAGGTGCATCTTGAGCCACCACATTCTTCAGTTGAATGCTGCCAACTTGTGTGTGATGCAAGAGGATGTGGAAATAAAACTGACATGAATGTATTTCTAATCACTGTAAAAGTATGGTGTATAAATTCTGATTACCATAGTTTTGGGAATTTGTGAAAACACTGGAAAATATCTGTTATAGTTCACAAAAATATACACTAAAATAGGAACCTCTAGATATAGGTGCTGATATTGCAGTACCACCTGTATATCGAGTGGAGCTTGATCTGGCTTTCCAACTTTATTCATTCCATAAAGTATGATGGATCAGCACTCCTCTATAAAAAAAATACCATTTGGCATTCATGAAAGTGGCGACATTCATTTCTCCTATTCTCTGACACCTTAGCCATTAAGGGTGTCATTAAAACCCTGGCGGTCGGTGTTAAAGCAGCGGTAAAACTGCCAACAGGCCGGCGGTAAAAAAAATGGAATCACGACCGTGGCGGAAACCGCCAACATAGACAGCCACTTTAACACTCCGACCGCCACGGCGATACAAACAAACGCCACGGCGGTCACCTCCAACAGATAGGCGGAGGACAAAGTACCGCCCACTGTATTATGACAGGCCAATTCGCCACCTTTTCCGGGGTGGATTCACTGTGAACAAAAACACGGCAGAAACAGGACCTGGAAGGGAAAACGCTCACCTCTACACACCCCACGAGGAATCAGGACACCATGGAACCCGAGCTCCAGATACTGCCAGCCTTTATCTTCCTGCTTCTCTACCAAGAACAACAAAGATGGTGGCGAAGACCACGGTGAGTATTGCACCTACGACACAGGGGAGGGAAAAAAGAGTGACACACACACGCAACACGCAACACTCCCACCCCGCCCTCACTCACTACAACACACACACAGGTACATGCAGCCACATTACATTTACAACCCCCAAATCCCCCTGGAAGAATGCAAGGACAAAAGGAAATGAGTCGAACGTTTGTAATCTATTCAAAAACATTAATCAAAAATATATACATTCTTATACATATATTTACAATAGAAACAAATATATAAACCAAGAATACAAGTCCAAGGTATTCCACCATCATAGTCCGTGGACCACTGGGCCCAAAATGCATGGGCGAGGTCCACACTCAATACCCGAACAAAACGGAGAGAACACTGCTGGGGCATCAGATAGAAATACACCAGGCACCTCAGGGGGAAGGGAAGGGGGGCACCTCAGCCGGATGAGTGCACGATGCCAGAGCCATGAGGGGGCTCCATGCCCACCGCTTTATCCTGGGAGTGCAAAGCCACAGTCTCTCAAGTCTCTCAAGTCTCTCCAGTGGGTGGATTGCCCACTGCTTTATCCTTGGGGAGTGCAAAGCCACAGTCTCTCAAGTGGATAACAGTCTCCACTGATTCTGGAGGGGGCTTTGTGCCCAGAGTGCTTCATCCTGCCAAGGACAGAGGTAGTGGATGTGAATCTCCACTGGTTCTGGAGGGGGCTTTGTGCTCAGAGTGCTTCATCCTGCCAAGGACTGAGGTAGTGGATGCCTTTCTCCACTGGTTCTAGAGGGGGCTTTGTACCCAGAGTGCTTCATCCTACCAAGGACTGAGGTAGTGAATGTGAATCTCCACTGGTTCTGGAGGAGGCTTTGTGCCCAGAGTGCTTCATCCTGCCAAGGACAGAGGTAGTGGATGCCTTTCTCCACTGGTTCTGGAGGGGGCTTTGTGCCCAGAGTGCTTCATCCTGCCCGCGGCGGCCTCAGTAGCGTCGGAATCTTTGGCGCTCACTGGCCTGCGGTGCTTGTTGCGGCGGTGTCCTGTTCAGTGGTGATGGTGGTGGCAGTGTCCTGTTCAGCGGTGCTGGTGGCGGCGGTGTCTTGTTCAGCGGTGCTGGTGGCAGCGGTGTTCTTGGCAGCGGTGCTTGTGGTGGTGGTGTCCTTGCCAGCGGTGCTTGTGGCGGCGGTGGCCTTGGCAGCGGTGCTTGTTGCGGTCCTGTCCGCTGTGCAGGTTTTCCCAGACTTTCCTGTTTTACTGTGCCCCTTTCCCACCTTGGATGGAGGCGCAGCTGTCTCCACACTCCCAACTGTACACCTGGGAGAGGCTTTGATGGAAGATTTATTTTCTCTCGCCCGTCAGACAGTGGGCAACGTTTTGTGCTTTTGAGGTGGGGGACTGTCCGTGCTCTGGCTCCTTGGCACACTGGCGGCCCTGTTGCCTGGCGCAGTCCAGAAGCCAGTTACTACTGGCAGCACTGTTCCCGCAGATGTTGTGGTTGAGGCGCTGGGTTAGGACCTGGAGAGGCAGGCCCTAGGAGACTGAAGGGGTGGGGGAGGTGTGGGGAAGAGGTCAAGGTTGGACAGGAAAAGTTTTTCGGACAGACTGGGACGGGTAGATGGAGGGGGTTTGGGAGTGGAGGAAGAGGTAGTGGTTGTAGGAAGTGTATGTCTGCTGAATTTGGGTGAAGGTGCATGGGCTGGAGGCTGTAGTGAGGTGGATGGCTGTTGGGTGGGTGTGTGGCTGCGTTTGTGTACCTTGGGAGGTGGGCTCACAGACACACTGGGAGAGGACACAGGGGATGTGTGAATGGTAGTAGGGGTGGTGACTGCACGTGAGCGGGTGTGGTGGTGGGTGTGCTGGTGATGGAGGTAGTGGCTGACGATGTAGTGCATGCAGGTGTGAGTGGAGACAAGACTGGGAGGGAGGAGGGAGACGAGGAGGAGGGGGACACAGTGGAGGCAGTGGCTGTTGGTATGTCTGCATGTGTATGATGCTTGCGTGAGTGCCTGTGGGATGTGTGGTGATTATGTTTGCCAGATCTTCCCTTGTGTGTTGACGTGTGTGCATGCTGGTCTGATGGTGTGCTTGGGATAGGCTGAGGTACATGGGTTTGGGTCTGGGTAGAGGAAGTTGGAGGCGGAGGCTAGAGACAGGGACAATGGCTGCCATCAGTGCTGAGGCCAGAGTCTGAAAAGCTGATGGGCTGCCTGACCAGAATGAATGCCCTCCAGGTATGCATAGGTCTGTTGCAACTGCCTCTCTACACCCTGGACGGCATTCAAAATGGTAGACTGCCCAACAGTGAGGGACCTGAGGAGAACAATGTCCTCCTCACTGAGGACAGCAGAGATGACTGGGGCAGGGCCTGAGGTGCCTGGGGCGAAGGACATGCCCACCCTCCTGGGTGAGCGGGCACGGGCAAATGCTGAGGGGCTGCTGGGAGGGCGATGCTGGTAGGGGGGGTGGCGGCTGTACCTGTAGATGTGGGGGCACAGAGGGGCCCGCCACCGCAAGGGAGCTCCCATCACAGGAGTAGTCATGTCCCCGCCGTGGAGCTCCCCTTGCCCTCCGTCCCACTGGTGGCTTCTGACTCCATTGTGTCGCCCTCCAGGGCCATGTGGGATGCAGCTCCCTCCTGCTCCGGTGCCACTGCTCCTCCGCCTGATGATGCTAATGCACACAAGCACAGGGAGACCACAAAAAGGGGGGGGGAGACAGAAGAAAGACATGTTGAGTGCATCCAATACCGCTACCGTTGGTGGACACTACAGACACAGAAGCCCCCTGCACTACGCCGTGCACTTGGAGTTCCCTAATCCATCACAGGGACACAGGTTACAAGGCTATGCCCGATTCCTGCACACATGGAAGTCACAGGAGCCTGACTAGGTGTAGTTGGTTCTGTACACAGGTGGGGTGGGGTGCCACAGGGCCTGCCTTAAGAAGGGACCTTGCCTACTAAACTCGCCCTGGCCTAGGGGAATCCACAGCCCACCTCCCCAACCCAGACACCTACAATGCAACTCCGGGTAAGCCACCGACAGGATCAGGAACATCAGGGGGGTCGTGGTTCGACGGGCACCCCTCCCACTTTGGGAGGCCATCCCCAGCTGGGCCTCCGCCGTCTTCTTGCTCCAGCTGCAAATGTCCTCCCATCTTTTCCGGCAGTGAGTGCTCCGTCTGTGGTAGACCCCCAGGGTCCGGACTTCCTTGGCGATGGCACACCAAATATCCTTCTTTTGGTGGGCGCTGACCTACAGGAATAGTACAGGGGAGAAGGAGAAGATGTAACCATCCGCACCGTCACAGTCATTGGCCCGCATCTCTACCCTTGCCATGACGCACATGCACTCACCGTCGTTTCATGCACGCCTCATTCTTCCCCACTATCTTTCATCCACACCACTCCAAACAGCCATTGCCAATACAGCATACTCACAGTGTACTCACCTGTTTGTCTGGAGGACCGTAGAGTAGCGTGTACTGGGGGAGGACCCCATCCACTAGTTTCTCCAACTCCTCCGTGCTGAAGGCATGGGCCCTTTCCCCAGACACACAAGCCATTGTCTCTTCCAGACTGAGGTCACAGCAGTACTTGCAGTGTAGGTCCTCTCCTGTCGAAGATCAGGTATCAAGTGATTGAACAGAGAGAAAATGGCGGTGATGTCCGCTGCGGTGTGTACCATCACCGCCGGCGTACATCGTCATTGGCTCCTGGGACCCATAGGGTCCAATGTTAACCAATGCAGGATTACGCCGCGGTCTTCAAACGCCTACCGCGACGGTGTACAACGCCAGTGCAGCTACCACATATCCCCTTGTCCCACATTACAGTTCAGGCAGCCGCCATTTCAGGGGGCTCCATGGCATTATTTTTGACTGTGTCACACATATCTAGGCCTTGCTTAAATATTAATACAGCCATATGTCGATTTTAAAACATTTTCTGATTAAGTTGTGTTTATGTACCTGAGTGTTGGTTGACTCTTTGCTCGCTGTTCTCCTCCATAGAGCACGTCCGCTGGGGCAGGTGAGGAGATGGCGGCATCCTTCGGTGTACAGACCGCCGGTGGACCTGTCGAAAATGGAGGAGCGGCATGTAATTATCACCTACACACTTGATCGTACAACAATCCTGGAACTGTGTGTCCAGTTGGAGCCAGACCTGATGTCAGCTATCTTCCATCCCACAGGAATCCCCCATCAAGTGCAGGTGCTGTCAGTACTCCATTTCCTAGCAAGTGGGTCTTTTCAACAACAGTGGCCATAGCATCAGGGATGTCCCAGCCTATGTTCTCCAATGTGTTGTCCAGAGTGTTGTCTGCCCTGCTGAAGCAGATGCGCAGCTACATCGTTTTCCCTCAGGTGGAGGATTTGCCTACAGTGAAAGGTGAGTTCTATGCCCTGGGACATATCCCCAACATCATAGGTGCCATTGATGGGACACATGTGGCCTTGGTCCCCCCGCAGGAGTGAACAGGTGTACAGAAACCGGAAGAGTTACCATTTTATGAATGTGCAGATGGTGTGTTTGGCAGAGCAGTACATCTCCCATGTGAATGACAAATTTCCTGGCTCAGTGTATGGTGCTTACATTCTGCGTAATAGCAGCATCCCTTATGTGATGGGGCATCTCCAGAGGCACCGTGGGTGGCTATTAGGTGAGGACATGGACCCAATACAGTGTGACTAGGTGTCTGGGTCTGGGGGTGTCCCTAAGAGTTAGTGTATATCTAACAGTTGACCCTCGACATTTGCAGGTGACTCTGGTTACCCCAACCTGTCATGGCTACTGACCCCAATGAGGAATCCCAGGACAAGGGCAGAGGAACGCTATAATGAGGCCCATGGCCGGGCTAGGAGGATTATAGAGAGGGCCTTCGGCCTCCTGAAGGCCAGGTTCAGGTGCCTCCATATGACACGTGGTTCCCTATTCTACTCACCAAAGAAGGTGTGCCAGATCATCGTGGCCTGCTGTATGCTTCACAACTTGGCTTTGTGACGACAGGTGCCTTTTCTGCAGGAGGATGGTCCAGATGGAGGTCTTGTGGCAGCTGTGCAGCCTGTGTACAGTGAAGACAAGAAAACAGAAGAAGAGGACATAGACAACAGGAACACGGTGATCCAGCAATACTTCCAGTGAGACACAGGTAAGAAGACAACACTGCCTGCTACATCTGATTAAATTCTTCTACCTCTCATCTGTCTGTCATTTTCACCCAGTGTATGGACACTGAGTTGTCACTTTCCTTTTCAATTTCACAGATGTGGGTCCCACTCTGTGACCTCTGCTTTGTTTCCGCATGGACTAGAGCTGTGTGACATAGATATGTTGAGATTACATAGGATATAGCATTTTGCAACTGTTATTGCTAATACACATTTTCGAAAGCACAGACTGACTCCAGATTGTTTTGTGATTTAAGGGTGTTTATTTAAGTGCAAAATAGTGGAGGTGGTTGTAAAATTTTCAGGGGTGATGGTGGAGGAATGTCCATGGCAGAGTCCAGTCTATTAGTCTCACAGGTGCATTGTCCAAAGGGGCATAGGAAGTGGAGCTTGGGCATTTGATGGAGGGACAGGGTGACAAAGTGGGACAGAAGGATGACAATCAGGGTGGTCTCATTTCTTGGTGGGGGTCTTGGCATTGTTCTCTGTCTTTGTCCTGGATCTCAGGGACCGCTTGCGGGGTGGTTATCCATCTGCACGGGGTGGGGTGCTGGAGTTGTGGTCCTGTGGCAGTGACTCCTGTCCACTAGCGCCGGCGGAGGTGGTGGGCAGTTCATCGTCCAGGCTAGTGTCAGGGGCCCCTTGTTGTGCCACAGTGTCCCTCCTGGTGTTGACGAGTTCTTCAGCACCCCTACAATGGTGCCCAGGGTGGAATTGATGGATTTGAGTTCCTCCCTGAACCCCAAATACTGTTCCTCCTGCAGCCGCTGGGTCTCCTGAAACTTGGCCAGTACTGTTGCCATCGTCTCCTGGGAATGGTGGTAGGCTCCCATGATGTTGGAGAGGGCCCCGTGGAGAGAGGGTTCCCTGGGCCTGTCCTCCCCCTGTCGCACAGCAGCCCTCCCAGTTCCCCTGTTTCCCTGGGCCTCTGTCCCCTGAACCGTGTGCCCACTACCACTGCCCCCAGGTCCCTGGTGTTGTTGGGGTTCCCTGTAGTGGTGGACACACTGCTGCTTGAGCTTGACGTGTCCTGGGGACAGAGGTATGGGCCCGCTGGGGGGGTGCTGTGCTGGTGTTTCCAGGGGAGGGAAGCTCTGTAGTGGCCTCTGCCAGTGTGAGGGGAACCGACTGTCCCGAGGTCCCAGATGGGCCGGGCTGGTCATCTAGATCCAGTTGGACAGAGCTGCTGTCATCACTGTGGGCCTCTCCTGTCCGGTGACATTGGGTAGGGGTCCTGCAGGGTTGTAAAGGCATGATTATTGCATCTGTGTGTGCCATGGTGTGCCATGGGTGGGTGACCCTGTACTCCAGTGCTTGCATTCTTGTGTGGGACCTTGTGAGATAATGGTTTAGGGGGGTGTGTGGGTATGTGCAGTGGACATGCTTTGGTGATGGGTGTCGATGCTTTGGTGTTACATGCAGGGCTTGGGTTTGGGATGTGTGGTTTGTGATATTGGGACATATGTGAGGAGTTGGAGTGATGGGGGTGAGAGCGAGGGTGGGGGTATGTGATAGCATGCAGGTAGGATGGGGGATGAAGTAGTTAAAGGTTTGACTTACCATATTCCATTCCTCCAGCTACTCCTGCGAGGCCCTCAGGATGCAGTATCGCCAAGACCTGCTCCTCCCATGTTGTGAGTTCTGGGGGAGGAGGTAGTGGTCCGCCGCCAGTCCTCTCAACCGCAATCTGGTGTCTTGAGATCACGGAGCGCACCTTCCCCCGTAGGTCGTTCCACCTCTTCCTGATGTCATCCCTAGTTCCTGGGTGCTGTCCCACTGCGTTGACCCTGTCCACGATTCTTCGCCTTAGCTCCATCTTCCTAGCTATGTTGGTGTGCTAAACCTGTGATCCGAATAGCTGTGGCTCTACCTGGATGATTTCCTCCACCATGACCTTGAGCTCCTCCTCAGAAAACAAACCTGAGGTGTCTTTGCGGTGCTTTGGGGTGCCCTGGGGTGGTGTGGGTGATGTGTGGGGTGGTGTGTGTTGTGATATGTGGGGTGATATTTAGAGGTGTGTTGTGTGAGGTGCGTGGATGTTGTGTGAGTGATGGTGTTTATTGCCTGTGGATGCTATTGTTCTTTCTGGTGGTGTCTCTCTCTGGCCTTCTGTCGCAATTGTTGTCGTAAGGGTTTGTGGGTGATGTGGGTGTGTGTTTTATATTGTATTGGATGTGTGGGAGTGGTGTGTGTATGTGTATCAGGTGTGTGTATTTGAAATTTTCCAATGTGGTAGTGTTTTGTAAATGTTTGTGTATTTTGAGCACGGTGGTGTGTACCGCCAATGGAATACTGCGGTTGAAAGACCGCCGCGTGGATTCGTGGGTCGTGATAGTGTGGGCGTATTCCTGTTGGCGTGACGGTGGAGGTTTTGTTATCGCCAGTTAATCACTGACCTTTGGTGTGGCGGACTTGTGTGGGTGTCTAGATTTTGGCGGATTCTGAGCAGTGGGTCGTGATTGCTGTGGCGGAATTCCGCGGGCGCGGCGGTGTGTTGGCGGTCTTCTGCACGGCGGTAAGCGGCTTTTGCCGCCAATGTTGTAATGACCCCCTAAGTCATTTGTCATTTCTCTCCCCTCTAACCACAAATACTCATATGTGGCGTGCTATATCTATCTTGTGATCTCCAGACCCAGTGCTCTAAAGGGCACTAGTTATATGATTTAATTAATGGGAAGTGTTCATGCACTGCTAATAGTTTCTATACTCCGTTTTCCACACTTCTTACCTATTGCACATCCATCACTGATTGATACCCATGATATTCCTTACTCTTTCAATCTATTACTTTGGATTGCGAGCTCCATCCTTTGAGGAGCTAGTTCACTGACTCACATTCTCCTCGTTTTAGATTAGCAGTGACAGCATATAGCCACCTGTTTTCAAATTACAACCTGGGGGACAGTGTTCAGACATCTCTTTCACTTTTCTCTGTATTCAGTTTGATTGCTTTGTGCCTCCCTTAGTTCTTTATGAGAGTGATACCCCAAACACTCATAGGTGCTCTGCCATGCCTGTGGCTTCTTACTGTGCCCATGTGTTTTCACAATATGTGCTTGGCCTCCTAATTTGTCACATGTTTGGGCTGCTTAGTTCTCTTCTGTAATATCATGAGAGTGATGCACAGGTCCTCTAAATACCCTCCCTCTTTGTTGATCTCCGTCTGTCTTCACACAGACTTCCTTTTCCTCTGCTTCCCATTTTGCAGTAACATGCTCCTATTGTGGTGTTTAGGTTGTCAAATGAGACAGTAGATCAAGCGCAAGAGAACTATTTTATTGCACCTTATCCATCCAGAGAGCTTGTCCAGCTATCAATATTCATACGACAACATTCTATGAGACCAATATGAAAGAATGTTTTGAACTGAATTGCTTAAAAAGAAAGTGACGGTGTGACATTCTGCATATTGGCTATAATATGTGTCTCATAATAACGCAAAATCAAATTAATAAATCAGGTGTGCCCATCATGGTTGCAACAGGTTCCCAAAAGTACCTTCAGCACAAGTTTTTCAATATTTAAGAATAAGATTTTCTGTTCTCCAGCTCCCTCTGAGTTCCACACAAATTACTTCTCCGCTGGTATGCTTATCACTCAGGTTGGCAGTCACCAAAGATCAACAAATGCTGTAAACTATGGTGCTTTTCACAGACACTGACATGCACAGAAAAGCATGATGCTTCAAGTGCTCCTGCAATGATGTGCTATCAACAGACGTCAGGCTCAATAACCAACACACTTTGAATATTTCCACTGAGGTGTGCCTACCACCGAAGCAATAGGCTATGTCACTTGCAATCTGTAACTCTTGTAATCTATGTAATCCAATCCAAACCTTCCCAATCTGTTAAAATGGCCACCATGCATGGTTACACACACATTATGATCAATTTCTATAGGAGGTATAGCTTGCTCTGATACGCATGTCCTTTTTTTTCTTCAGCAGATTGGGCACAGTGTCTCATAACTGCTGCAGAGGAGCACATATGTGTTATACTATGAGAATTACCATTGGAAAAGCCTAACACAGCTCCAGACTCATACAAATGTGTAAAATACTGCACAGAAACTCTGGTGACAGACCTCCAGACGCCTCACCCTAATTAAGAAGACACTCAAGCAAACTGCAACACTGTACAGTAGAATCTTGTCTAAAGTACAGCAACTGCCTTTCTGATTTTGAGATGCAATCTCTCCTTTATGGGCATGCCATTCTCATCACCAAACTGTGGTGTTGAGATCATCAAATGAGGCAAAGTCTGAAGGTAAACTTTTGACCGAGACCTCTGTGAGCTGTAGCCGAGCAGGGCTCCATCGTGGTCGGCCTGAAACTTTGTCCTTGCCCTCGTCGAGGTGCGACCATATGACCAGATTGGCGCTATTCATTTCTAATCGCTAAAAAGCAATAATCCTTTAAAAATTTATATCTCTAGTTCCTTTTCTCTGATTCTATTTGTTTTGGTGTTATTTTAAAGCTAAAATCATTTCCTATTTTTACAAATTGGTTTTGGATTTTTAAACTGTTTCCTGTATTTTATTTAATTACTGTTTTGTGATATTTTAATGTTTTACGCTTTGGCCCTCATTACAACCCTGGTGGTCGGTGGAGAAATGGCGGTAATACCACCGACAGGCCGGCGGAAAAAAATTGCATTACAAGCATGGCGGTGACCGCCATGCTAAACCGCCACTTCTCCACTCTGACTGCCAGGGTGGTAACGACCGCTGGGCTGGAGACTTTGGTCTCCAGACCAGCAGCTGTCACTACACCACCAATGGTATCACGACCCCACATACCGCCATGGATTTCGTGGGGTTCTGTGCCGCCACCAAATCCATGGTGGTAGGCACTAACAGTGTCCCAAAGGTGGCAGCACCCCCAAACATCAACACACACCCCCCCACATGCACACAGACACTACAACTACACATACCCGCACACATACTAACAAACATTCCAACAGACACACACAGTCATACACGAACACATACTCACAGACATACAAACAGACACACACACATTTACAAAACACACAACACCCCCGCATGCATACACACACTCACACACCCCCTCTACACACTCACACCCCCATGCACACACACACCACACAACACCCCCGCCCCCTCCCCTAATGGACGATCACCTTACCTGGTCCGGTGATCCGCTGGGAGGGAACGGGATCCATGGGGGCTGCTCCGCCGCCAGCACCCCGTCACCAGAACACCACCACACCGAATCATGGGACGTGATTCGGGGGGTGGTGTTTTGATGACGTGGCGGTGGAGGCGGAGCAGCCTCCACTTCCCCGCCGACCGCCAGTATGGCTGCTGGCGGCTCTCCGTCCAAAAAAGGATGGAGGGCTGCCAGCAGTCATAATACGCTGTGCGGAAAACCGCTTGCACTGGCGGTCTTCAGCAAGGCGGTACCTCAGCGATCTTCCAAAAAGAGCGCTGAGGTTAAAATGAGGGCCTTTGTTTTGTGATTTTTAAATGCTTTACACACTTGTCTCCTAAGTTAAGCCTTGTTGCTCGTTGCCAAGCTACCAAGGATTGAGCTGGGTTTAATTTATTGAGACCTA
The DNA here is from genome assembly GCF_031143425.1 of Pleurodeles waltl. NCBI lineage: Eukaryota > Metazoa > Chordata > Amphibia > Caudata > Salamandridae > Pleurodeles > Pleurodeles waltl. The sequence continues at coordinate 790,154,039 of NC_090443.1, forward strand.
ACTGGACCTAAGTGGAGGTTAGTGGCCTATGGCTAAGTGTAGTTACTTGCCAACCCATTTTCCAACAACCAATATGAAAATATGCTTTGAATGGAAAGATTCCTATCTAGAACTTTCCTATCTTCACACACATTTTCTTTTCATCTGTTTTCCCTTTTGCAGTGACATGATCTTTCCCATTTGAATAATTCAGCTTGTACTTCATATGTATTCAGCACAGAAGCGTCTGCGTGATCACACCAGCTACACAGAGTTACTAACATCAAATCTTGCATTCCTTTCTACACTGCTGTACCTTATCCATTAGCATTACCATACAAAAATGAGAGTACGAGATGACATAATCAATAAACTACCTATTGCACCTATTTCTCACAATAAATATATATGTGAACAATACATGAAGGGTAAATTAGATGCATTGTGTTCAGGGATCTAATGTTATCATTCCAAATTCCAGGTGCACTTGACTCTATTGTTTCCATTATTAATGCCTAGCTTTTGGCTTCAATATTATCACTGTTGGTTTTGTACAAATATATTATGTTATGTTATGCTGATTTGTAGACCGCATGGCTACCCAAAGGCCTCCCAGTGCTGATAGCAAGACACTTAGGGGGTCATTACGACCTGATGGAGAAGTGGCGGTTTTACTGCCAACAGGCTGGTGGTAAAAAAATTGGAATTATGACCATGGCAGTTACCGCCATGGTCATCCGCCACTTCTCCGATAAGACCGCCACGGCGGAGACGACCGCAGGGCTGGAGACTTGGGTCTCCAGCCCGGCGGCCGTCACAAGACCGCCGGAGGTATCATGACCTGGCTTACCGCCATGGATTTCATGGGGTTTGGAACCGCCATGAAATCCATGGCGGTAAGCACTATCAGTGCCAGGGAATTCCTTCCCTGGCACTGATAGGGGTCTCCGCCACCCCCCACCCCCTCCCCCGAGTCCATCCCCGACACCCCCACCCCATCCCCCGAGTCCGTCCCCGACACCCCCCACCCCCCTGCCACCCCCCAAAGGTGGCAGGACCCCCTCTCCCCACCCCTACCCCCGACATCACAACACAGACACACACCCAACACGCATGCAGGCACCACCAACACACATTCCCACACACACACGAACAAACATGCCAACAGACACACACACAGTCATACACGCACACCCTCATTCAGACATACACGCACACATCCATACAGACATACATACAGACAGACATGCACACATTTCCTTTCACACTACACCCCCGCATGCATACACGCACTCACACACCCCCTCTACATACTCACACGCACACCCCCATGCACCCACACATCACACAACACCCCCCCAACCCCCTCCCCTAACGGACGATCAACTTACCTTGTCCATTGATCTTCCGGGAGGGGACGGGATCCATGGGGGCTGCTACGCCGCCACCACACCGTCAACAGAACACCGCCACGCCGAATCACAGAACGTGATTCGGTGGGCGGTGTTCTGTTGACGTGGCGGTGGAGGTGGAGCAATCTCCACTTCCCCGCTGCCCGCCAGTATGGCTGCTGGTGGCTCTCCGTCCGGAAAAGGACGGAGGGCTGCCAGCAGTCATAATACGCCGAGCGGAAAACCGCCACCACTGGCAGTGGTGCCGGTCTTCAGCACGGCGGTCCCTCGGCAGTCTTGTCAAAAGACCGGCGAGGTCGAAATGACCCCCTTAGAGCAGACAGAGCAGTTATGCTTTGAAAAGCCAAGTTTTAAGAGCCTTACGGAATGATAATTCATGGCTATTAAGGCTCAGACTGAGTGGTAGTGAGTTCCATAGCTTGGCTCTCTGATACATCAGAGAGCTTCCACCCCATCTAGTCTTCTTTACTTTGGGGACTATGGCTAGGGAGGCAGTAGAGGAACTAAGATGTCTAGTAGGTGTATAAAATGAAGCTAGTGTCCTAAGCAAAGATGGAACTCTATTGTGCAGGGCTCTGTGAATATAACACAGGGTCTTGAATTCTATCCGATGTGCTACAGGAAGCCAGTGAAGAGAGAAAATGTTTGATTTGACTGATTCATGCCTAGGTATGTTTAAAAGCAGACAGGCTGAAGCATTCTGCACCACCTGCAACTTCTTAATCACAAATTTGGTGGATCCAATGTACAGAGCATTACCATAGTCCAGGCGCGAGCTAATCATGGCGTGTATAATGAGTATTTTGCCAACAAAAGAGAGGATTCTAAAAACCTTCCTCAGAAGCCTGAGCAAACCAAAAGCGCTTGCAGAGACCTTGTTGACCTGGTGAGCCATAGTGAGTTGAGGATCGAGCCAGACTCCCAGGCTCTTAATGAATTCTTTAGCGGGTGGAAGATTGACCAATTCTTCCAAGATGGTAGGATTAGATCTCGGCTGTGAGTGATGTCCAAGTATCATCACCTCAGTCTTATTTTCGTTGAGTTTTAGCCTAATTAGGAACATCCATGCTGCCACCGCTTGGAGGCATGTGGCAAGTGATGGGCCGTTTGAATTGGAATTTGTAGATAGAGATACTTCCAGCTGTGTGTCGTCCGTGTATGACAATAAGGACAGCCTTGACAACTTCTGCAAGAGGTAACATATAAATGTTAAATAAGGTGGGGCTGGGAGAGGACCATTGAGGCACTCCCCAGCTATTCTTGACTGGGTAGGAGAAATAAGATCTGTCCAAGACCTGATATGATCTTCCCTTAATGAAGGATGTGATCCAGTCTAGGGCAGCACCCGAAATTCCGAACCGTTGCACTCTTCCAAGAAATATGACGGGGTTCACCATATCAAATGCTGCTCTAAGATCAAGAAGAATGATTGGTGTCACCAGGCCCTGATTCATATGCCTTCTAGCCTCTTCTGTGACTGTGATCAATGCTGACTCTGTACTATGACGGGGTCTAAAACCCATCTTGGTAGAATGAAGGATATTATTGTCTTCTAGAAAGTGGGATAGTTGGGTGTTGGCATGTCTTTCAATTATTTTGGAAAGAGCAGGCAGCAGATATATAGGTCTATATTTACTAGGCAGGGCAGCGTATAAGTTAGGTTTTTTCAGAAGAGGTTTAACAATGGCATGTTTCCATTGTTCAGGTACTGTGCTCAATGACAGTAAGGAGTTCAAAAGCTTAGTAAGAAAGGGTACAGTAACTGAAGCACCAAGTGCTAACACAGAAGGAGGAGCTGGATTGAGAGGGGATTCTGATTTAAGAGTATTAAGAGATTTCAAAACAGAGTCTTCGGATATAGGAAGAAATCCCAAAAAAGGTGGTGGGACACAGAGACTGCTGTCCCATCACCTCCGAGGACTGAACAGTAGCAGAAGGAAGAGTAGAATAGATGTCTAGGAATTTTTGTTGAAAGAAGTTTGCAAGATTGTTGCTATGTTCTTGGGAAGCCTCTATAAGAACCGAGTTCTGTTGCGGCTGGGTAATTTCCTTAAAAATCTGAAAGATCTCCTATGAGGAGTTTGATGCCAGCTCAATTTTAGCTGCATAATAGGTAGATTGGGCATCTTTAATTTCTGCGTGGTAGGACCTAATGGCTCTTCCATATCCTTGTTTTAAAGAATCATCATAGGATTTTCGCCATCTTCTTTCCAATTTCCTACATTCTCTTTTGAGATGTTGAAGATGGGGGAAAACCAGGGAGCACCTTTCCTGCGACATCCTCCGGCTTTAGTAGAACAAGGTAATAGCACATCTAAGCCAGTAGTAATCCAGCTATTAAAAGATTCTAACAAGTCCATAGTCTTGTCCTTGGTGGAAGGTTTTAGCCTCTCCAAGGTGTTAATCCAGGCGTTGGCTTTGAGACTATGCCAGCGTTGGAAGGGAACAGCTATATTATGGAGAGTCTTCTGGACATCGGAATTGCTAAATTGAAGGTTATCAGAAAGTATCAGACCAGGCCAGAGGAATGGGAAGAATGGAAATGGGAGGATATCTACTTTTCAAGTCTGACTACCTCCTCTAACTTCATAAACAACCCCATGTGAGAGCAATAGGTTATTTGCTTGACTGTGCAGGAGAAAAGAAAACACATTATCTGTGCTGCTTTCAACTCCTCTTTTCTTGTTTCAGTCACAGAGGCGTACATAGGTTATACTGCCTGCAGTAAACTTCTAAGGCAAGTCACACTCCTTCTGGTTTCAAACTTGCTGAAAATCCCTTGACCCCATTCTAAAGGGTGGATAATCCCATAAGTACCCTCCTAGTCTTGTGTCTGTGATCCATATTTTGGGAAATACATTTTTGACAATCACTCAAAATTTAGTAACATCATTCGCCCTCATAAACATCCCACAAGCTATGTAATCATCTGCCATATATTTTTTTATGTCTGAAACTTTCCCACTCTAAAGCCATAACATAAACAATCCAACTACTGCAGGAGTATGGCATGAAAGAAAGTGCAATTCCTACCCAAGCAGCCTGCCATCCACCACAGACGAGCACTCCACTGAACTTAAAGTGTCCAAGACAAACACTACTCACTATTTTATGACAATTAAAAACGAAAGGTCATCGGGATCACACAGTTGGCAAAAATCCAATAAGGAAAACCAGAGTTAATAGCTTCCAAAGTGTAAATAGAAAAATAGCATCAAAACGTGTTAAGCTCCAACAATAGTTATCTGTTTGTGCTTGACCAGTTTCTAGGCACAACTTAAGTTGATCGTATTGGAGCACGGGTAGGATATTAGATCCAGGTTCAACACAGTCCGAACTTTTACTGTCGGACCAAGACTCTGAAATGGAAGTCAAAAATCCCAAGCAGCACAAAGCTGCAGGCTGTATATTAAAAGGGCTCCACGGCATCAGATTGCTGCTGGACAAGATCTCATTGAAGCCATTGACTTTGAATGGAAAGATCAGAGTGGGATAAATTTGAATTTAATGCCTAAGGAAAATCCTTTGTTGTCCAGATACCATATGAGGGGCCTAGGACCTTGTTGACAGTACTTAGGGGTCAATACTCACTCCAGCAGAAGCCAGGTCCAGTTAGTAAGGGTCAGTGGGGCAGTTCAGAAAATCCCAATTATGGCTTGTTATGTCCATGCACCTTGAAGAGGAGGTAAGCCTTATCACTCTTTGTGTAAACTTTTTTGCCTGGGTACCAGGGGGAGTGCAGGTCCTGTATTTTAGGCTCTTCTCACGTCATAGACAACAGGTCAGTTCCTCTTCTGTACTTCAACATGTCCAGAAAGTGTTCTGAGGATGTACTGGGGTTGCCACATTTATGCCTGGCAGCAGCCTTTGGGTGAGGGAAACTCTTGGCCACTCCCTAGCCAATGGTGTAAAGGTTTTCAAGGGTTACCACTACCCAATTTACAGTATGGGCTTTGTGCCCTACTGCAAATAATCCCACAGTGCCCATTTGCAGATCTCCTTTGACCACACCAGAGGCATGGTCATGGAAATGTGCAGTCCCTCCTTTGTGGTCACCCTAAACCTGTTCTGGGGCAGCTCCTCTTCCTCTGGTATTAGTGCCTGCCTGAATGTGGGGGAAGAAGGAAGGGGAAGGACTGGTGTCAGATAACATTTGCTCTGACAGCGGAGGCCTCTTTGAAGTTAATCAAATTCCTTTGCCTAGCCCACAGGTGTCAAGCGGACACAATATCTTCATAATTCTACAACCTTTTGTCCATGCTCTGGTAGTCAGATTACATCTCATCAAGGGAGCTCTTTAGTTACCAGACCACAGTTGGAGCTCATGCAAATGGGATTCCACAGACTATATGCAGAGAAAATGTAACTTTATAAAATCACCTTTTGCAAAATATTTATTAAAAATCTGACCTCACTAGTGAATTGGGTTTTTAATTAATATTTCAGAAAGTCCAAGAATGACATTGGTAGCTATGTCTTCATTCCAATTCATTACTATTGAGCAGCCAATCGTGCTATGGTGAGTGAAAATAGCTTTTGGGGTTTTATAGTGTAAGGACATGATTAACATTAAGGGGGTCATTACAACCCTGGCGGACGGTGTTAAAGCGGCGGTAAGACCGCAAACAGGCCGGCGGACAAAAAAAGGGAATTATGACCCTGGCGGAAACCGCCAACAAAGACAGCCACTTTAAAACACCGCCCACCACGGCGGTACAGATAAGCAGCGCGGCGGTCACCGCCAACAGACAGGCGGGAGACAATGTACTGCCCATAGTATCAGAACACACCAATCCGCCACCTTTTCTGGGGCGGATTCACCGCGGATAAAAACACGGCGGAAACAGCTTTTGCTATGGGAAAACGCTCACCTGAACACACTCCACGAGGAACGAGTACTCCATGGAGCCGGAACTCCAAATACTACCTGCCCTTGTCTTTCTGCTCCTCTATGACCAACAGCGACGTAGGCGCCGAAGATACCGGTGAGTACTGCACCTACGACACGGGGGAGGCAAAAGTTAGGGGGACACTCACCAAACACCCCCACCCTCGCATATCACAACATACACACCAATGCAGTCAAAAATATCACATGAACAACCCACAATCCCCCCGGAAGAATGCAAAGACAAAGCGAATTGCGGTCAAACATTGTAATGTGCCAATATACATGTCATACAAAAATATACTGATATATATCTCGAAATCTGTCATAATTATATATACAATACAAGAAGTAGTGCAGATATGTACACAACAATGTCCGTGCACCAACAGTCCAAAAATGCATGGGCGAGGCCCACAATAGATACCTGACCAAAATCCAAGAGAACACTGCCAGGGCATCAGATAGAAACACTACAGGCTCCTCAGGGGAAAGGGAAGCGGGGGCACCTCAGCCACATGAATGCGAAGCCAGATCCACGACGGGGCTCCATGCCCATTGATGTATCCTGGGGAGTGCAAAGCCACAGTCTCTCAAGTCTCTACAGTGGGTGGGTTGCCCACTGTGCCATCCTGGGGAGTGCAAAGCCACAGTCTCTCAAATCTCTACAGTGGGTGGGTTGCCCACTGTGCCATCCTGGGGAGTGCAAAGCCACAGTCTCTCAAGTAGATGCAGTTCTCTACTGGTACTGGGTGGGACTGGTGCCCAGACTGGATGAGTCTCCCCGTGAAAGTTCCTATCCTGTCACTGTCCCAGCTGCACATGGGATAAGGATGCCTGATGTGGCGGCCTATTCATACCTACACGGTCTTTGCTATGTTCAGCGGTGCTTTGCCATGGCGGTCTTTGCCCTGTTCAGCGGTGCTTTGCCATGGCGGTTCAGGACTGTTCAGCGGTGCTTTGCCATGGCGGTTCAGGACTGTTCAGCGGTGCTTTGACATGGCGGTCTTTGCCCTGTTCAGCGGTGCTTTGCCATGGCAGTTCAGGACTGTTCAGCGGTGCTTTGCCATGGCGGTCTTTGCCCTGTTAAGCGGTGCTTTGCCATGGCGGTTCAGGACTGTTCAGCGGTGCTTTGCCATGGCGGTCTGTGCCCTGTTCAGCGGTGCTTTGCCATGGCGGTTCAGGACTGTTCAGCGGTGCTTTGCCATGGCGGTCTTTGCCCTGTTCAGCAGTGCTTTGCCATGGCGGTTCAGGACTGTTCAGCGGTGCTTTGCAATGGCGGGCTTTGCCCTGTTCAGCGTTGCTTTGTCATGGCGGTTCAGGACTGTTCAGCGGTGCTTTGCCATGGCGGTCTTTGCCCTGTTCAGCGGTGCTTTGCCATGGCGGTTCAGGACTGTTCAGCAGTGCTTTGCCATGGCGGTCTTTGCCCTGTTCAGCGGTGCTTTGCCATGGCAGTTCAGGACTGTTCATCAGTGCTTTGACATGGCGGTTCTGATACTGACATTGGTGTGTGGCATGACGATCTCCACACTGGACATTGGTGTGTGGCATGACGATCTCCACACTGGACATTGGTGTGTGGCATGCCGATCTCCACACTGGACATTGGTGTGTGGCATGACGTTCCATCATTGCCCAGCGGGCTGTGGCATCCTGGCCCCTCCTGGGCACTGACTCCGGCGGTGGTCTCCTGACCAGTGACGATACTTGGGCCCTCCTGGGCTGTGACTCTGGTGGTGGTCTCTGGACCAGTGACGATACTTGGGCCCTCCTGGGCTGTGACTCTGGTGGTGGTCTCCTGACCAGTGACGATACTTGGGCCCTCCTGGGCTGTGACTCCGGCGGTGGTCTCCTGACCAGTGACGATACTTGGGCCCTCCTGGGCTGTGACTCCGGCGGTGGTCTCCTGACCAGTGACGATACTTGGGCCCTCCTGGGCTGTGACTCCGGCGGTGGTCTCCTGACCAGTGACGATACTTGGGCCCTCCTGGGCTGTGACTCTGGCGTGGTCTCCTGAACAGTAACGACGGTGCTGGCGGTTGTGTCTGGACCGCCGGAAACTATGGCGCACTTCTCCGCCGTGACACTCACAACAGGCTGGGGAGACTTCCTCGGGACCTTCCCCACCTTTTTTGGAGTTACAGCTGACTCACCAATCGCCTTCGATCCCATTTCAGTTGTAGTCCCACCAGGAGTCTTGACACGGTCCCGTCGTCCACTCTCCAATTTCAGAGCCTTTACAGGGGGTGGGTTGACAGTGCCTTGGCTCCGGTCCTACTGCCTGCCCTGGTGGACGGTGCACTCCAAAAACCTGAAACAGGCACCACTGGTATTGGAGGCTTTTTGGCTGAGGCGCTTCGACGGGACTGATGAATTGGAGGCGGGGTGGGGGCAAAAAGGTCAATTTGACATCGGGACAGTTTCTGACTGACACTGGGATGGGTAGTTGGAGGGGGTCTGGGAGTGGAGGAAGAGGAGGTGGTTGTAGGAGGTATCACTTTAGGTGTTTTGGGTGCAGGTGCAGGTACTGGAGGCTGTCGTGAGGTGGATGGATGTTGGGTGAGTGATTGCCGGCATGTGTGTACTTTGGGAGGGGGCGTCATAGACACACTGGGAGAGGACACAGGGGACGTGTAAATGGCAGTGGGGGTGGTGAGTGTAGGTGAGCGGCTTGTGGTGCTGGGTGTCCTGGTGCGAGTCCTAGTGCCTGTAGATGTGGTGCATACAGGTGTGTGTGTGTAGACGAGACTGGGAGGGAGGAGGGAGAAGAGGAGGAGGGGGACACAGTGGAGACAGTGGATGTTGCTGTGTCAGTATGGGTGTGATGCTTGTGTGAGTGCCTGTGGTGTGTGTGGTGCCTGTGTGTGCTTGAGCCACTTTTGGGTGTGGACTTGTGTGCATGCTGGTCTGTAGGTGTGCTTGGGATGGGCTGGGGTACAGGGGATTGGGTCTGGGTGGAGGAAGTTGGAGGGGGGAGGCTGGACACAGGGACAATGGCTGCCATCAGTGCTGAGGCCAGAGATTGCAGGGTCCGCTGAAGGACAGCCTGACCAGAATGAATGCCCTCCAGGAATGCATTACAGTGTTGCAACTCTCTTTCTACACCCTGGATGGCATTCACAATGGTAGACTGCCCAACAGTGAGTGACCTGAGGAGGTCAATGGCCTCCTCACTGAGGGCAGCAGGGGTGACAGGAACAGGGCCTGAGGTGCCTGGGGCGAAGGTGATGCCCACCCTCCTGGGTGAGCAGGCATGGGGCGAACGCTGAGGGGCTGCTGGGAGGGCGGTGCTGGTAGGGGAGGTGGCGGCTGTACCTGTAGAAGTAGGGCGCACAGATGGTGCCGCCACCACAGGGGAGCTCACATCGGCGGACGAGTCAGTGTCGCTGGTTGGTGATCCTGTGGCCGACGTGAAGCTCCCCTCGCCCTCCGTCCCACTGGTGCATTCAGAGTCTGTGGAGTGGCCCTCCATGGCCATGTGGGATGCAGCTCCCTCATGCTCCGGTGCCACTGTACCTCCGCCTGATGATGCGGATGTACAAAAGGACAGGGAGAGCAGGAAAAGGGGGGGAGATAGAAGAAAGAGAGTTTTAGTGCATGGCATACCGCTACCGTTGGCGGACAAGACAGACGCAGCAGCCCCATGCATTACGCCGTGCTCCTGCCCTCTGCACATGCAATTTCTGGGATATGGCCTACATGGCAATGGTAGAAATCTGCGCACATGGATGGCAAAGGGGCCACTATACATCAACTTGCCACTGTTCTGAGCTGGGGTAGAGTGCCACATGGCCTACATTACGGAGGGGCCTTGCCTACCTAACTCGCCCTGGCCTAGGGACATCCACAGCCCACCTCCCCCACCCAGACACCTCCACTGCACGCAAAGTCCACAGAATGAGGTTGTACTCACCCCCTTGTGTCTGCTGTGATGTCCTTAAGCGCCAATCCAACTCCGGGTAGGCCACCACCAGGATCCGGAACATCAGGGGGGTCATGGTGCAACGGGCACCCCTCCCACGTTGGGAGGCCATCCCCAGCTGAGCCTCCGCCGTCTTCTTGCTGCAGCGGCGAATGTCCTCCCATCTCTTACGGCAGTGGGTGCCCCGTCTCTGGTGGGCCCCCAGGGTCCGGACTTCCTTGGCGATGGCACGCCAAATGTCCCTCTTCTGGTGGGCGCTGACCTACATGACATGCACAAGGAAAGAGGAACAGTCATTACCTACTGCACCGTCAATGTGAGTGGCCCCCTCCCTACTCTGGCCATGTGGCCCATTCATTCCCATGCATTCATGTTCTATGAACTCTGCACCCTTCTCTCTTCCAACCAGCCCTCTCCACCCAGGCATAGCCCATCCAACGGGCTCCCTGTGTACTGACCTGTTGGTCTAGAGGACCGTAGAGTAGCATGTACTGGGGGAGGACCCCATCCACAAGTTTCTCCAACTCCTGTGCAGTGAAGGCAGGGGCCCTTTCCCCAGACGCAGCAGCCATTGTCGCTTCCAGACCGAGGTCACAGCAGCACTAGCAGTGTAAGTCCTCTCCTGTCGAAGGTCAGGTATCTAGTGATTGAAGAGATAGAAAATGGCAGTGACGTCCGCAGCGGTGACGTCCGCGGCGGGGCGCATCATCCCCGCCGGCGCACCTGTTCATTGGCTCCTGGGACCCATAGGGTCCAATGTTAACCAATGCAGCATTGCGCCGCGCTCTACGACCGCCTACCGTGACGGTGTCCAACGCCAGCGCAGTTACCCCACAATTCCATTGTCCCATTTTAGAGGTCAGGCAGCCGCCATTTCAGGGGCCCACATGGCTTCATTTACTACTGCGTCACACATAGCTAGGCCTATAATCAACACACATACAGGAAGGGGTTTTGTGAGTGGTGTAGTCTTGTGTGTAACTGTGGGTACATACCTGGAGGAATAGTGACTGGTTCTTCGCTGTTGTCCTTCTTAAGCACCGTCAGCTGGGACATATGAGAAGATGGCGGAATCCTCCGGTGTACCGACCGCTGGTGGACCTGTTGACAATGGAAGAAAGACATTTGATCGAGACCTACCGGTTTGACCGTGCCACAATCCAGGAACTATGTACCCAGTTGGAGCCAGACCTGATGTCACCAATCCGCCATCCGACTGGAATCCCCCCTGACGTGCAGGTGCTGTCATTTCCTTGCAAGTGGGTCATTTCAGACTACTGTGGCCATGGCATCAGGGATGTCCCAGCCTATGTTTTCCAACGTTTTGTCCAGAGTGTTGTCTGCCCTGCTGAAACACGTAAGGAGATACATAATTTTCCCTGAGGTGGAGGATTTGCCTACAGTTAAAGGTGACTTCTATGCCCTTGGACATATCCCCAACGTCACAGGTGCTATTGATGGGACCCATGTAGCTCTGGTCCCCCCACAGAGGAGTGTACAGGAACAGGAAGAGTTATCATTCGATGAATGTCCAGGTGGTCTGTTTGGCAGACCAGTACATCTCGCAGGTAAATGCTATGTTCCCTGGCTCTGTGCATGACGCCTACATCCTGCGGAATAGCAGCATCCCTGATATGATGGGTCAACTCCAGAGGCACCGTGTATGGCTATTGGGGGACTCTGGTTACCCCAACCTTTCATGGCTATTGACCCCAGTGAGGAATCCCAGGACCAGGGCAGAGGAACGGTACAATGAGGCCCATGGGCGGACTAGGAGGATGATCGAACGCACCTTCAGCCTCCTAAAGGCCAGGTTCAGGTGCCTCCATATGACAGGTGGATCCCTATTCTACTCACCGAAGAAGGTGTGTGACATCATCATCGCCTGCTCCATGCTCCATAATTTGGCATTGCAACGCCAGGTGCCTTTTCTGCAGGAGGATGATCCAGATGACGGTGTTGTAGCAGCTGTGGGGCCTGTGGATCCTGTGTACAGTGATGAGGATGAAGCTGAGGAAGATGAAAACGACAACAGGGAGTCAGTCATACAGCAATATTTCCAGTGAGACACAGGTGAGTACATTTTCAGGTTTAACATTACATTAACTTTCACACGTCTACCTCTATCCTGTACCTACATTTCACTCACTATTTGTTAATTGAGTTGTCCCCTTCCATTTCAGTTTCACAAATGTGGTAACCTACGTGTCAACAGCTTGCACCCTTGAAAGGCTTGTGATGTGTGACATTGGTATGTTGGTCTTCCAATTGGTAACCCTTTTTGACACTGTAATTGACAATACAAAGTTCAAAATCATAGACTGACTCCAGTTTTATTAGTGTTTCAAGGGTGTTTATTTAAGTGCAGAAAAATGAAGGGGGGTTGTGAAATCGGGATGGGTTATGGTGGAAGAATGTCCATGGCAGAGTCCAGTCTATTAGTCTCACAGGTACATTGCACATCTGGCCATTGGAAGTGGAGCTGGGGCAGTTCCAATCTGGACAGGGTAACAAAGTGGGACAGTGGGGGAACAATCAGGGTAGGCTTATTTCCTGGCGGGGGTCTTGCCATCTTGCTCTGTCCTGTCCCTGGATCTCAGGGACCGCTTTCGTGGTGGTTGTCCATCTGCAGGGGGTGGGGTGCTGGTGTGGTGGTCCTGTGGCTGGGTGTCCTGTCCACTAGCGCCGGCGGAGGTGGTGGGCATTTCATTGTCGTGGCTAGTGTCAGGGGCCCCTTGGAGTGCCACGGTGTCCCTCAAAGTCTTTTCAATGTCCGTCAGCACCCATACAATGGTGCCCAGGGCGGAGGCGAGGGTCCTGAGCTCCTCCCTGAACCCCAAATACTGCTCCTCCTGCAGACGCAGGGTCTCCTGCAACTTGTCCAGGACCGTTGCCATCATCTCCTGGGAGTGGTGGTATGCTCCCATGATGGAGGAGAGGGCCTCGTTGAGAGTAGGTTCCCTTGGCCTGTCCTCCCTCTGTCGCACAGCAGCCCTCCCAGTTCCCCTGTGTTCCAGTGCCTCCGTCCCCTGGACCGTGTGCCCACTACCACTGCCCCCAGGTCCCTGTTGTTGTTGGGGTGGTGGGTTAGCCTGGGTGCCCTGTAGTGGTGGACACACCCTTGATTGACCTGTCCTGGGTAGGGAGGTATGGGCCCGCTGGGTGGGTGCTGTGCTGGTGTTACCAGTGGGTGGAAGTTCGGTGTTGGGGTGTGGCTGGGCAAGGGGAACCGACTGTCCTGAGGCCCACGATGGTCCGGGCTGGTCATCAAGATCCAGTAGGGCAGAGCTGCTGTCGTCACTGTGGGCCTCTTCTGGGGGTGGAGTGGTGTTGTCTGGACCCTCTGGTTTGGTGACGTTCCTTCGGGTTCCTGCGGGGAGATAAGTACATGATTATTGCATGTGTGTGTTTCATGGTGTGCAATGGTTGGGTGTGCGTGTACCCCAGTGCTAGCATTCCTGTGTGGGGGCTTGTGTGCTGATGGTTGGGAGGTGTTCTGGGTATGTGCAGTGGGCATGCTTTAGTGATGGGTATCCATGCTTAGTTGTGTCATGCAGGTCTTGGGGTTGGGATGGGTGGTTGGTGTTATGGGTACATTAGTGAGGAGTTAGGGTGATAGGGGAGGGTGTGAGGGTGGGGGGGTGTGATTGCATGCAGGTAAGGTGGGGGATATGATAGTTAAGATTTGACTTACCAGTGTCCGTTCCTCCAACAACTCCTGCGAGGCCCTCAGGATGCAAGATGGTCAAGACTTGCTCCTCCCATGTTGTTAGTTGTGGGGGAGGAGGTGGGGGTCTGCCGCCAGTCCGCTGTACCGCGATGTGGTGCCTGGATACCGAGGAACGCACCTTCCCCCGTAGGTCGTTCCACCTCTTCCTGATGTCCTCCCTATTTCTTGGGTGCTGTCCCACTGCGTTGACCCTGTCCACTATTCTTTGCCATAGCTCCATCTTCCTGGCTATGGATGTGTGCTGTATATGTGAGCCAAATAGCTGTGGCTTTACCCGTAGGATTTCCTCCACCATGACCCTGAGCTTCTCCTCAGAGAAGCGGGGGTGTCTTTGGCGTGACATGGGGTGGTGTGGGTGAGGTGTGGGGTGGTGTATGTGTTGATGAGTGTGGTGAGTGTAGTGGTATGTGGTGTTTTGTGCGTGGATGTTGTGTGGGTGATGGTGTAGTGTGCCTCTGTGTGATGGGGTTCTCTATTCTGTGCTGTTTCTCTATGGCGTTCTCTCTTATTTTGGGTCGTAGGGGTTTGTGGGTGATGTGGGTGTGTGTTTTATATTGTGTTGGATGTGTGGGAGTGTTGTTTGTATGTGTATCAGGTGTGTGTATTTGGAATTGTCCAATGTGGCGGTGTTTTGGAGCTGTGTGTGTATTTTGAGCGCGGCGGTGTGTACCGCCAATGGAATACCGCGGTTGAAAGACCACCGCGTGGATTCGTGGGTCGTAATGTCATGGGCGTGTTTCTGTTGCCGTGGAGGTGGAGGATTTGTTTCTGCATGTTTATCGCTGACCTTTGGTGTGGCGGTGTTGTGTGGGTGTCTGAATTTCGGCGGATTCCTTGATGTGTGTCATAATAGCTGTGGCGGGCTCCCGCCCCCGTGGCGGTGTGTTGGCGGTCTTCTGCACGGCGGTAAGTGCCTTTTACCACCAATATTGTAATGACCCCCTAAATGTTTACCTGTCCTACTTTTAAGTGCTATGCACCTTGCCTTTTGGGTCTTTCAGGTGACTTACAGGTGACTAAATAACATTTTAAAGGAAGGCTTAACCCTTCCAAAATGCAATATTTTGACACACTCTATTTGAATTTACAGTTTGAAACTGCATAGGCAGACTCCAAATTTTAGTCCCGGAGTTATGTTTACACAGGTATTGTAGTAGAGGGCATAATGCGTGCTGCATTCCACTTGAAACATTGAACTTTCAGGCCCTGGGTACACTTTCTACCATATAATTGGTATATTAAGTATGCCATTTAGGGGTATGTTAATTTTCCCATAAGGAAGAGCACAGACACTTCACTCCCGGTCAGAAGGGCTAACGTGCACAGAGTTCTACAGCTACGAAGAACAGTTTTTGAAAAACTCTGGGGGTATACCTTGCAAAAAGATATCTAGATCCTATATATATCACCTACTGGTGGTTGGCAGTAGATAATTATATTTAGGACCTAGTTTCCATAGGCTAAGCGTTTTTTGTTTTTTGCCAATAACTTTTGCACCGCTTGACGAATCTTCAAGAAGTTTTAAAAAATAGTATGGAATGCACTTCAGCTGCTGGGTGGAAAGCTCAGTGTAATTCATCAAGAGAGAGCTGAGAAAAATGGGGTTCCCAAAACACGTTTTCCACTAGCAATTGCCCATAGGGATTTTATTTAGGACTACAGCCTGAATCGCTGAATGGAATTATACCACTGTGGCAGAAAGATAGATCTTGTTCCAGAAAGAGGTTTTTTTTGTAATTTGGTGCAAATCTATTCAGTAATCTTGCAGTTATTAAAGAAAAAAGAAAAATAGATAACTGGGGACGCAAAGGGTCCGTGTATTTGACAGATCCCAAGGTTCAATCAGGAAGTGTTGGGAGCATTCTTTGAACCTAGACTCAGCTGAGTCTCAAGAAAAAAACATGAAAAAAGACAAGGAGGCAAGGTGGAAACACCCTGATCAGTTGGCCTGGCAGTGGGGTCACACAGGGACCACACCATGGGGCCAGAAATGTTTTTTAAAAAAAGTTTACTGTGACTTTGTAGATGATCCATGAATATGTGTTAAAATTGGGAAAAAACAAGCGAGGGCTTCCGCGCTTTGGTATATAACCCCCAGGTGTACCAGGTCTTCAGGGAATATTTATTCATATAATTTAGTAATTCTATTCCCAACCTGCATTACTAAAAGTAGAGGGGGGCCACACAGACCTCCTCCCTGGGATGATATTGGCCCTGGTGACCCGATCATCTGGAGCCTGACCTAATAGTGAGAGGAGAGGGGGGCCACATGACCTTCTTCCCTTGGCCGAATTTGTCCCCTGGGATCCCATCCCTGGGGCCCAGCCAATTCATGAAACAGGAGAGGTCTTGCTTCCTGGGCCAATTTTGGCCCCGGTGACCCCTTCTCCCAGAGCCTGGACAATTACTGAAGGAGAGGGGACTGCATGGCCCCATCCCAGGCCTGGCCAATTATTGGAAGGGGAGGGAGGGGCCAATTCTGGCCCTGAGGACCCCACCCCCCAGGGCACAGCAACTTCCTGTTGGATGCCCTGGCACCACCCAGTGTGCACTTTTGTGAACCATGGGGGGAACCTCAATTCCCCTGCGGTCCTCTTGTTCCCACACGCAGGGAGCGACAATAAATGCTGCTTCCTGCATGCTGGAGCAATTGTTTCATCTGTTTTCCTTCCTGCTTGAGAACGGGCAGTAAAACAGATGAAAAGTCTCCTCCCAGAGAGCGGGAGCAATTTGCTGCTCCTGCCTGCTGAGGAGAGACTTACAGTTTGTAGTAGCTCCTACCAGCGACAGCAAACTACTATGTCCCAAGGGTGGGCACCTCGGAACATAAGGAGCGGGCCCGTGGAGGGTTGTAGTCCCCAGGGCAATTAATAGCTCCGGGAGTCCGAGCGCACCCTCTCCTTTGTATTTTGCGTTCCATCCCTGGAAAGGTGGTGGTTTCCAGGGCAGAAAACACCCTCCCTTTTTAGAAGTTGGCTAAGCCTTGGGATGTGGTAGCCACCGGGGCCAAGTGTGGCCCAGGAGGAGGGTCTGCACTGCCCCTCCTCAATTTTCTTTATAATCTTAGCCCCTGGAGGGTAGTGGTCAATGGAGCCCTGTTGAGCAAAGATGGAGGGTCTGCATCTACCCCCTCCAGTTTCTTGGCCAACCCCTGGGGAGAGGACTATTGATGGCTTAGGGGGCCCTCCAATAAAAGGGAGGTGGCGGTTCCTAGGGCCAAAATCTGCCATGGGGTGGAGGGGACCATGTGTACCCCCGTCTAAATATGTAATTATAAGTGCCCCGGGATCTGGCCCACCCGGGGGCTCAATTTTAAACAAGCACAGGAGACCGTGCTTGTTTTTTTTTAAATTTCCTGGGATCCGAAATGTTTAAAAAAAATGCTTTTTGGACCTGGTGGGGTCCTTGGGGGACCCCACCACCAGGTCTAAGGGGTCAAGGTATTCCTACCCTGACCCCTTCTCTTGTTTAACTTTTCTAGCGCTCAAGTCCAAGAATGATTGTCAACACTTCCTGAATAAAGTGTTGCCAGCCAATCAGATCTCTGCATAGAATCAGTTGGACCTGCGGAGGGTCCATGTCCCTAAATGTACACATATTTTTCCTTAAAATTACTCACAAACTACCAGCAATATCAGTCAGTCTCCGGGGGATAGGGTACCATGGGCAGAAATTGGTCTGTGGATGAGAGCCATGCAATCCCCCAAGCGTTCTTCCCAGGACCTGGTCCACCCGGGGAGCTTAAAAATAACAAGGACAGGAGACCATGCTTGTTTTTTTATGAAATTTGCCACAGACCCATGGATCCTTTGCTAATTTATGGCAAAATAAATAAAAAAATGTTGGACCCAGGCGAGCTGCCTGTTGGACCCCATCACCAGGCCTAGGGTTCAGGGTATTCCTACCCTGCCCCTTGTGGTTTTTATTGCATCATCCCTTGACTCGAACCAAGTGCTGAGGGTCCTGAGTCCAAAGATGGCTGCCACCACTTCCTGATTGATGTGTGGCTGCCAATCACATCATTGCCATGTATCCAGTGCAGTGGATCTGCATCTTTGTTCAAAAACTCCAAAACTTCTAAAAAGATTTACACCAAATTATAGAAGCACTTTTTCTGGAATAAGATCTGAATTTATGTCAAATTTAGTGTCATTCCATTTACTGGTTCGGGATGTAGTTGCATCTAAAATCCTCATGGGAATTTGCATGGGGAAATCTTGTTATGGGACACCCCTTCTTCTCGGCCCCACTAGATGAATCCCCCCAAAGTGTTCCAAACAGCAGCTGAAGTGACTGGCAAGCTAGTTTTGAAAATGTCATGATGACTCGTCAAACAGAGGCATAATTATAATATATATGCGTATATTTATATATAGTTAATATGTTTCTATTTTTATATATATATATATATATATATATATATATATATATATATATATATATATATATATATATATATATGTATATACACACATATATACATATACATATACATACATATTACTGGACTAAACTCAGTGCTTTGCATACTGATACGCTTACATACACTGACAACTTTGCATGATAATTTAGACACATGTGTGGACCCATTTACGAACCTGGATGTTTTGGGTACGGAGGTAGACCAGTCGTGTCCTAGTCCATTTAGACCTAAATCTACTTTCTTACCAGCTGGGCATTGTGATGCAATAGAGGTATTTGAAAGATATGTGATAAAGGAATTGAAAAAGATTAGATCTAACCCAAGCGACATCAGAAAGAAGAACCTGTCTAGGCTTCAATTGGTAGCGTTAGAGACATTGAAAAAAGATAGTAGCATTGTGATACGACAGTCAGATAAAGGTGGTAATGTGGTTATCATTGATAAAAGTCAATATCTGGCTAAAGTTGAAAGACAGGGGATCCAAACTGTTATGTGAAATCCAACAGAGATGAGGTCAAGCTAGCAGATAAGTGGTATCATGAGATGATGTTTGAATGGAAAAAAAGAGGCCTAATTGAGTGAGAAGAGTATCTGCTTTTGAGGAGTGATGGTCCTACAATTCCTGTGTTATACCAGTTGGATAAGACCAATCCACCTGGCAGGCGGGTTGAGTCTGCAATAAGCTCATTGTTGGAAAAGACTTCCAAATGCATTGATCACAACCTCTGGTCTTTTGTAAGAACATTACCATCATGCACAAAAGACACCACACATTTCCTGAAGATTATTGTGGGTATACAGTGGGAGCAGGAATATCTGTTGCTGACACCTGATGTTTCAAGTCTATATACCTGCATCCAACATGAACGAGGACTAAAAGCAGTTAGGCATTACATGCAAACAATCTCACTATTATTTCATACTGTCATGTTGTGTGACATGATTGGATACAGTCTCAGGAAAAATTTATTTTTCTTTGATAATCAAATCTATAGGCAGCTCCAGGGGATAGCGATGGGCACCTGTTTAGCCCCAGTTACACGATTTTACTCCTGGGCTGGTGAGAAGAGTAGGTATCCGTCTAGGTCACTGCCTTTGAGAAGAGAGTTATTTTGTGGTGTTGCTACAGAGACAACATTTTTTTGATCTGGACAGGTGATGAGATATCAGCAAAGTAATTTTTGTTCACTTAGAATTAGAACAACTTTACTGTGCAATTTGTGGAACATTACACTAAAACACGCATTGAGTTCCTTCATGTAGAGGTTGTGATAAAAAATGATCCCCTCACTAATAGGCTATATAGGAAACAGATGGCCAGAACCAGCCTACTTAATCCTCTAAGTGTGCACCCTTCCAGCCTAATAAGAATCATCCCTTATGGGGAATTGTTACGTGCTAGCCGAATCTGTAGCACTATGAAGGATTACCAACATGAGAGCATGATTATGGGTGAGAGATTCAAAAAGACAGGTTATAGTAATGATATCATTATTCAGGCAAATCAGAAGTTTGACAGAATACCTAGAGACAGTCTGGTTCATCAGGGTATCATTAGTGAGGAGGAATCTAACACAGTAAGATTTATTACAACTTACTCCAATCAATCTTACAATGTGAGGAAATTTCTCAATAAGAGTTGGCATATTTTGCAGACTGATTCTGTGTTAACGAAGTATGTTCATGACAAACTACAGATCACAGTCAGGAAAAGCAAATCTATACAGGATGATCTCAGTTACAACATGGTAATAAACACTGATGATTTCGCTAAAACCAACTATGGACCTTTAGGTTTTTATTGTTACATGCGTTGTAGAGCTTGCATTAATAGCAGAAACAGCAGTAAGTTCAAAATGAGCAATGGGAGAAAATAATATTCTATCAGAGGCCAGTACAATCGTAATACAGAATTCTGCATGCACTGTCTGATATGCACATGTGAAAAGATCTACGTGGGCAGGACGGTCCATCGTGCCAAAAGGAGGGTGTTGGAACATAAAAGAGCTATTTGACACCATGACTATAATTATCCTGTCACCAGACATCTTCAAAATGTTCATTTTGGAAATGAGAATCCATTACAGTTTGTGGTGATTGATCAGGTTAAACCTAACTTAAGTGGGTGTGACAGACAATACACTTTGAGAACATTAAAGTCCTAATATACAGCGGAGTTTGAGACACTAGCCCCTTTTGTTTTAAATTCAAGTAAAGAAATGAGCATTCATTTGAGGTAGATATCTTTGTTGGAGAGGTTTAATGAGAAGCCTTTATGCATATTGTTTTTAATGTACTTATGTATTGATTTTATTGACACATTCAGAGTTTAAGGTGTTTGTTTTATTTTTATTATCATTTTGTATTTGTACACAGGTGATGACACTTTATGAACCCAGATCAGCATACTGAATTAAACTGACCAGCTTACAACAAATTTGTACATTAGTATTAATGTGAGGTATCCGTTTTCCAGGAGTCCTGGGGCTTGTTCTTGGAATTGTTGTATTAGATTCTGAAAAAGACATGACCACTTGGACCGGTTTGTGTAGTCCTAAGGATTATGAGCTCACTTGGGATTGCTGTGGCAACTCATGTTGTTTGTTTTTTGGACTATGCGCAATTATAGGTGCACTTTGCATATTTTATGCTGTGCTGAGATATTTATTCATATGCCATATATTGTAATCTGATTATACAAGGTTATTTCAGGTACCTGCTGTGAGGTGTAGTATGAAGGTACAATGCACATGCAGTAAAGTAGTGTGGTTATTTTCACAGGGGGTGGTACAATTATATGCTACCATATTAATTCTCATTTTATATTTATGTACCATCAAATGTTTGCTTAGAATAATTTTTGTGAGCATGTATCAGTTCATTGTAAGGCAATTCCAATATGGCGGCTGGTTTCGGGCTCTCTTGATACACTACTTGTTTCACTTGTCCTTTTTCTATGTTTGTCAATATTTGAGAATGTGTTTGTTATGACCACTTCATCCGTGAACAAGGCTGCACCCAGAACGCATTGTAGGGGAAATCCTTTTTGCTGAGTAAAGTATCATTTGCAGCAACTCAAAGGATTCTGGGTCTTTCCTTAGATAGAGGATTATTGGCGGTATATTTGGGGTACCGAGTCCCTACCTGGACTGCCACGTTACAGCCTCTGTACTCCGGGCTGTTTAATTCCACAAATATCTCAAACCACCGAGGCTACTACATTTAGACCAATGGTCCCCAGTCTAGACAATTAAATACTGGGAACTGCTATGGGAGTTTGTAGTACTGTTTTCTTTAACAACTACTCAGAGAGGAGCATTATGGCACCGTGTGGAGCAGGAACCTCTGCTGCACATAAATGACAAGTGGTTCCCAGTTGGGACATTATGTATACATATATATATATATATATATATATATATATATATATATATATATATATATATACATATGTGTTTTTTTTTTACCAAAGGTTGAAGTAACGATCTTCTTAGATGAATTCAACCATGACAATATTAATGCTTTGAACTAAAGTACCTACTCCTACCAATAGGCCACTAACCCCCACTTAGGTCCAGTTAGGTCTCAATAAATGAAACCCAGCTCAACCCTTGGTAGCTTGGCAACAAACAGCAAGGCTTAACTTAGGAGACAAGTGTGTAAAGCATTTAAAAATCACAAAACAGTAAATAAGTAAAGCACAAAACACAATAAAAATTTAACACCAATTTATAGAAATAGATTAGATGTTTATCTTTAACATGACACCAAAATGATTAAGATCAGATAAGGGGAACCAGAGATATGAATGTTTAAAGAATTAATGTTTTCTAGCGCATCGAAGCAACTAGAGCTCAAAGGGTTACAAAAAGGTCACACTGGAAAGGGACAAAGTCTAGAGTTCAGGCCACCCACGAGGTAACACTGTCACACTTACTTTCAGAAGTGTTTATTGACTTAGGAAAGTGGTCCATAGCACCAGCCAAGGGTTCTGAGGCTCTGGTTTGCTTCTTGGGGTCTGGGACTACAACTTCCACAGTGCAACTCTTCAACTTATGGAGTTGCTCCAAACGTCTCCAAACTTCTGGATCTTCTTCCAGAGGTCCTTTTAGGGTCCTTGAAGTGTCTACATCTTGATCCAAGGTTCCAGAAGCTCTGAGTTGCTCCTTGGGAGTTAGGACTAGAGGCTGGCCAATCAAAGAAGGGCACTACAGAGCTGAAGTTGGCAACTTTCAGGTAGAGTTTTAAAACTCTTTACCTGAGCTAGTTATATTAAATTAAACAATTATAAGTTGTGGAATTTATCATAACAATTAATTTGATACCAAACCCAAGGTATCTGACACTTAGGGGGACTTATTAATTATAATAAAGTATCCCTGTGTTAGCCGCTGGAGGCCATTCACTACAGTGAGGAAAAAACAAATTTGACTATTTTACCTCACCAGGGCTTATTAAACTATTTTTATAAGGTCCTGCTTATAGTTACATTGCTCCCAACCCTATGGGCACATAAGGGTGACTTATATGTAAAGTAAGGTAGTTTAAGACTTTTGGAAGTACTTAAAATTTCAAAGACGAATTTGCATAACTTTAGTTTAAAAACAGCCAGCAAGGCAGACCTACCTTTAAAATGACACTGGGCACCTCAGCAGTGTACCTATGGGTGCACTACCTATGCTGAGGTCCCTATACTTACATGCCCTATCATATACTAGGGACTTATAGGTAGGTTGACATAGCCAATTATAATTAGTCTAATGTGCATATGCATTTTACACAGAGCACAGGCCCTTGGACTGGTTAGCAGTACCCAGGGCACCATTAGAGTCAGGAAAACACCAGCAAAATGTTATAAATTGAGGGCAAAAAGTTAGGGGGCTTCTGCAATCAGCCCTGTTTTCTCACAACAGAAATTCACCACCAGTTCTAGTTAGCAGGTCTAACTATAACAACAGCACACCTTACAACCTTCTATATTACATCAGTCATGACATGTTTTTTTACATCATTTATAGCATCAATGATGACATCTCAAATGGCATCATCGATGACACCAATTGATGACATTTTTCAACCTGCTTTTGTACACATTACCCTATAAGCTACTAGTGCATTAGTGGCTACAAAGTAAGTAAATAATAGCTCAGAATATGAAGATGTATTAATGCCATCACAGATACAACTCACTTAGGTGTAGCAAGCATGTGTTATGAGCAACATTTACCCTATACCATGCCCTTCACGGGTAGCCTAGTTCACATTAACAATCAAATGAAAAAAGAAATGCTGACCTTAATGTACCTAAAGAAGAACAAAAGGTTTCAAATGTTACAGACAAATGAAAATAACTATAACTCACCAAAATTACATCTATTATGTAAAAAATTAAACAAGCCATTCCAAAAGCATAAATAAAAGTATTGTATCATTATACAAAATCATGTGGGCTAAAAATATTTCTAAGCATACTACATTGATAGTGGCGAGTTACAGTTATTTCAATTTTTCTGTAAAGTTTATAAGTAATATGTAAATATAATGATTATAATACATTATGTAATGAAGTATGAAAGTAACTGCATAAATAAAAAACTATAACGAAGATATTTCTAATGCTTGTGTAGTTTAATGTTGCTGTAGTAGAAATGTAGCAATCCCTAACTATAACTAACTTGGTACCTGTTTTTTGTGTGAAGGTGTTGGATTTGTATAGTAAATATGCTGTAAAATTGCATTAACTTTAAATGTATAAAGTAGGATGTATTTTTTGTTTTTTTCCAAATTTTTTATATGTCCTTTATTTGGGCTACATTTAAGTATCCCAAATGTATTTACAAGTGATTGCAATTACAAAATGTTAAAAATATTCTGATGTAAGTTGTAAAGTTTCAAACCAGTAGTAGTGTCAAGGGTTTAGGTTATATAGGTCCAGTAGGCATGTTTTTGTTTTGTTTGTTTTTATTTTTCCCTGGCATTACAGTATTAATTTGAGAGTACCCTGGTACTCTGTGAGTGTAACATTGATTCTGATAAGCTAAAAGAAGATCTTTTCAGCCAATAGAAAGCGTGCTTCTAATATGTGTTGGTTCTGTCAAGATTCAGAGCTATTCAGAACAGAAAATCCAGGACTGCTGCATCTTGTGCCTCCCTCACAGGGAACTTTTTGTGAAGATTAAACAAATAATTCAATCTGCTGTGGCTGCCCCAGATCCTTTGGAGAGGAAGAGGAAGGAATTGCTATGTAGAAGGATAAGTTACAGCATCACAAAAAGGTGAAGTCCGTTTCATGGAGGTTCTTCTCCATTCCCCCTGGGGAGAAGAAAGTTAATGCATGGCAGGTAACTTGTTGCCTATGCAAAAAAGTTATTTCTCATGGGGACAGACCACATTATTACCTTGGGACAAAGGCATTGAGAAAACACCTGCATGCCATGCATGCAACCCATTTGTCCCGTGCAAAAAGAAGGCATGACCTGGATTGGTCCAGGAAACATCTGGTGCTTCTGCCAGCACCACACCTGCTCTTTTTGTCTCCATTTCTGGTGTTCAAAGGCAAGTACCATCACAGCCTTCCACCTACAGTTCCAACAGCTGGCTCCCAAGTGGTTGTGTACCGTCTTCCCCAGAACACACAATATTGTGGAGCCAAATGCTGGTACTGCATTGTGCTGTCTGTAATTACAGTTATTGCGGCAGGGGAAAACGAATCGAACATTAACTATGAGCTGGTTCTTGCTCACTGTTGTCCTCCTCAGAACCCATATATATATTTATTTTTTTGTAGGATAGCTTATTACTGTTGGGGGCTTTCAGTTTTGAATTATTGTTGGTCAAGTAAGTGGCTACAACAGAAAAGTAAATTAGAAGGTAAGTGATTGGCAAGCCTCCATTAAAAAGACAACTCAATTAAATTAAGAAAACCTATGCTTACTTTGTAATGATAAACTGGTTTTGCTTTTATTGTGATGTAAACAAATTAGTTCAACACATATAATATACACTATTTAATATAAATGCATATTGTTACAAACCTTTTTATTTAGTATTGTTCAGGTGTTAATACCAGCCATGGTACTTATATATGCTATCATTTATGACACACTGGGGTACAAGTTAGTATTTACATTTAATCATTGTGCAACATTGGGGACAAACACAAATCTTTTGAACTGTGAAAAATACCCTCACTAAAAGTTGCTTGTTCAACTCTGAGTTCACATTATGTAACTACATTGCTTACCTAAAGCAATAGATTTCTTCATAAGTCATCAACCATGGATGGCCACATATTAAAGTATATATTATAGGTAGTATGTAGTATATGTGCTGCATATTTCAGAAATGGCCACTCACTGCACAACCTAAAACTAAAACTTAGGAGTTAGTAGAAGAATGTAACAGTCCATAAACTTTTTAGATAGTCTGTATTTAAATGTTAACTTGGTGTCATTAAATATATGATGTAATGACCACAAGATGTCTGTTGTCCATGGTGGAAGATTGTTGCTGGACAAGTAAAAGTGCATCCAGAAATTGAAATCTGAGTAGCTGTGAAATTGTTTATTATGGCTTGAATCTTTTGATTAGCTGTGAAACTCCTTTGAATCATAACTCATAAATACTTATTTAGTTTAGTAAATACAATAGTTCACACAAGTTCACATGCACAGTTTGTACACAAGTTAAATTTCACGGCTTGATATATTACAATCTTGATATATTACTATCTTGATAAAGATTTACAATCAGGAATAGGACGGTATAGACATTTTCCAAATTCTGTGACTGTTGAAAAAACATGTAAGCATTTTAAACATTCATGTTCCCAATTGTAGCTTGTCGCAAAAGGATCAGGTTGAGGGAAAGTTTCATTTGTTAGTATTTCAAAAATAGACATACAAAGTTCCCGGTCATCCTGTTGCTCATTTAATGACAAATAGTTCAGCTACAATCATCGACTATATCTCTGACACCACTTCAGATTGGTAATTGTTTTTTGTACTGAAGTCGTGAATACAAAAGTAAGTCTTTACCTAAAGGTAAATAATACCAAATTAATAATAACATTAGTATACAAGTTGGTCCCATTACTGTTTACTAAATTGAAAGCCTTGAATTCCAGTTAGGTTTTCTTTTACATGGCTGAACATTTTGTAAAGTATTATCAGTTTGGAAACTTTCTTTTCTTTTCTTTTATATATATTTTATGTTTACATAGTACTGGGTATTCTCCAAGTGAAGAAGTATGTTTTTGTCTTAAACGATAATATTTACATACACAAGCAGAGTCTGCATTAGTTTTGGTGTCATCCATATCTATAATATATAATCCTTGTTCCATTTTCATGTGGTACAAAGCAACATAAGAAATACCCTTTTAAAAAACAGTTGTCAATGTTAGTGAATAAGCCAATGTTAAACCTTGTGATTTATGTATTGCCACAGCATAAGCTAAAAAAATAAGTAATTGCTCCCTTTCAACATGTAGGTCATTGATCAATAAAAATCTTGCTGTTGATCTTGCAACGTGTTTGGGGTCCTTCAAATAGTCAAATTTCACAATAACAATTCCTACGTCTTCATGACTTTTAACTTGTATAAATTTGAATATAGGTCCCATTGCTCCATTCACAAGTCTTTGTTCCACATCTAAATTGCGTTGTGAAATGACACAACTATTTTTGCATTTGAGTAGTCGTTTCCTAATCTGGCTATTCTGAAACTGATTTCTACATCTGTAATAATTTTGTAGTTAATATTTTATTTACAGGAATATTTGCTCTATGATGCCTTACAAAGTAAACATACAATTTCTTGATTTTCCGTTTCTAACATTTCCATATTTAAATCTGCATTTTTTAGGGTTGACAAATAACATGTATTGTTTGTCAAAGAAGTGAATGCATAATTAAAGGAGTGCTTGCTCCATGACGTTCAGATGAATCGTTCCAAGGTAAATATACAATTTCTTGATATTCCATTTCTAACTTTTCCATATTTAAATCATTACATTCTTCTAGGGCTGACATCAAACAAACAACAGTTATTGATTGTAAAAGATGTGAATGTATAACTTTGCCTGCACTTTTCAAATTTGAGAATACTGTTGATATCCTTTTTCTCTGAGGTTTCTTCTTAGCAGTGTCTGAAACAATCCCTATCCTAATATCTTTCAAAATCTCCCCATATTCTTTGTCATCTGTTTATCTCATGTTTTGTGTAAGTTCATTGTACCGGCAATACAACCCCATTACTTTCACTGCCTAAGTAGTTTCCTGTTCCTCTAGCTGTCACAGGTTTAAAAATTGGTTCTTTTTTAACAGGAGTCAGTCGAAGTAGATTGGCAAAAACAATCACATGTTTACCACTAAACAGAGTATAATGTTCTGTCATGTAAGTGAACAAAAAGCCAACATCAAGTAGGATACCATACTAACCTCACCAATAATCAAAACGTATACATTTTTCAGAACTCTACAAACTTCTTGAGAAGTTTATTATTAAACTCAACTCGTTGTAATAGTAGTCAATGTAATGTTATTCATTTAATATTACATGTGGCTAATCCAGTTGGAGCTGATACTACACAAGATAAGGTTGAATTGGTACGTTTTTGAAGGTAAGTTATTATAACTTTGACCTGATATATATTTTAATATTGGTTCATATTCAGAAAATGTACAAGATCCATTTTCATGTTTTAGTTCATGATCAACTCTTCCTTTAATTTCCTCAAATACTGCATGTTGATCAGATTCTCATTGTGATAACGTACTCAAAGTTTTCTCCTTCCTTACAGATTTCTACCATCGCAACTTCTACCTGAACCATAGCAAGTGTTCCTTCATTGACAATATTTGGGGTGCCAAGTGGGCCTGAAGCACTTCTATTACACACTTTGGGGGTCATTATGACCCCGGCGGATGGTGATAATGTGGCTGTAGTACCGCCAACAGGCTGGCGGTACATACCGCCACATTATGACATTGGCTGGTTGGCTGAAGCCTACCCGCCAATATACCAGACCGACCGCATGGTGGTAGCAGCCACCGGGCCCTGTGATTAGATTCTCCAGTCTGGAAGCCGCTAATGTACTGCTGGCGGCATTGTGACCCTCCCTACCGCCATGGTTTTCGTGTCGTTCGTAATGCCACGAAAACCATGGAGGTAGACCCTACCAGTGACAGGAAATTCCTTCCCTGTCACTGATAGGAGGCCCACCCTCCCCCCAAGACTCCCCAGATGCCCCCAACCACCCTGCATCCATGTTTCCCTCTTCCAATTCCCCACCCCCGTGCACGCACACTTGCAGACACGTACCATGCATACACACACTCACTCACACAGACATACACGCATGCACCCATTCATTTCCGCACACATCCGTACCATATTCACATTGACAGAAAGACACACATTCATATTTCCATTCATACGCACATTCTCACACATGCATACACACACGCAAACAACACTACACACACATTTGCATTCACACACACACTCACACATTCATGCACACACCCCCACAAACACAAACAACGCCCCCTCCCCTGTCGGAAACCCAACTTACCTGCATTCAGGGGGGTCTTCCAGCAGGAGACGGGACAGGGCGCCTTTACTGCCAGCAGCACCCGCCAGCAGAACTCCACCAGGCCATATTATTTTTCATAATATGGCTGGCAGCAGTCTACTGGCATGGTGCAGGTGCTGGTGGTAGCTGTGCCACCTTAACACCATCCGCCAGTATGGCCACAGCTGGATTTCCCCCATTCTTGTGGCGGACATCCGGCTGTGGTCATAATTTGGTGGATGGATGTTAGCTGCGGTCTTTTGGAGGCGGTCGCTCTGGGGGTAGGCGGCACTTACTGCCAATGTCGTAATGTGCCCCTTTATTTGTACTTCCAGTATCACATACTGTTCCTCTTGGATCCTTTTTTTTAACATTTCTTGCTCCAACACCTCACCATAAATCTCTGGTATTGTGATGTTTGGCCTGTAGTCATAAAAAGCTTCTTCATACGATATGAATGTTCTAATCAATTCTCACTTTTCTACCATGGTTTAAAAAGCTGTGAGTGCCAAGAAATACAATTCTTTGTCTGCTGGATTATTATGTGTAAGTTTGCAATGATTGATGAGTGTAGGTTTTGAGTGACCTATTAAGCAACAATCTGTTCCCTGGAGATAACATTTTCCACTATTAACATCCTCTACTACATTATTTCTATATGTATAAAATTGAGCAACTTCAAATAAAATAAATCTTCTCCACTGTAAACAGCTTTACGAAACCTCCCACAACAGGCCAGTTGAGGCCTCAACTGAGCACTGCAACAATATAGCCAACATTTTCATTGAAAAGATCAATACTATTTACTCCCATTTTCTGGCTAAAGTCCCAACAGATTCTGAGGTCTGTCCTACCTGTTACAACTGAATCACAGTCTGGGCCAGAAGTTATTGAATTAGCCCCCCTTGACCTGGTCACTTTCTCCACTCTGTAATTTTTTTTTGAAATCGGGCTCCCCGGATGACCTTCTTAACCCAGACTTTGTCCTCACATTTCCCAAGGCCATCTTTCCCTCATTTCTTGAGGTGGCTGATCTTTCCCTGTCTAGGGCTACTGTTCCACAGGTGTCGAAGCAAGTGAAGGTGATACCCCTGCTGAAGAAAGCATCTCTTGAATCTATCAAGCTCAAATATTATTGCCCTACCGTGGTAGTCAAGAAGGCCTCTGAGGCAAGAGCCTAGGATGATTGTGCAAGACATGTACAATTATTATGTCAGTAATTCAGCCCTTTTCCAGAGAGACCAGTGAAATTAGAGACTTAAGTTTCCAAACTAAGAAGGCCGCTAAGGCAAATGTCGAAAGTGCTTGTGTAAGACACATACAATTAAGATTATGTCAGTAGCCCTTTTCCAGAGAGATCAGTGCAATTTGATGACATTAAACAGCAGACAATACTTTGCTTCTGGTATGATTTAATGTATAGTAGAGTGGAAGGGATGATATTAAAATCTATATACAAGAACACAAACATTGCCACTTGTAATGATGCCTATAATTTCCAAGCGCTCTTTGGCACTATTTAAGGGGAACAACCCCACCTTCTAGTTTAACTGCTAGTGGCCCCCCTTCCTCCCGCTGACAAGGCGATCAGCCGCCTTAATTCGGTGATATATTTAGTGCATCTGGCCAGGACCCAAGCAGCCGAATGAGAGAAGCAGATGTTAGAAGCTTCCAGGCATGAGCACGCCCTCAAGGCCAAGGCTACTGGTTTAATTAACTGTCTTCTCTGATAATCTAAAGGGGGGCAGCAACAAAGAAGGTGTAGCCATGATTCATGCTGATAAGAACAGAGGCTACAGTTTTTTTGTCACTGACAGTGGTCCAAGAGGGGATGGATTTCTGCGTTTATTAACTCCAAAAAATATGGCTGTGGAGCCCCAACCAGATAGGAGCCATTTAAAGGCTGTGCTACAGATGAGATTCTGGTGATCGATAATTCTTGTTCTCTCAAGATTTCTTTAATCGTCTGTTAATTTATTTTTTTCCAGGTGTAATAAGGAGCACTTTCTGCCAGCTGGAGAGAGTCTCCCATCTCAAAAGTCTTCAGTGCAATATTTACTTTTATATACAAAGGGCAACCTGCATTTTCAAAGATAAATTTCAGGTAGGCTTTTTAATGATATTGTTTCTGCCTTCCTAACCCTTATGTAGTACATCAGTATTGATGCTTGGCGGTCTAGTCTCTGTGACACTAAACCCAACTCTAATCTCAGCCTGGAATGTCAGACCGATCTTGGTTGTTGTGAACATTTCTTGTACGCCCTCCAGTGTGCTTGTTTCAATGCTGCGTCTAAGGACCCAGGATATGCCAAATGGCCATATTGCAGAGTGGGAAGAAGAGTGGTCTTTATTACCCTCAGTATTTGGGCTGAGGATGTGCTTCTCAGTTGCATGTTCAGTTGTGCAATCCCATATGTAATTATAGCTGCTTTGTTTTTAATTGCATTTATCTGATTCCCTCCCGAGTTGTTTTCACTGAACCACACGCCGCGATAGCTGGTCTTCCTGGCTGTGCCAATTGGCACACTTTCCTGGTTCCAGGCGGTATTCTTTTTATTTTTACACTTTTCAAATATGGGAACCTTTGTTATTTCTTGGTTCACTTGAATCTGATTGGCTATGTTAAATGCGTTTAGGGGATTTTTATGCCCACTGTAAGCTGGTTCTTGTGTAATCCATTATCATGATATCATCCACATACTAGATAATTTGAAACTTAGTGGAGCCAATCTTTGGCAGAACCAGACCGCTGGCCTACAATGGTTTCCCTAGATCAACTGTATACAGGTTAAACAATAGAGGGGCCAGAATGCACCCCTCCTTTAAGCTGCTGTTGACTTCAATTCTCCGAGTTGCAGTACCAGGACCTGTAGTCACTCGGACCCATGTATCCGATTGCAGGGAAATAATGGTGCTTAGGAGCTGTGCAGGGATTCCCCTTGCAGCCAGCTTGCTCCATAATGTTGCTTGGTCAACCCTGACAAATGCCACACTATAGTCCACAAAACAGCAAAATAACGGAAGGTGATTGTTTAACCATTTGCTGTCTCAAAAAGGATAGTACACAATGTTATCCACTGTAGGCACCCCGGGTCTGTAGCCAGATTGAAAGAATGCCAGGATCTGCTGATCATGTGCCCAGGTCTCCAATTGGTCAAGCAGTATACATGCATATATTTTTGCTTCTACATTTGAGAGGGCTTTTAAATGACAATGTGAGGGGGCTTTTACGATCCCTCTTTTAATAAATTGGACAAAGAATGGACCCTCTCCAGGAGTCCAGGACTGTAGCCAACTGGAACACACTGTTAAAAAACAGAGACAGCCTCCTAGCCCATTCTGCTGGGGTCAATTTGAACATAGACGCTGGCAGACCATTAGGTCCAGGAGCTCCATCTTTCCTTACACACTTAATGGAGTTTTCAATCTTCATAGGGGTAATATGTTCAAGACTTGCATGTTTTAATTTGCCAGGAGCATCTGACTGCTCGGGCCCGGGGGCTACTTTTTCCCTTATCCCTCCTTTGACCTTCCCATGGGCACTTCAATGAGGCCACAGGAGAATTCAAGGAATCTAACTGGTTATCTGTGTATAGATTTGTGACGTGGGTGGCCTAGGCAGCCTCTGGTACGTCATTCTCCCTTGAGACCTTGCAGTTCTTAAGCTTGTTCACATGCACCCAAAAGCGTTCGTGATTCAGATCCTTTAAAAATGTAAATAAGATTTCCCATTCTTTTTTATCTTTTGCCGCCTTACACTTTCAAGTTATTTTCTTAAGAGTTTGGCTGTTATTTTTTATCTTCACCGCTGTGTAAGTTGTTGGTTTTTGTTTGTGCTTGTGCTGTGCTCTGCGTAGTGTCCGTCTTGTTCTAATTACTTTGTAAGGGTGTAGAGCAGTTCTTCCGGCTGACCCACTTCTAATAGGGTGAGGAGGGGTGCTTTCCTATGTAAGAGAGATGTGAGATTATCCACAACCTTCTACCACCAGTTAAAGACCAAATTTGTTTCAAGGGACTGGTTGTTTAGCCAGGTTGCTATACAAGGTGAATATTCTGGTCTCCATTTAGTTCTCCTCACTAAATGTACCTTTGCTGTTCTTATTGAGCCACCAATTGAAGATTAAATGTGGGGGTCTATTATGCATTTTAACAGATTATGATCACTCTCCATCCTTTCTGTGACTTCCAAATGAATCAGCAGCATGGCCAGACTACTTGACAGAAACACATTGGGGGTCATTCTGACCCTGGCGGTCAGTGTTAAAGCGGCGGCCAACCCGCCAACAGGCTGGCGGCCTAAAAATATGAATTCTGACCCTGGCGGGAACCGCCAACACAGGCCGCCGCTTTTACACTCCGACCGCCACGGCGGTACAAACAAACAGCGCGGCGGTCACCGCCAACAGGCAGGCGGCAGACAATGTACCGCCCACCCTATCACGACCCACCAATCCGCCACCTTTTCCGGGGCGGGTGCCCCGCCGATAAAAACATGGTGGAAACAGACATCTCCAATGGAAAACGCTTACCTCGACACACTCCACGCGGAATCGGAACAGCATGGAACCCGAACTCCACATCCTCCCAGCCATTGCCTTCCTGCTCTTCTTCCAGGATCACGAACCTCGCCGCAGACGACAACGGTGAGTACTGCATCTACGACACAGGGGAGGGGGGAGGAGGAAAGGTTACGGGCACACACATACGCCACACACCCACCCCCACCCTCACCCCCACCGAAATACCTACACACCTATGCAGATAAAAAAGTCAGAGTGACACCCCCAACCCCCCCCAAAAACAAAGACAAAAGGCAATGAATGTAAAAGTAGAACCATATTATTGCAACAATAAAGTATAGCGACCATAGCAATATATGAAGAATGAATCGACATCTAGAACTCTATCCATACCAGTAGCAAAAGTCCGGCCCAGTCATTCAAAGTCCAAATGTCCGTGGGCCAATGTGCAGCAACACATGGGCAAAGCCCACACACGAGATCGAGTCCATTGGAGAGAACACTGCTGGGGCATCACTAAAATAAAAAGACAGGCACCTCAGGGGGAAGGGAAGGGGGGGCACCTCAGCCACATGAGTCAACGACGTCAGATCCACGAAGGGCCTCCATGCCCACTGTGGCATCCTGGGGAGTGCAAAGCCACAGTCTCACAAGT
The DNA here is from genome assembly GCF_031143425.1 of Pleurodeles waltl. Taxonomy (NCBI): domain Eukaryota; kingdom Metazoa; phylum Chordata; class Amphibia; order Caudata; family Salamandridae; genus Pleurodeles; species Pleurodeles waltl. The sequence continues at coordinate 790,188,144 of NC_090443.1, forward strand.
CTCTACAGTGGGTGGATTGCCCACTGTGCCATCCTGGGGAGTGCAAAGCCACAGTCTCACAAGTCTCTACAGTGGGTGGATTGCCCACTGTGCCATCCTGGGGAGTGCAAAGCCACAGTCTCACAAGTCTCTACAGTGGGTGGATTGCCCACTGTGGCATCCTGGGGAGTGCAAAGCCACAGTCCATCAGGTGGATTACAGAGACCACTGGTCATGGAGGAGGCATGGTGGGCAGAGATCGTCGTGAAGGCCTGCCTGACACAGAACCGGGACTGCCAATGGGCCAGCGGTGCTTGACAGGAAGGGCCCAGCGGAGCGGTGCTTGACAGGAAGGGCCCAGCGGAGCGGTGCTTGAGATGAAGGGCCCAGCGGAGCGGTGCTTGACAGGAAGGGCCCAGCGGAGCGGTGCTTGAGATGAAGGGCCCAGCGGTGCAGTGCTTGACAGGAAGGGCGCAGCGGAGCAGTTCAGAGACGGCAGTGCCCAGCGGAGCGGTGCTTGAGATGAAGGGCCCAGCGGAGCGGTGCTTGAGATGAAGGGCCCAGCGGAGCGGTGCTTGACAGGAAGGGCCCAGCGGAGCGGTGCTTGAGATGAAGGGCCCAGCGGAGCGGTGCTTGACAGGAAGGGCCCAGCGGAGCAGTTCAGAGACGGCGGTGCCCAGCGGAGCGGTGCTTGAGATGAAGGGCCCAGCGGAGCGGTGCTTGACAGGAAGGGCCCAGCGGAGCAGTGCTTGACAGGAAGGGCCCAGCGGAGCGGTGCTTGAGATGAAGGGCCCAGCGGAGCGGTGCTTGAGATGAAGGGCCCAGCGGAGCGGTGCTTGAGATGAAGGGCCCAGCGGAGCGGTGCTTGACAGGAAGGGCCCAGCGGAGCGGTGCTTGAGATGAAGGGCCCAGCGGAGCGGTGCTTGACAGGAAGGGCCCAGCGGAGCAGTTCAGAGACGGCGGTACCCAGCGGAGCGGTGCTTGAGATGAAGGACCCAGCGGAGCGGTGCTTGAGATGAAGGGCCCAGCGGAGCGGTGCTTGACAGGAAGGGCCCAGCGGAGCGGTGCTTGAGATGAAAGGCCCAGCGGAGCGGTGCTTGACAGGAAGGGCCCAGCGGAGCAGTTCAGAGACGGCGGGGCCCAGCGGAGCTTGACAGGAAGGGCCCTGTTCAGCGGTGCTTCTCACGGCGGGCCCCTGTTCAGCGGTGCTTCTCACGGCGGGGCCCTGATCAGCGGTTCTGGTCACGGCGGGCCCCTGTTCAGCGGTTCTGGTCACGGCGGGGCCCTGTTCAGCGATGCTTCTCACGGCGGGGCCCTGTTCAGCGGTTCTGGTCATGGCGGGCCCTTTTCAGCGGTGCTTCTCACGGCGGGGCCCTGTTCAGCGGTGCTTCTCACGGCGGGGCCCTGATCAGCGGTTCTGGTCATGGCGGGCCCCTGTTCAGCGGTTCTGGTCACTGCGGGGCCCTGTTTAGCGGTGCTTCTCACGGCGGGGCCCTGTTCAGCGGTGCCTGTCTTGTGCTTCCAGTGAACCACACCTGGCCAATACTTGCCGCTCAGTCTGCATCGGACCTTTCCGTTGTGGGGCCCTCCTGTGATGGAGTCCTGGGGCCCTGGCTCTCCTTCGATACCCCCGGAATGGGGCTGGTGGGGCCCTCATGGCCAGGTCGGCTGCTCCCTGCCTTTTGCTCCCTGCTGCCCTTGCCCTCCTTGGCAGACTGTCCGTGGCCCTTGGCTCCCTTACCCGATGTGGCAGGTGACGGTGCAAGGCTACCCTCCTTGGGGGCAGGCGTATCAGGGCTGTCGCGCCTGCCCTTCAGTTTTTTGGTCCTCTTCCCAAGGGGGGTTGGCTGTGCCTTTGCTGCTGGACGATGTCCCAGCCCAAGGAAAGGGCGGACTCCAAAAACCAGGCAGGACGTTCTTTTGAGTTGCTGGGCTGGTGGCGGCTGAGGTGTTTGTGGAACTCTTACGGGATGGAGGGGGTGGGTCAGGTGAGGAAAAGAGGTCCACTTTAGCGAGGAAAATTTTCTTTGGAGCCATGGGAAGGGTGGCTGGAGTGGGTATGGGAGTGGAGGAAGAGGATGTGGTTGTGGGAGAGTCAATTGTGCTGTCTTTGGGTGCAGGTGCTTGGCCAGGAGGCTGACGTGAGGTGGATGGCTGTTGTTTGGGTGCCTGCCTGCGTTTGTGTGGTTGGGAAGCGGGGTGACAGACACACTGGGAGAGGACACAGGGGACGTGTACATGGCAGTGGGGGTGGTGACTGCACATGTGCGGACTGTACTGGAGGGTGTGCTGGTGATGGGTGCAATGGCTGATGGTGGTGTGCTTGCAGGTGTGTGTGGAGACATCACAGGGAGGGAGGAGGGAGACGAGGAGGTGGGGGACACAGAGAAGGTAGTGGCTGTTGGCATGTCTGCATCTGGATGTTGCTTGGGTGAATGCTTGTGTGTCCTGTGGTGCTTATGTCTGGATGAGCTGCCCTTGGGTGTTGAGGTGTGTGCAGGCTGGTCTGTAGGTGTGGATGGGATAGGCAGAGGAACAGGGGAGTGGGACTGGGTGGAGGGAGTCAGAAGAGGGAGGCTGGAGACAGGGACAATCGCTGCCGTCAGTGCTGAGGCCAGAGCATTAAACGATCGTTGATGGGCAGCCTGACCCGAATGAAGGCCCTCCAGGTATGCATTGCTTTGATGCACCTCCCTCTCCACACCCTGGATGGCATTCAAAAGGGTAGACTGCCCAACAATGATGGTCCTCAGGAGGTCAATGACCTCCTCACTGAGGGCAGCAGGGGTGACTGGGGCAGGGCCTGAGGTGCCTGGGGCGAAGGAGATGGCCGGCTTCCTGGCCTCGCGGGCACGGGCCGAAGGCCGAGGGGCTGCTGGGAGGGCGGAGCTGGTGCGCTGGGTGGCGGCTGTACCTGTAGGATCGGTGGGCATGGATGTTGCCGCCACCGCAAGGGAGCTCCCTCCCGAGGACGTGTCGGTGTCGCTGCCGTCTCCACGGGTCCCCGTGGTGGAGCCCCCCTCGCCCTCCGTCTCACTGGTCATGTCGGAGTCCGTTGCATGGCCCTCCGGGGCCAAGTGAGATGCAGCTCCCTCTTGCGCCGATGCCACTTCTCCTCCGCCTGATGATGCTACTGCACACATTCACAGTAAAACAAAGAAAATGGGGGGGTGGAAAACATAAAGACAAGTTGAGTGCATGCATTGGGGACACCGTTGGCAGAGAGGACAGACACAGAAGCCCCCTGCACTACGCTGCACACTTGGAGTACACTACTCATTCACTGGGACATGCCCTACAAGCCTATGGGTGACAACTGCCCACACAGTATACACTGGGCGGTGCGTGCCGCGGCGGTGCGTGCCGCGGCGGTGCGTACCGCGACCGCCGGCGCTCACCGCCATTTGCTCCTGAAACCCATAGGGTTCAATGTTGTCCATTGTGTGCCACGCTTGCGCAATGACCTCACTTCACATTGTCACACTTCACAGGTCAGGCAGCCGCCATTTCAAGGGCCCACATGGCTTCATTCCTACTGCGTCACACATACCTAGGCCTTGCACCGACAATCATACTAGCCATTCAATCCCGAGAGATTCGTGTACTGTGCATGCGGTGGGCACTTACCTGTGGGTTGCTTGACTCTGTGCTCCATGTTGTCCTTCCTAGGCATCGTCCGCTGGGACTTGCGAGGAGACGGAGGAATCTTCCCGTGTACAGACCGCTGGTGGACCTGTCGACAATGGAAGAAAGACACGTCATACTCACCTACAGACTCAACCGTGCCACTATACAGGAACTGTGTGCCCAGCTGGAGCCAGACCTGATGTCACCCATCCGCCAACCCACAGGGATTCCGCCTCTAGTGCAGGTGCTGTCAGTACTGCATTTTTGGGCAAGTGGATCATTTCAAACTACCGTGGCCATTTCATCTGGGATGTCTCAGCCTATGTTTTCAAAGGTGTTGTCCAGAGTGTTGTCTGCCCTGATGAAATACATGCGGAGCTACATCATTTTCCCTGAGGTGGGTGACTTGCCTACAGTGAAGGGTGATTTCTATGCCCTTGGACACATTCCCAATATCATTGGTGCCATTGATGGTACCCATGTGGCTTTGGTTCCCCCAAAAGACGATGAGCAGGTGTACAGGAACCGTAAAAATTATCATTCGATGAATGTCCAGGTGGTCTGTTTGGCTGACCAGTACATCTCCCATTTAAATGCCAAGTTCCCAGGGTCAGTGCATGACGCGTACATCATGCGAAATAGCAGCATCCCTTATGTGATGGAACTGCTACAGAGACACCGTGTGTGGTTAATTGGTGACTCTGGTTACCCAAACCTGCCTTGGCTATTGACCCCAGTGAGGAATCCCAGGACCAGGGCAGAGGAACGGTACAATGAGGCCCATGGGCTTACTAGGAGGGTGATTGAGCGGACCTTCGGCCTCCTGAAGGCCAGGTTTAGGTGCCTGCATATGACTGGTGGATCCCTAATGTACTCACCAAGGAAGGTGTGTCATATCATCGTGGCCTGCTGCATGCTTCACAACCTGGCTTTGTGACGCCAGGTGCCTTTCCTGCAGGAGGATGGTCCAGATGGTGGTGTTGTGGCCGCTGTGGAGCCTGCGGAGAGTGAAGAGGAGGAAGACGAAGAGGACGACACAGACAACAGGGACAGAGTGATACTGCAGTATTTCCAGTGACACACAGGTAAGAATCTACTCCTGCATTGTATTATATCTGTAACTGTAGTGGCTTTCTACTGTCTGACCTTTCACCCCAATGTATGGTATCTCAGTTGTGTATATCACTTCCTATTTCAGTGATCTGATCCCCACGGAGTGCCCTCTGTTTTTTTTCCCCATGGACTACCGCTGTGTGACACTGATATGTTGTCATCACAATGTAACTAAAAATGTTTTGTTGGTTATATCAAATACATTTGGTTTAAATAAATAGATAGCAGAATCCAGTTGGTTAATGTGCAATAATTGTGTTTATTGAAGTTTTAAAAAAGGTGTATAGTTCAAACAGGGTGATGATGGAGGCATGTCCATGGCAGTGTCCAGACTGTCGTTCCTACAGGTCCATTGTCCATATGCCTGTGGAAGGTGGAGCAGGGGCAGTTCAAGGTTGGACAGGGTAAACAAGTGGGACAGTGGGATGACATCCGGGGGTTTCCGTGCATGGCGGGGGTCTTGACATCCTACTCTGTCTTCTTCCTCGATCTCAGGCCTTTCTTGCGGGGTGGTTCTTGTTCTGCAGGGGGTGGGGTCCGGGAGGGCCGTTGCTGTTGTGTCGGGGCCTCCTGACCACTAGTGCCGGCGGAGGTGGTGGGCTGTTCTTCCTCCTTGCTAGTGGCAGGGGCCCTTTGGGGGGCCACATGGTCCCGCAATGTGGTGACAATCTGGTTGAGTGCCACCACGATTGTACCCATTGCGGAACTGATGCTGCGCAGTTCTTCCCGGAACCCCATGTACTGGCCCTCCTGCATGGCCTGGATCTCCTGGAACCTGGCCAGGACCGTCGCCATCGTCTCTTGGGAGTGGTGGTACGCTCCCATGATGGTGGTGAGGGCCTCTTGGACAGTGGGTTCCCTAGGCCTGTCCTCCCTCTGTCGCACAGCAGCCCTCCCAGTTCCTCTTTGTTCCTGGACCTCTGTCCCCTGGACGGTGTGCCCACTACCAGTGCCCCCAGGTCCCTGTTGTTGTTGGGGTTGTGGGTTACCCTGGGTGCCCTGTACTGGTAGACACACCGCTGCTTGACCTGTCCTGGAGACAGAAGCATGGGCCCGCTGGGTGGGTGCTGTGCTGGTGTTTCCTGAGGGGGGTAGGTCTGCTGTGGCCTGTGGCTGACTGAGGGTAACCGACTGTCCAGAGGTCCCCGATGGTCCGGGCTGGTCATCAGGTTCTAGGTCGACAGAGCTGCTGTCATCACTGGGGGCCTGTTCTGGGGGTGGGATGGACAAATCTGGACCCTCCTGGCCGGTGTGTTGGCGTTCGGGCCCTGCAGGGGTAAAAGAATATGGTTATTGCTTTTGTGTGTGCCGTGGCGTCCGATTTGTGGGTGCCCTTGTCCCCCAGTGCTGGCAGTCCCATGTGTGTGGAGTTGTGAGGGTGGTTTGTGGGGGGGGATGGGTATGTGCAGTGGTCATGCTTAGGTGATGGGTGTCCATGGTTTGTGTTGGCATTCAGGGGTTTGGGTTGGGTTGGGTGGGTTGTGCTGGTGAGACATTAACAGGGAGTATGTGTGCTGGGGGTTAGGGGTGAGGGTGGGGGTGTGGGTTGGCATGCTGGTGGTTGGGGGGGGTGAAGTAGTTGAGATTAGACTTACCAGAGTCCATTCCTCCGCCTACTCCAGCGAGGCCCTCAGGATGCAGGATGTTCAAGACCTCTTGCTCCCATGCTGTGAATTCGGGTGGAGTGGGTGGGGGTCCGCCGCCAGTCTTCTGCACAGCGATGTTGTGTCTTGTCACCATCAACCGCACCTTCCCCCGTAGGTCGTTCCAGCGCTTTCGGATGTCTTCCCGATTTCTGGGATGCTGTCCCACAGCGTTGACCCTGTCGACGATCCTTTGCCATAGCTCCGCCTTCCTGGCTATTGTGGTGTGCTGCACCTGTGTGCCGAAGAGCTGGGGGCTCTACCCTGATTATTTCCTCCACCATGACCCTGAGTTCTTGGTCCGTGAACCTGGGGTGTCTTTGGGGTGCCATGGGGTGGTGTGGATGAGGTGTGGGGTGGTGTTTGTGGTGATGAGTGTGGTGGTGTGTGGTGTTTTGTGCGTAGATGTGGTGTGGGTGATGATGTTGGGTTCCTGTGTGTGTTGTGGTTTGCGTTCCCTGTGCTCTCTCTCTGTGTATTGCGCCTTGTCTCTGAATTTCGATTTGTGGGGGTTTGTGGGTGATGTGGGTGTGTGTTTTATATGGTGATGGGTGTGTGGGTGTGGTGTGTGTATGTGTATCAGGTGTGTGTATTTCGAATTGTCCAATGTGGCTGTGTTTTGTAAATGTGTGTGTATTTTGACCGCGGCGGTGTGTACCGCCAATGGGATACCGCGGTTGAAAGACCGCCGCGTGGATTCGTGGGTCGTAATGGCATGGGCGTGTTTGTGTTGGCGTGACGGTGGAGGTTTGGTCATCTCCAGTTTATCGCTGACCGCTGATGAGGCGGCCTTCAGTGGATGTCGGGTTTTTGGCGGTTTGGCAGTTGTGGGTCAGAATGACCGTGGCGGTTTACCGCGGCCGCGGCGGTATGATGGCGGTCTTCTGACCGGCGGTAAGAGCCTTTTACCGCCAGAGTCAGAATGACCCCCATAGTCAATAGTTGAGCCTCCTTTGAAGGTATGAAGGAATAGACGATCTGTCTGTTTTACCAATGTTTTGAAATATGCTGAAGTTAAATTATAAGATGCCAAGAATTCCTGAATGGATTGCCAGCCCCTATCTTGAGAGGCAACATCCAATAGGCCGCCAAGGCACTGACATTAAAATTTCCCAATATTGTAGTTTCATAGCAGAGGTGGTTAAGTATAAAAGATTCCAAGCTCTTCAGCAACCCCTGGATTATCCCAGGCTTTAATCCCTTTGGAGCAGTTATGTAGCAGTTGACCAGTATCAAATCTACTTTTTCGTAATTAATTTTCAGGCCGCTGATAGTGACTGCTTGGGCCACTCCACTGTCAATTGGGAGGTTGATGGCCACTAAATTGGCAGAGTGCTTAATGAAAATAGATAGTCCACCAGATGGGCAGCCAAAAATGCTTGGGCGTGTTGCTGGCAAGAAGATCTCGTAAAAACCTGGCTACAGGTTCCCAAGTTCCCTGAAAACAAAGAATGTAATTTGAGCCCAAGTAGGCCCATACTTCCCCGAACTCTAAAATGCTCCTAAGGCCTGGCACGTTCCATGACAGTATTGACAGTCATTTAGTTTATCATGAGAACTGAGGGGTAGAATCCCTTACCGAGCTAGGAGCTATGCCTCTGTTTCTTGGATGCATAAGACTTGTGTTCGGTCCACCGGCTATGTGCATGTCATTGCCTTTGCTCCCTTGTCTTTTACCTAGGTAAAGTTGGAGAAAAGCATGGCAACAAACTCTTAACAGAGTTCCTAGAAATTAATCACATTCTGGGTATGTCACAAAATGGTTTCCAGTCAAATCACAGTTCTGAATCAGCCTTGCCGACAGTCACAGAATCCCTTTGTAAAGGAGCTGATGAGGGTGGTTCTGCTGCCATCATTCTTTTGGACGTGAGTGCCTCTTTCGACACCATATCCCATAAGTTGCTTCTGCAGCGCCTCTGAAAAATAGGTGTTGGTGGCAAGGCTCTATCCTGGTTTACATCCTTTCTGAATACCCGCTCTTTTCAGGTTATTGCTCCTCCTTTCTCTTCTTTGCTGAGACCATTGGAACATGGGATCCCACAGGGCTCCGCTTTGAGCCCTACCTTAACATTTATATCAGGCCTTTGTTGGAGAACTGTGAAGTCTTATGGGATTTTCATAGTATTATATGCAGATGAAACTCAACTTATTGTCTCCTTCTCTGCTGAAGACTGTCAAGATTCTGTTAAGTTTAAGGAATGTATACATGCAATGGCCACCTTGATGGATGTCAACTGTCTTAAACTTAACTCAAATGAAATGGAGATTTTATTGATCGACAAGCACACCCAGTTGTGGGGTGATTAGTAGTGGCTGGAGGCTCTGAGTCCTCTTCCTTTTCCCAAATCACCCATCAAAGCAGCCTTTTGGCTTGACAGCTCCCTTTCCTTTAATAAACTAGTGTGAACACTTGCAGGCTCCTCCTTCGGTCTCTTCAGAGGCCTAAACTCTACCATAGGTTCCTTTCAACCATACATTTGACAGGTGATTATTCAATCCCTCATCCTATCACGTCTTGATTGTTGCAACAGCTTGTATCTGGGTTGTAAGAAATCAATTCTGAAGAGGCTGCAATCATTTCAGAATTAATACTGTTTAGCCTTCCAAAGTTCTGTTCCTCATCAGGACTCCTTTTGAAGCTCCATAAGTTGTCTATTGAAAAGCACATCCAGTTAAGGTTCTTAGTACCATCAATAAGATTATGTACTTTCCTAGAGCCCCCATCCTCTCAGGTCTTATGCTGCCCTATATTCCCACCAGAGCTCATTGCTCTGCAGAATTTAATCTGGCAGTGGTCCTCTGATTCAAGAGAGAGAAAATGGGTGGTTGCTCATTTCAGGTGTTGGCTCCTCCTCTTTGGAGCAACATGATTTCAGGATTACCCTGAGTCATGTTTGCTTCAGAAAAAAACTTAAAACATGGTTGTTTGCTACACAGTTCTCTCGTTAACCTTTTTGTCCTTCCTTCTACATTTTACTGGATTACTGGGTCCAGCGATGGGAAGCCCCATTGCTGGGGCAGCCATGCACTCTCCAAATCATATTAACATACAGTGACAACGTTCCTAATAGAGGGCTTTTTTTAGGATAGTATGTGTCTAATAAATGTTTTTTCACAATGTCCTTGTTTTCAAGAAAAAAGTGAGCAAGATGTTCAATTTCAGGCAAACATTTAAAAACTCCTCTTTGTGATGAGGCTAATCCTAAACTAAGCAATGTAATGGTGTGAGATTTAGCATATAAACTGGAAGAGCTTAAACAGTCACATGCCCCAGAACTGGTAATCTCTCTGTGAGATAGCATTTGAAGGCTAAATCCATACAACCTTTCAGTTAAATATTGCTCTGCAGACATTTCTTTCCATGCTTCCTTCATATCAGTTTTATCAGCTTTAGTCATATATGAAGTCAAATAGCGGGCAACAGCAGTAGAGTTATCAGCAACATATTGTAAAGCAATGTTTGCATTCTATGTATGTAGCATTAAAGGGTTGTAATCATTAATCCGCTGTGATGCATGTTTTCTTTTTAAATTGTATATGTTTTGGGGGGACTTTCCTTTGATATCATGTCTAACAGAAGACATAACATTGTTGACTCTTCCTTTGTTTAAAGTTGGACTTGGGAAAACAAAGTGGCATATAGGCCCTCATTACAACCCTGGCGGTAAATCCCGCTTACCGCCATGCAGAAGACGCCAACATACCGCTGTGGCCGCGGAATTCCGCTACAGGTACTACGACCCACAGCTTAGAATCCGCCACAATACAGACACCCACACAAGTCCGCCACACCAAAGGTCAGTGATAAACTTGCGATAACAAAACCGACACCGTCACGCCAAGAAGAATACACCCACACTATCATGACCCACGAATCAACGCAGTGGACTTTCAACCGCGGCAAACCATTGGTGGTACACACAGCTGCACTCAAAATACACACACATTTACAAAACACAACCACATTGGACAATCGAAATACACACACCTGATACACATACACACACCACACATACACGCTCACACCACTATAAAACACACACCCACATTACCCACAAACCCTTACTACCAGAAATTTGAAAGCAGGCCAGAGAGAGACACTACCTTAAACACCACCAGCATCCACAGACACACAACACCATCACTTACACAACATCCATGCACCTCAAACAACACACACCAACACATCCCCTCACACATCACAACACACACCACCTCACACATCTCCCACACCACATCATAGCACCTTAAAGACACCCCAGGTTCTCTGAGGAGGAGCTCAGGGACATGGTGGAGGAAATCGTCCAGGTAGAGCCACAGCTATTCGGATCACAGGTGCAGCACAGCTCCATTGCAAGGAAGTTGGAGCTATGGCGGAGAATTGTCGACAGGGTCAACGCAGTGGGACAGCATCCAAGAACTAGGGATGACATCAGGAAGAGGTGGAACGACCTACGGGGGAAGGTGCGTTCCGTGGTATCCAGACACCAGATTGCTGTAAAAAGGTCTGGCGGTGGGCCCCCACCTCCTCCCCCACAACTTACAACATGGAAGGAGCAAGTCTTGGCAATACTGTATCCTGAGGGACTCGCAGCAGTAGCAGGAGGACTGGACTCTGGTAAGTCATATCTTTACTACTTTATCCCCCACCCTACCTGCATGCCACACATACCCCACCCTTACTCTCACACCCATAACCCCAACAACCCACAGATACCCCACCAACACAACCCACACATCCCCAAAACAAGCCCTGCATGTAACACCAATGCATGGACACCCATCACCCAAGCATGTCCAGTACAGAGACGCACTCATGCCCCAAAATCACCAATCACACAAGGACCAAGACAATAATGCAAGCACTGGAGTTCAGGGTCACTCACCCATTGCACACGATGGCACACACAGATGCCATAATCATGCTTTTATACCCCAACAGGACCCCTACCCAATGTCACTTGACAGGAGGTGCCAGACATATCCAGGCCCCCCACAGAAGAGACCCACAGTGATGACAGCAGCTCTGCACAACTGGATCAAGATGACCAGTCCGGCTCATCAGGGACCTCGGGACAGTCGGTTCCCCTGACACAGTCACAAGCCACCACAAAACCTCCCCCCTCAGGGAACACCACCACTGCACCCACCCACCGGGCCCATCCATCTGTCCCCAGGACACGTCAATCAGCAGTGTGTCCACCGCTACAGGGAACTCAGTCAACCCCACTCACCCAAGAAAATCAGGGACCTGGGGCCAGTGGCAGTGGGCACACGGTTCAGGGGCACAGGACAACAGGGAAGCTGGGAGGACAGCTGTGCGACAGGAAGAGGACAGGCCCAGGGAACACACTCTCCACAAGGCACTCTCCAACATCATGGGGGCTTACCATCATTCCCAGGAGACGATGGCAACGGTACTGGCCAAGTTTCAGGAGACCCAGCGGCTGCAGGAGGAACACTACCTTGGGATCAGGGAGGACTTGAAGTCCATTAACAACACCCTGGTCACCATTGCAGGGGTGCTGACCGACCTTGTCAACACCAGGAGGGACACAGTAGCACAACAAAGGGCCCCTGACACTAGCCTGGACGATGAACAGCCCTCCACCTCTGCCGGCGTTAGTGGACAGGAGGCACCGCCACAGGAACACGACACCAGCACCCCACCCCCTGCAGATGGAGAACCACCCCGCAAATGGTCCCTGAGGTCCAGGAACAAGACAGAGAACATTGCCAAGACCCCGCCAGGAAATGAGACCCCCCCTGAATGTCACCCACTTTGTTACCCTGTCCATCCATCAACTGCCATTGCTCCACTTCCTATGACCCTTTGGACAATGCACCTGTGAAACAAATAGACTGGACTCTGCCTTGGACATTCCTCCACCATCACCCCAGCCCATTTTACAACCCCCTCCACTTATTAGCACAGAAATAAACACACTTCAATCACAAAACAATCTGGAGTCAGTCTGTGCTTTCACAAATGTGTAATTGCAATAACCATGGAATATAGCAATGTCAATTTACTTGTGCACATACAGATGTAACACAGCTGTAGGGCAGGAGGAAATATAGCAGAGGGCACAAAGTGGGACCCACATCTGTGAAATGGAAAGGCAAAGTGACAAGTCAGGGTCCATTTACTGAGTGAAAATGACAGACTTATGCTAGCTCCAACAATAGTATGAGATGTGGGAGGCAGTGACATTTTCTTACCTGTGTCTCACTGGAAATATTGCATGATTATGTTGATTCGGTTGTCGATATCCTCCTCTTCTGCCTCCTCTTCTTCACTGCCCACAGGCTCCACAGCTGCCACAAGACCACCAGCTGGCCCATCCTCCTGCAGAAAAGGCACCTGCCGTCGCAAAGTCAGGTTGTGCTGTGTACAGCAGGCCACGATGATCTGGCACACCTTATTTGGTGAGTAGTATAGGGAACCACATGTCATATGGAGGCACCGGAATCTAGCCTTCAGGAGGCAGAAGGTGTGTTCGATCACCCTCCTAGTTCGCCCATGTGCCTCATTGTAGTGTTCCTCTGCCCTTGTCCTAGGATTCCTCACTGGGGTCAGTAGCCATGACAGGTTGGGGTAACCTGAGTCACCTGCAAATTTCGAGGGACAACTTCTAGACACACACTAACCCTTAAGGACAACCCCATACCCAGACAACTATTCACACTGTATTGGGTCCTTGGCCTCACCTATTAGCCACACACGGTGCCTCTGAAGTTGTCCCATCACATAAGGGATGCTGCTATTCCTCAAAATGTAAGCGTCATGCACTGAGCCAGGAAACTTGGCATTCACATGGGAGATGTACTGGTCTGCCAAACACACCATCTGCACATTCATCGAATGGTAGCTCTTCCGGTTTCTCCACACCTGTTTACTCCTGCATGGAGGTACTAATGCCACATGTGTCCCATCAATGGCACCAATGATGTTGGGGATATGTCCCAGGGCATAGAAGTCACCTTTCACTGTGGGCAAATCCTCCACATGAGGAAAAACGATGTAGCTGCGCATGTGTTTCAGCAGGGCAGACAACACTCTGGACAACACATTAGAGAACATTGGCTGGGACATACTTGATGCAATGGCCACTGTTGTTTGAAAGGAACCACTTGCCAGGAAATGGAGCACTGACAGGACCTGCGCTAGAGGGGGTATCCCTGTGGGTTGGCGGATTGCTGACATCAGGTCTGGCTCCAATTGGGCACACAGTTCCTGGATTGTTGCAGGATCAAGTCTGTAAGTGATAATTATGTGTCTCTCTTCCATTGTCGACAGGTCCACCAGGGGTCTGTACACCGGAGGATGCCGCCATCTCATCACCTGTCCCAGCAGACGTGTCCTATGGAGGAGAACAGCGAGCAGTAAGCCAACACTGAGGTATCACAAAATGTAATTTGCAGAAATTTATTAATCCGCAATGTGCTTGTAACTGTGTGTATTCCAGGCCTAGATAGGTGTGACGCAGTTATTATTAATGCCATGTGGCCCCCTGAAATGGCGGCTGCCTGAACTGTAAGGTGGGACAAGGGAATATGAGGTAACTGCGCTGGCGTTGTACACCACTGTGCAATTCAGCATTGGTTAACATTGGGCCCTATGGGTCCAAGGAGCCAATGACAATGTACGCCGTCAGTGACGGTACGCACCGCCGCGGACGTGACCGCCATTTTCTGTCAGTTCACTCAATTGATACCTGACCTTCAACAGGAGAGGACCAACACTGAAGCGACGATGGCTACAGTGTCTGGGGAAAGGGCCCCTGCCTTCACTTCGGAGGAGTTGGGGAACCTAGTGGATGGGGTCCTCCCCCAGTACACGCAACTGTACGGTCCTCCAGACAAACAGGTGAGTACACTGTGAGCATGCTGAATGGGCAATGCCTGCTTTGAGTGGTGTCGCTGGAAGAAACATGGGGGGGCTGAGGCCTACATGTGCGGATGGTGTGTGTATGTGCGTCAGGGCATGGGTAGGAACTGGTGGGCAATGAGTATGACAGAAGAAGGCTATTTGGCGTGCCATCGCCAAGGACGTCCGGACCCTGGGGCTCTACCACAGACGGAGCACCCACTGCCGTAAAAGATGGGAGGACCTGCGCCGCTGGAGCAAGAAGACTGCGGAGGCCCAGCTGGGGATGGCCTCCCAACGTGGGAGGGGTGCCCGTCGCACCATGACCCTCCTGATGTTCCGGATCCTGGCCGTGGCCTATCTGGAGTTGGATGGGTGCTTGAGGGCATCACAGCAGCCACTAGGGGGTGAGTACACTCTCATTCAGCTGACTCTGCGTGCATTACGAAGTGTCTGGGCTGGGGAGGTGGGCAGTGGGTTCCCCTAGGCCAGGGCGATCTTGGTAGGCAAGGTCCCTTGTGAGGCAGGCTATGTGGCACCCAAACCCCACTAGTGATAAGATCCATCTACACCTAGTCAGGTTCCTCTGACTTTCAGGTGTGCAGCAATTGGGCTTAGGCCTCGTACCCCATGGGCATGTGAAAAATCTAGGAACTGTAAGTGCATGGCGTAGTGCAGAGGGCTGCTCACTGTCTGTTGTGTCCGCTAGTGGTGTTGCATGCACTGAACATGTCTTTCTTCTGTCTTCCCCCCCCCTTTTTTGTGGTCTCCCTGTTCTTGTGTGCAATAGCATCATCAGGCGGAGGAGCATTGGCACCAGAGCAGGAGGGAGCTGCATCCCACTTGGCCCTGGAGGGTGAAGTTACGGAGTCTGAAGCCACCAGTGGGACAGAGGGCAAGGGGAGCTCCACGGCGGGGACAGGAGCGGAGACCAGCGACAGCGACTCCTTCTCTGATGGGAGCTCCCTTGTGGTGGTGGGCCTCTCTGTGCCCACTGCATCAACAGGTACAGACGCCACACCCCTACCAGCACCGCCCTCCCAGCAGCCCCTCAGCGTGTGTCCTGTGCCCGCTCACCCAGGAGGGTGGGCATCTCCTTCACCCCAGGCACCTTAGGCCCTGCCCCAGTCAGCCCTGCTGCCCTCAGTGAGGAGGCTATTGACCTCCTGAGAACCCTCAATGTTGGGCAGTCTACCATTCTGAATGCCATCCAGGGTGTCGAGAGGCATTTGCAACAAACAAATGCATACATGGAGGGCATTCATTCTGGCCAGGCAGCCCAACAGCGAGCATTTCAGGCTCTGGCCTCAGCACTGATGGCAGCCATTGTCCCTGTGTCCAGCCTCCCCCTCCAACCTCCTCCACCCAGACCCAAGCCCCTGTACCTCTGCCTATCCCAAGCACACCATCAGACCAGCATGCACACACACAAGAGTGGCTCAGGCAAACATAAGCACCACACATCCCACAGGCACTCACACAAGCAACATACCCATGCACACATACCAACATCCACTTCCTCCACTGTGTCCCCCTCCTCCACGTCTCCCTCCTCCCTCACTCTCTGGTCTCCACTCACACCTGCATGCACTACATCCTCAGCCACTACCTCCATCACCAACATGCCCATCACCACACACCGCTCACGTGCAATCACCACCACCACTACCATTCACACATCCCCAGTGTCCTCTACCAGTCTGTCTGTGAGCCCTCCTTCCAAAGTACACAAACGCAGGCACACATCCACCCAACAGCCATCCACCTCACAACAGCCTCCAGCCCATGCACCTTCACCCAAATTCAGCAGACATACACCTCCTACAACCACTACCTCTTCCTCCACTCCCAAAACCCCTCCATCTTCCCGTCCCAGTGTGTCTAAAAAAAACTCTTCCTGGCTAACATTGACCTCTTCCCTACACCTCCCCCCGTCCTTCCCCTGGGGCCAGGCTTTCCAGGTCCCAGCCCTGCACCTCAGCAACCAAATCCCCAGGCACAGTGGTGCCAGCAACTGCAGGGTCATGGAGTACGCCAACCATCAGGGCTGCCAATGTGCCACGTAGCAAGGGCAAGGACATTCCGCCACCTGCCAAGGTGAAAAAGGTACCCACATCCCGGGGGGAGAAGCCGAAATCACCAGCCACCAAGTGCTCAGTGAAAACAAAAGGGGATAGTGGCAAGACAATTGCGCCACCATCCAAGGTGGGGAAGGGCCAAAAACAGAAGGGCAGGTCAGGAGAGGGCATGGTGGCACAGACTGAGGGACCAGTGTCACACTTTCTGTTCACGTCTACGCCAACCTGTACGGAGGCGAACACTGCCACCTGCACCGCCACCTGCACTGCCACCTGCACTGCCTCCGGCACGTCTACAGCCACTGCGACAGTCCCCAGCCTCTTCCCCAGTGGGCAGCCATCCGAGGCTGCAGGAGACATCCTCCTTTCTCCCTCAGCAGGTGCTGACACATGCCCTGCCACCCGCCCCGCCACCACAGACCCCGCCGCCAGCACCACCACCACAGACACCGCCGCCAGCACCGCCAGCACCGCCACCACAGACACCGCCGCAAGCACCACCGCCACAAGCACCGCCAGTGGCCCCGTGATGTCCTTGGACAGTGGCACCACCGCTTACATGTCTACCATCCCCAGTGGTCAGTGGTCTGAGGCTGTTGGTGAGTTCAAATTGCAAATTGCGAAAAAGGCAACCTGGAACAGCCTGATGACATCACAACCAGGAAGTGAGTCAGTCCATGCTGTTTTCAGAAGCCCCACCCACAGGAGCTGGCAGAGAGACCCAGCCAAGCACCAGGAAGGCAGTCTTGAGAGCCAGCCAGGACCAAACTGATCCTGATGGGAATGTGAAGGAGAAAGGAGACAGGAAGCGCAAACTCAAAATTCAGTGAGCAGGAATTGGAGGTGCTCACCGAGGAGGTGGTCAGGCACCATAACAAACTTTTTGGAAAAAACTCACTACAGGTACCTGAAAGTGATAAGAGAAAATTGTGGTCAGACATCCAGACCAAAATATGCACAGTGGGTGTTGCGCAGCACTCTGTCAAGGAAATACGCAAGTGCTGATATGACTTGCGTTCACGTGCCAAAGAGAGGGTAGCATGCAGGCTGAAGGAGGCAATGAGCATCGGAGGAGGACCACCAACCAAGACACTGTCTACACCAATGGAAGACATGGTGGAGTTGACACTGCTTCCTGAAGCTGTCAGTGGTGTCACTGACATTGACACCTCAGGCACACCCAGCACCAGCAAAGGTAAGGGCAGCAATTATGTGTTTCCCCATATGTTCATGTACAAATGCCCCTTAGAAAATAGCAATGGCACTATGCAGTGTGATAAGTAGTCCATGCCACATCTTACATACACCACAACAATGCCTTATAGGAGTGCTGGTCCACACCTCTAATGTGCAACTACCACATAAATAGCAAGATAGTGTAAAACCAAACAGAGAAACAACACAAAAGACTCTCAGTGATACTATGCCTGTGTAAATGTAATACTATTATGCAACTATTTGAGTACTAATCCAAGAATGACATGCTGCACATGGTTGTTGCAGATGTTCCGGGCCCTGACACAGCAGAAGGTGGAAATGTGGGGGAGAGCAAAACTCAGTCACAGTCCGACTCAAGCACCAGTGAATCCTTCATACAAGCACCAACCATACGCAGTGCAAGAGTGCTACCTCTCCCTGAGTATAACTTGGACTCTGATGAAATGCCGGATGAAGTACCCACACCACCCCCAGAGGCTAGAAACACTGACAGACAGCAGTCTCTGCCCCAGCGTCAGTCCACTCCCCTCAGGAGGCATTGTGAAGCAGGCAGACAGTGCACAGAGGAAGGTGAGGGCCCATCACTATTTGGCGGCCTTGAAGCTTCCATGCTGAAAGTGCAGCGCCTGCAATGTAAACACATGAGGTCAATGCACAGGTAGTTCGTGTCAATCGATCATAACATGGGCGCAATGCCAATGCAGTTTGAGTCTCACAATGACAACATGGGATCAATGCACAAGCAGTTGGATGCACTCAATGAAAACATGTTCAAGTTGCATGAGGGACAGCAAACAGCAGCAGAAAACGCAAAGGAGATGAGAAACGCCATTAGGGAACTCTGCACTGTGATGCAGTAGGAGCATGTCAGCCACTGTAGGCGCCATCACCAATTGATGGGCCGTTTGGATGTGTTCTGCAGAGCTGTTAATTGGCTCACTACCACAACTGCTTTGGGATCAAGACGTGCTGTGGGCATACAAGTGGAGATAGCACATTGCAATCGGGATGTTGCACAAGGAATGGTGCAAATTACCAATGTTTTGGAGACAATGCAGACAGCATGGAGTGCTACAAACAGCGAACTGGGTCGTGGGGATAGTGAGGAGCTTTCCAGGCTCAGCAGGCTCACAGTCCCTGTGATCGATCCTAGGCGTCGCACTACCAGACACAGTACTGTCTTGGAACGTGCAACAAGAGGTGCCACCAAGACCACTGAGCACTCAAGTGGAGAAAGTAATGTTGAGAGGTACAGGGGACTTGCATATCATGTAGCAAAGCAGTGATACTATGATGCTAATAGTGTGACACTTTAACTAGCACCTATTTGTGTATAGTGCATACCTATGTCCTAATTACACATATGTTACCTGAAGTCAAGGCAATAAAGATGCTACCTACAGCAATATATAAAATTAGACGTGGTGTTGTCATTACTTACATCAAAAATAATTGGGCGTGATCTCAGCACATCTATGTCTGTCCTCTGCTGCACTGCTTCTGTCTGCTGGCTGAAGGGCTGGCAAGGGATCGTCATTCTCATTTGAGTCGGGCTCGGTGGGTTCCACTGGTATGCCCACCCTTGTTGCAATGCTGTGCAACATGGCACAAGTAGCCACGATTTTGCAAGTGGTTTCAGGGCTGTATTGTAGTGCACCATCACTCTTGTGTAGGCATCTGAAACGGCTCTTCAGCAGGCCGAAGGTCCTCTCTACAACCCTGCATGTCATCCTGTGATCAGCATTATAACTACTTTTGTCTGGTGGAGCAGGATTCAGATAGGGCATTAGTATGAAGGACTGCACGGCGTAGGCACTGTCTCCTAGAATGACAGGGGAGTAAAATGAGTAATTGTTATCTGCGACATCACAAATACATCCAGGCGACATTGTCAACTATGACATTACCAAGTTGCCAAAATTCCCAGCAAGGAGCTGTGTGTATTTTCCATTGTGCCAGAAGATGTAGGAGTCATGTGTGCTGCCTGGGTATCTGGCCACGAGATCCGTTATAATGTTGGAGGCATTGTTTATTACTTGTATGTTCATAGAATGTGTACTTTTTCGGTTCCGATAAACATACTCTGTGGCCGATGGTGGACAGATAGTAACATGTGTCCCATCGATAGAGCCTATTACATGTGGGAATTGGGCAACCTGGTAGAAATTTAATTTTGTTTGTAGTAATTCCTGTGGGTGTTGGGAATTCGTATGTGCTATTGAATTTTGCTAAGCATGGCATTGAGAAATGCATTGAAGAAGCGTGAGAAAGCACTCTGTGAGACACCTTTAGCTGCTGCTATGACCCCTTGTTAGATCCCTGAGGCTAATAAGTGCAGGGATACCTGTAAAAAGGTGGGTATGCTATTGGTCCTTTGCGTGTTTCGCAGCCGTAGGGGTTGGAGATCAGCTATCAGGTCGAGTATCATGGCTGAGTTTAACCTATACTTATCATATATCTCCTCCTCTGTCTGGTCAAAAAGGGTATTGCGCACTCTGAAAATGTGCTCCTCTCTCCTCCTCCCTATCCTCAAACTTGCCAGGTTCCTCATTCTCCTTGCCATCACGTAGAGTCCGGCCATTGTGGAAAAGAGTCATTCTGGGCCTCTTTATATAGGTTGCACCTCTTTACTACCTGATTTCACTTCATGGTAATTTGCACGTGCAAAAAAACACTCTGCAAATAATTGCAAATTGCGACTTTTTGATGAATTGAATTGCGATACGGAATTTGCGATTTGCATTATGCGATTTGCAAATTCATGTCGCTATTTGCGATTCGCATACTGTGATTCGCATATTCACATCTGTATTTGCGAATCGCAGTATGTGATTCGCATTTACTTGTTGCAGTTGCAAGGAATCGCTATTTTAGTGATTCCTTATATTTGCACAGCAAATGCCTTTCATACATCGTGAGGGGTGTTTTGCATTCGCAAACGGTGGAATTTACCGATTTGCACCATTTGCGAATGTAAAATCCTTTGCTACATCTGGCCCTTATTATTCTATAAACTGAAGAGCAGAATCATCAGAGTTGTATCCAAATTTTGGTGCATTCTTTATCCAAAATAGCATATGAATGTGAGGTGTACCACTCACTTGGTACTCTTTCCTCCAAAAGAATTCAACAACCTCAACTAGGGTTTTTTCTTTTTCTTTGTTAGGAACTTGTAGCATAATTTGGAATTTGCAATGAAAAAATCTGCATATATTTGCTGTCTCTAAGAATATAATTACCCTAGTGTTTTCAAACACATATCCGGCAAATTGTTGTTAGCCTCTAGTAGGAAAGTTTATAAATCATCCCACAGGTATTCAGCACAGCTTAAAGTGAGAAATATAGTATGTTGTCCCAAATTCGTTGACATACTTTTAAGTTTGTGCCGTCTGTATCAGTATTCATTTGTACCTCTTTGACATGTCAGAATATTAAGTAAGTTATAGCTCAGGTTCTCATCATTAATTTGAACTTTATGTAAACAATATTTAGCTATTATGTTATTAAATCCTGTTCCAGTTCACATGACATGGCCAACAGCATAAGAGGTAACAGATAATTCACTTTCACACAGTAAAGTGAATAAATAAGATATGTTTTGCCTAAAATGTGAATTTTCAGATTATAGGCCTTGATTTATATTTCGGTGGACGAGTTACTCCGTCACTGCAGTGATGGATTTGCCATCTGCCGAAGTATAAATCCCATTATATCTTATCGGATTTAGAATTTAGTGGACGGGATAGCCCTCACCATTGTAACACAGTAACATGTCCTCTAAGATCTAAATCAGGCCCTATATTCTGATGCAAAAAATGGAACTGGACGATCCTCATACCACCCTCCTTTTCCGGTTAAAAATAAAACTGGATAACATTGAGCCTTTAAAGTTTTAAAGTTTAAAGTTTTTGTCCCCAATACTCACAGGATTTCCTGTAGCTTCTCTCATTTGATGAATTCTACAGCATCACCCATTAAATCTTTGCAATATAATGGTGTATACTGTAGTCCTGTATATTTCTTCTGACTATTCTTTATTAATTTTTAGAAACTAGCCTACATGTGTGTCCTTTGGAAGTTGAGGGTCTTTGGTATCAAAGAAGTCCTTTGTTCAGAAGTTGTTGTAGTGTGTGTTATTTTGTAACAAGTATGAAATAGCATCTTGTATTTTTGAAAGCTTCTCAATTCTAGACTTTTTTAAATCTTTTGTAGGATCTCCATTAACTGACACAACCAAAGGTTCTTCTAATGTGTGCTGTGTTCCCACATTGTCAATAATTTTCTTAAAATCTAATGGTAGGAAAAACAACCATTCCTTATGATGCACACATTAATTCCTGTGCTTGAAATTGTCCACATTTTGGTTGCATTCTAATAATAGCTTAAAAAGAATGTAAGGTATGAATTAAGATACTTTTATATAAATTCAAATTTTGAAAATCAAGAGGTATAGGGTAAATATCCAAATTATTCCAAATTTACTATGAAGGCAAAAAGCTGTGGTCAAGTTTTCCAAAGCAATGATAATATACTATTAGATAAGAATGGGCATCAAATGTGTTTTCCACTATAAGAGTCCAAGCTATTCTAGCTTAATTTTCCATTTTCTCCAGTAAATAGATTAATTTTGTTTTTCATAATGTGTGTATCTATAGCAAATGCAGACTTAATTTGGAATTTCTGACATGGTTTTATAAAATAGCAAAATGTACCAGTGAAACTGTGTGAGGTCTATACTTGTATCATCTACTGTAGGATATGTGTGTAATATATCTGGGGATACATGATCCTCATTGTCACCATTAAAGTATTTCGATTCAATATTGTTCGTAATTGATAGGGCCTTCTCTGCATTTTAATCTAATAAAGCATCATTCTTTACCTCCAATTCTATTGGAGGACATTTCATCAAATATGAAGTTTGTACAAGTTTTCAGGAAGTGTTATCATGTATTAAAAGCATTTCAATGTCATAAAAAGTGGAATTACACTTATTATTTTTAAGGCAGAATAAAATATGTCATTGCTTTTATGTAAGACTGCAAAATGGGCAATTGGCCAAGGTTTGCAAAGTTTGATTTGTGCCTTGTAAATATTTTTCTTTGAAAGAAGTAATAAAGTTTAGTAGTATTTCCATACAATGTGCTGTCCATTTGCATATAGTGGTGCAATTCCATTGGTAAACAGGATGTTTACTTTTTTTGCCCTAATCATTTTGTCGTGTGTGTTCTATAACATAAGTCACTTTTTTCTCTAAACCAACAACAGATCCATAACTTCATGACAATGTCCTTGATTGTTTACAACTAGAACCCAATTGGTGTATGTATTATAACCTGCTTTGTGAAAGTATGGTTCACTATTTGATGTATGTTTTCACCAGCCTCCAAATTGAAGGCATTCAATTTCCTTTTGTGCAACTTAGTTATTATAAAATTTTAAATTTAGCGTGTTAATGTTCTCATATGATTCAGTGCTAAAAAAAAAACATTCCTTTTCACTGCAAATGTTTTCTCTACAATTAATTGAACATATAGTTTATGTTTCAGTTTAGCAGTATGGTTTTTAAATGAAGGATTTCTTTTGTAGTAAATTTCCAAGTACTCTGTTTCTAAACTGTTTAGAGATAATGGCTCTCATTACAACCCTGGCGGTCGGTGTTAAAGCGGCAGTAAGACCACCAACAGGCATGCGGTAAAAAAAATGGGATCACGACCACAGTGGAAACTGCCAACACAGACCATCACTTTAACACTCCGACCGCCACGGCGGTAGCAACAAACGCCTTGGCGGGCACCGTCAACAGACAGGCGGAAGACAATGTACCGCCCACCCCATCACAACCCGCCAATCCACCAGCTTTTCCAGGGCGGTACCAACGCCATCAAAAGCACAGCGGAAACAGTGTTTGGAAGGGAAACCACTCACCTCTCGACACTCAACGAAGAACCAGGACACCATGGAGCCGGAGTTATAGGTCCTGCCCATGGTGGTCTGCCTCCTCATCTACCAGGAATACCACAGGCGGCGACGACCATGGTGAGTACTGCACCTAGTACACAGGGGAGGGGGAGGAAAAAGAGAGCGACACACACACGCAACACCTCCACCCCCAACACCACACACAGAAACACATGCAGCAACATTACATTTACACCCTGTAACCCCCTGGAAGAACGCAAGGACACAGAGAATAGAGTTAAATCATTGATATTTTAGAAATAGGCAGATATACGTAACGATTATAAAAACAGTATTTACAAAAATATACAATATGTACATAAGGCCATACATTGTCCTTTCCAAATGTCTGTGGGTCACTGGGCCACAAATCATGGGCCAAGCCCACACTTGACTCCTGCCTCAATATGGAGAGAACAATGCAGGGGAATCAGGTTGAAAACTCACAGGCACCTCAGAGGGACGGGGAATGGAGGCACCTCAGCTGGAAGATGGAATAACGCCACTGCTCCTCGAGGGGGCTCCATGCCCACAGCGATGTCCTGGGGAGTGTAAGGCCACAGTCTCTCAAGTGGGTGGTTTGCCCACTGCTTGGTCCCAGGGAGTGCAAGGCTACAGTCCCTCAAGTGGGTGGTTTGCCCACTGCTTGGTCCTGGGTAGTGCAAGGCCACAGTCTCTCAAGTGGGTGGTTTGCCCACCGCTTGGTCCTGGGGAGTGCAAGGCCACAGTCTCTCAAGTGGATGGCTTCTCCACTAGTTCTGGAGGGGGCTGGGTGCCCAGTGTGCTTCATCCTGCCAAGGACAGGGTGAGTGGCTGCCTTTCTCCGCAGGATCAGGAAGGGGCTTGGTGCCCAGTGTGCTTCATCCTGCCAAGGAGGGGCTGATTGGATGCATACCTCCACTGGTTCTGGGGCGGGCACTGTGCCGAGTGATACAGCACTTGGGGTGCGGCAGTTCACATTCCCTCACCTGGGTGTCTGAGGCACGAGATTTGCAGGGACCAGGTTGCATGATGGTCCACGGAGGCAGGGCTAGACTCCATCCTGCAGCACCTAAGGCTGCAAACTGGTGGTAGTGCCGGTCCTGGTGGGGGTGCTGCCAGTGGTGGTGGAAGGCTCCAGCCCGTCTCCTGCAGCCTCGGACGGCCGCCCACTGGGGCTGCTGGTGCTGGTGCTGGTATTGGTCCCACTGTCAGCGGTGCAAGTAGTGGTGCTTGCGGCAGTGCTTGCGGTGGGGCTGCTGGTGGTGCTGGCCGTGGTGCAGGTGCCAGTGCTGCCAGTGGTGGTGGAAGGCTCCAGCCCTTCTCCTGCAGCCTCAGACGGCTGCCCACTGGGGATGCTGCTGCTGCTGACAGTAGTGGTGGCAGTGCAGGTGGCGGTGCTTGAGGCGGTGCCTGTGGCGGGGCTACTGTTGGTGCTGCCTGCGGTGCAGGTGGCGGGTCTGGCGGTTCTGCTGGTGGGCACCAGGCCTTCACCTGCAACCACCGACGGCTGAAGTACCTTGCCTTGTCTTTTCTGCCCCTTCCTCACCTTGGGAGATGCTGTTGTGACCTTGGCTCTGGCAGCTGGAGTTTTGGAGGAGGCCTTGCTGGGTGGGTCGTGCTCCTTGCCCTTGCTGCATGTTGTCCCCTTCTTCACCTTGGCAGGTGGAAGAATGGTTTGGTCCTTTGCAGGGGTTAGTGGCACACTGGCTGGCCTGACGGGTGCCCCCTTTAAGCCTCTGGGAGTTGCAGGTACCACAGCGGACACCGACTTGGTCGTTGAGGTGCTGCCCTGGGATCTGGACACGCTGGCCCGAGGGGAAGGAGGGGGGAAGGGGTAGGGAACAGGGAAATTTTTGACAGGAAAAGCTTTTTATTTACACTGGAGCAGGAGGAGGGAGAGGGTATGGGAGTGGAGGAAGAGGGAGCAGTGGTAGGAGGAGTCTGTCTGCTGAGTTTGGGTGAAGGTGCATGTGCTGGATGCTGTTGTGAGGTGGATGGTTGTTGGGTGGGCGGGTGCTTGCGTTTGTGTACTTTGGGAGGAGGGGTCACAGACACAATGGGAGAGGACACAGGGGACGTGGGCATGGATGTGGGGGTGGTGACTGCCAGTGAGGGGTGAGTAGTGATGGGCGTGCTGGTGATGGAGGTAGTGGATGAGGATGTAGTGCATGCAGGTGTGAGTGGAGAGGATACTGGGAGGGAGGTGGGCGAGGAGGAGGAGGGGGACACAGTGGAGGCAGTGGATGTTGGTGTGTCTGCATGGGTATGGTGCTTGTGTGAGTGCCTGTGGGATGATGTGTAGTGCTTGTGTTTGCCTGAACCATTTCTGTGTGTTGATATGGGTAAATGCTAGTCTGAAGGTGTGCTTTGGATAGGCCGAGGTTGAGGGGTTTGGGACTGGGTAGAGGGAGTTGGAGGAGGGAGGCTAGACACGGAGACAAGGGCTGCCATCAGGGAGTTGGCCAGAGCCTGAAATGCTCTCTGGTGGGCCGCCAGGCCAGAGTGAATGCCCTCCAGGTATGCATTTGTTTGTTGTAAATGCCTCTCGACACCGCTGATGGCATTCAGAATGGTTGACTGCCCAATAGTGAGGGATCTCAGGAGGACAATAGCCTTCTCACTGAGGGCAGCAGGGCTGACTGGGGCAGGGCCTGAGGTGCCTGGAGCGAAGGAGATGCCCACCCTCCTGGGAGAGTGGGGACAGGAAACACGCTGAGGGGCTGCTGGGAGGGCGGTGCTGGTAGGGGGGTGGTGGCTCTACCTGTTGTTGGGGTGGGCACAGAGGTGTCCACCACTGCCAGGGAGCTTCCATCAGAGGAGTCGCTGTCTGTGGTGTCCACTCCTGTCACCGTCGTGGTGCTCCCCTGGCCCTCCGGCCCACTGGTGACCTCACCGTCTGTGGATTCGGCCTCCAGGCCCATGTGGGATGCAGCTCCCTCCATTGCTGGTGCCTCTGCTCCTCCGCCAGATGATGCTAATACACATAAGGACAGGGTGACAAAACAAAAAGGAGGGGAGAGTGACAGAAGACACACTTGGTCAATGCCAGCAACACCACTACCGTTGGCGTACACAACACACAGGAAGCAGCCCTATACACTAGGCCATGACCAACCAGTTACTAGGATAGTCACCAGCCCATGGGGTAGAATGCCTAACGCCATCAGCTGCACACCAGAAACCCACAGGACCCTGCCCAGTAGTAGATACCCACTAACACTATTGGGGTAGGAGTGATTCAGAGCCTGCCCAACAAGGGACCTCTCCTGCCATCTTCGCCCCGGCCTATGGGCACCCATAGCCCACATCCCCCACCCAGGTACCTCTTAACATGCGCAAAGTCAGGAATCAGATTCTGTATTCACGCCCTTGTGGCTACTGTGATGCCTTCAAGCGCCCATCCAACTCCGGATAGGCCACCGCCAGGATGCGGAACATCAGGGGTGTCATGGTGCAACGGGCACCCCTTCCTCATTGGGAGGCCAGCCCCAGCTGGGCCTCCACCATCTTATTTGCCCAGCAGCGCAGGTCCTCCCACCTTTTGCGGCATTGGGTGCTCCGTCTGTCGAAGACTCCCAGGGTCCGAAGCTACTTGGCGATGACATGCCAAATACCCTTTTTCTGGTGGGCGCTGACCTGCAGGGAAAAGACAGCAGAAAAAGGAATTAGTCAACCATCCGGACCATCAGACTCATGGCCCACCAGATCCCTCCCATCCCCTGACGCACATACATTGTCCACCTTACATGCTGCACTCTTTCCAGGACACCTCTGCTCCCCCACATGTGGCTTACATACACAGCACTCCATACATTCATGGCCCACGCATCATGCTCACAGTGTACTCACCTGTTTGTCTGGAGGACCAGAGAGTAACATGTACTGGGGTAGGACCCCATCCACCAGTTTCTCCAACTCCTCAGGAGTGAAGGCAGGGGCCCTTTCCCCAGACACATGCACCATGGTCGGTTCCAGACACAGGTCACAGCAGCACTTGCAGTGTAGGTCCTCTCCTGTTGAAGGACAGGTAGCAAGTGAGTGGATAGATAGAAAATGGCGGTGACGTCCACGGCGGTGCATACCGTCACCACTGGCGTACATCGCCATTGGGTCCTGGAACCCATAGGGCCCAATGATAACCAATGCAAAGTTGCGCGGCGGTCATCGACCGCCTACTGCGATGGCGCACAACGCCAGCGCAATTACCTCATTTCCACTTGTCCCTCCTCACATATCAGGCATCCGCCATTTGAGGGGGGCAGAGGGCATGGCACCTAACTGCATCACAGCAGACACTGGCACGGAACTGATTGTTGGGTTCACATTTTGTTTCTGTAAAGTAAAGAAATCATCATTAGTACAGTAGATGTGAGAATATGACCCACTGCTCACCGTTCTCTTCGATAGGCTTCAACCGCTGATGCTGAATATGAGATGGCGGCATCCTCCGGTGTACAGACCCCTGGTGGACCTTGCGACAATGGAGGACAGACACATTATCATTACATTCAGACTTGATCGGGCCACAATCCAAGAACGGTGTGCCCAATTGGAGCCAGACCTGATGTCAGCTATCCACCAGCCTACAGGTATCCCCTCTCGAGTGTAGGTCCTGTCAGTGCTCCATTTCCTGGCAAGTGGTTCCTTCCAAACAACAGTGGCCATGACATCAGGGATGTCTCAGCCAATGTTCTCCAACGTGTTGACCAGAGTGTTGTCTGCCCTACTGAAACACATGTGCAGATACATCGTGTTCCCCCAGATGGAGGATTTGGCCACAGTGAAAGCTGACTTTTATGTCCTGGGTCATATACCCAACATCATTGGTGCCATTTATGGTACACATGTGGCATTTGTCCCACCCACCCCCGGAGAAATGAACACGTTTTCAGAAATAGAAAAGGCTATCACCCTATGAATGTGCAGATGGTGTGTTTGGCGGACCAGTACATCTCCCATGTGAATGCCAAATATCCTGGCTCTGTGCATGACGCCTTTATCTTGAGGAATAGCAGCATTCCATATGTGATGGGCCAACTCCAGAGGCACTGGGTGTGGGTAATAGGTGAGCCAAAGGTCCCCCACACTATGAGTAGGTGTCTGGGTATGGGGTTGTCCCTAAGGGTTAGTGTGTGTCTAACAGTTGTCCCTCGATATTTGTAGGTGACTCTGCTTTCCCCAACCTCTCATGGCTACTGATCCCAGTGTGGAATGCCAGGACAAGGGCAGAGGAACGTTACAATGAGGCACATGGGTGTACAAGGAGGATTATTAAAAGGACCCTTGGCCTCCTGAAGGCCAGGTTCCGGTGCCTCCATTTGACAGGTGGCTTCCTGTACTACTAACCCAAGAAGGTGTGCCAGATCATCGTTGCATGTTGCATGTTGCATTTTGCAAATTGCACAACCTGCCCTCGAGATGCCAGGTGCCTTTTCTGCAGGATGATGTGCCTGGAGATGGTCTTGTGGCAGCAGTGGAGCCTGTGGACAGTGAGGAATAGGAGGCAGAGGAAGAAGATGTTGACAACAGAAGCAATATAATTCAGCAGTACTTCCAGTGACACACAAGTAAGACACTGTAAGTTTACTTTACATTTCAGTTATCTGTTGGACATTGTACAAGGCAGCCTCTTACCCTATGTCTATGGCCACTGACTGTACCCTTTGGCATCTCTATTTTCAGATCTCTGTGCCCCACTCTGGTTCCTGCTATGTGTACTGCTGCCCACCAAAGGTCATTCCAAAGTATATTTCACTGTACATTTGAGTTGCAATGCTTTGATAATGTTGTACTAATACATTTGTGAATCATTTGACAGACTCCAGATTAGTATTTGTTCAAAGGGTGTTTATTTAGGCGCTCATACGTAGATGGGGATGTGCAATGGGCTGGGTTGATGGTGGAGGAAAGTCCAGAGTAGAGTCCAGTCTCTTAGTATCACAGGTGCATTGTCCAATGGGGCATAGGAAGGGGAGTAGTGGCAGTTCAAGGTGGGCAGTGTGACAGAGTGGGACAGAAGGGTGACAATCCGGAGAGTCTTATTTCCTGGTGAGGGTCTTGGCAATGTTCTCTGGCTTCTACCTGGATCGCAGGGACCGTTTGCAGGGTGGTTCTCCTTCTGCGGGGGGTGGGGTGCTGGTGGCCTGTTGTTCCTGTGGCGGGGCCTCCTGTCCACTGGTTTGGCTAGTGTCATGCGCCCATTGTTGTGCCACTAGCTCCCTCATGGTCTTGGCCATGTCTGCCAGCACCCCTGCAATGGTGACTAGGATGGTGTAGATGTTTGTTAGGTCATCCCTGATCCCCAGTTACTGTCCCTCCTGCAGCCACTGGGTCTCCTGCAACTTGGCCAGCATCTGGCCCATCGTCTCCTGGGAATGGTGGTATGCTCCCAGGATGTTGGAGAGTGCCTCGTGGAGAGTGGGTTCCCTGGGCCTGTCCTCCCCCTGTCGCACAGCAGTCCTGCCAGCTTCCCTGTTGTCCTGTGCCTCTGTCCCCTGAACCATGTGCTCACTGCCACTGACCCAAGGTCCCTGATTGTCCTGTGTTTGTAGGGTTGCCTGAGGTCCCTGTAGTGGTGGACACACTGCTGACTGACATGTCCTGGGGACAGTGGCATGGGCCTGCTGGGTGGGTGCTGTGCTGGTGTTTCCTGAGGTGGAGAGGCTCTGTGGTGGGCTGGGTCACCGATTGTCCAGAGGTCCCTGATGGGCCAGGTTGGTCATCCTGATCCAGGGAGCAGAGCTGTTGTTGTCACTGTGGGCCTCTTCGAGGGGGAACTGGATGTAGCTGGCACATCCTCTCCGGTGAAGTTGAGTATGGGTCCTGTGGGGATGCAAATGCAGTGTTAATGTATCTGTGTGTGCCATCTTGTGCATGGGTGTATTTCCCTGTATGGTTGTGATTTCCCTGTTAGCTTTGCCTTGTGTGAGTGGTGATTTTGTGGGCTGGGTGAGTCTCTCTACTGGGCATGCTGTGGTGATGGGTGTCCATGCAGGTCTGTGTTGGGTGTCCATGCTTTGGTGTTGCATGCAGGGCTTGGTTTTGGGATGGGTGGGTTGTGATAGTGGGGTATATGTGAGGTGTTGGAGTGATGAGTGTGAGGGTAGAGGTAGGGGTTTGTGATGGTATGCAGGTAGGGTTGGGGGATAAAGCAGTAAAGATTTAACTTACCAGAGTCCAGTCCTCCTGCTACTCCTGCAAAGCCCTCAGGATGCATGATTGCCAAGACTTGCTCCTCCCATGTTGTTAGTTGTGGGGGGGGAGGTCGGGGTCCAACCCCAGTCCTCTGTACTGCTACCTGGTATCTTGCAACCACAGAACACACCTGCCCCCTTAGGTCGTTCCACTTCTTCCTGATGTCATCCCTGGTTCTTGGGTACTGTCCCACGGCGTTGACCCTGTCCACGATTCTCCGCCATAGCTCCATCTTCCTTGCAATGGATGTGTGCTGCACCTCTGATCCGAATAGCTGTTGCTCTACCCAGAAGATTTCCTCCACCATGACCCTTAGCTCCTCCTCAGAAAACCTGGGGTGCCTTTGGGGTGCCATGGATGTGGTGTGAGTGATATATGTGAGGATGTGTGGGGTAATGTGTTGGGGTGTATGCTGTGATGTGCGTGGATGGTGTATGGGTGATGGTGATCTGTGCCTCTGATTGAGTTGGTGCTTCTGGCTTGTGTCTCTCTGTGGTGGCAATCTTTTTTTTTAGTTGAAAGGGTTGTGGGTAATGTGGGTGTGTGTTTTATGGTGGTGTGAATGTGTGGGTGTGATGTGTGTATGTGTGTCAGGTGTGTGTAGTTTGAATTGTCCAATGTGGGGGTGTTTTGTAAATGTGTGTGTATTTTGAGCGCGGCGGTATGTGCCGCCAATGGTTTACCGCGATTGAAAGACCTCCACGGTGATTCATGGGTAGTGATACTGTGGGCATATTCCTGTTGGCGTAACGGTGTGGGTTTGGCTATCGCCAGTTTATCACTGACCTTTTTTGCTAGCGGACTTGTGTGGGTGTCTGTATTGTGGCAGTTTTCTCTGTATGGGTCATAATACCCGTAGCGGAATACTGCCGTGGGCACAGTATGTTGGCGCCACGATTGTAATGAGGGCCAATATTTTTAACAGCCTTCACATGATTCTTTTTGGATGTATGTTCTTTTTACATTATTGCATGTTTGAGATCATTTTTTATATCCACAAACATATTATGAGTGGAAACCCAATGGTCTTTGTCTTTGGGTGCAAAAGTCCAGATATTTCCCAAAACTCCCACCAGGGTCTATAAAGGGGCCAGCCTCAATGGCCCTTTGAGGGACCCACTGGTCCTGGGGTTAACTGGTGCAGAGTCCTTGGTCGTTTTGGACATCAGGAGGTGTGGTGGGGCGTGATATTGGGCGGGATAGTACAGAGGCGCGGACTCAGTTTCGTAAGGGTGTGTAAGGCCGAAGCCGGGGTTTATTTTATTATAAAGAAAAATGTTAAAAAAAAACAAAAATAGGATCTGTTCTTCTCCTTAGTCTTTTCTCCGGGGAATCTCTGTTTTACGTGGGAGGTGGTTGGTGCAGGTCCTCAATATCTCCTTCTGTCCTTTCTTGTAGGGATGGGCTGCTGCCGGCTTCTTCCTGGGCGCCCGGACAGGCTTCGGTAAGTGGTACGGTAAGTTTATTATCTTGGTTATCGTATTAGTATAAGGGAGGTTTGTGAGGGAAGGAACAACAGGGGTTGGTGATGTAATGGGGTTCGGGTCAGAAAAAGAGAGAAAACAGAAAACCTGGGTGATGGCCGGAAATGTGACAGGGTAGTGTAGGGCGGTTGACGTGCTCTGTGACCCCGAGTCCTCAGTTCCCCAGCCCAAGCTGCCCTATTCCCCTTACACCCTCCCCAGTTCCTTCTCCCTCCTTTCTCCTCCCTCCTACCCCTTTTGTGCATGTGCCCCTGAATAAGCCCCGTACCTTGGTTAGCCACGACCCTCCTGGGTCGTGGCAGGATTCCACGTCCTCTCTGGCGGTTTCCCTCACTCTGGTGTGGGCGTAGGCCTTCTGCTCTCTCTTCCTTGATTCGGCCGCCGGCGGTTCCACGTCCTTAAATTCCTCGGTCCTCGCGTCTTCTCCTCTTGTTTGCTCTCCTCTCGTCTCCTCTCTCGTTTGTTCTCCTCTCGTTTCCCTCCCCCTTACTGCTGCGGCGCCCGTCTTTATCCCGTCTCCTCCATTATCCGAGCCGACAACCCGGAAGTCTAGTTGCGCGCCACTGCGCGAGTCCCACGCGTCTCCATGACGACGCGTAATGGGGAGTGAAGAGAGACTCCCTCGACGCCAAGGCTGAATCTCAGTAGGCGAGGTGCATGACACCCGCCTACAGGAGGTTTATTCCAGTTGTCCATGGCTGTGGCAGTTCTAGGAATCCATCAGTGAAAAGCACAAATAGGGTTAACAGCCCCTCTCTCCTTTTAAAAGAGGGTGAAAAGCTCTAGAAGCCAAGTACCCCGGGGCAATTCTAGGGTGCCAAATCACCTTCTCAACCCTGTCCCAACCTTCTTGCACAGCGTGCTGGAACAGTTCAAGATGACTTCATCAAGGAGTCACTGGTCACATCTGCTCTTGAAGTATCAGCTCTGCCCCTCACTGACATCACTACCAGGGCCTTTCCTACCAAAGCTTTAAAGAGGAGCCCCTTCCTGTGTTGGCTCTAGTTGCCTGGGGTTCCATCTTTGTTCGTGACCCAGGCTGTCTCTATCCCTGCTATAGTAGGACAGGTAATTTACAGTTGCACATTTTCATCTACATTCATTATTCCTCATAAGCTGTGGGAAGCACTGTTAATTACTCCCTTTGTGTGAGGAGGCTTTTGTTCCTGTGGCTGGAGAGCAGAGTAATTAACTTGGCCAAGCAGAGTGACAAAAAGACAGAACTATGATGCTCAGCTGACATAAATAGGATAGTTCCAAATGACCCATAAGATGTACATGTATGTGAACATGTATGTGACCTGTGAATATGACTCGGTGAACCTTTGCCATCCCAGTTTTATACCTCAGGGAACTTTGTAGGCCTAAGGGAAGCAAAACTGCACTCTAATGCAGATTTCCCCCAAAATATGTATAATAAAGTGTCACTACAGACAAGACAGGAAATCACACTGACTTTACCTATAAGTACTCACTCATATTATAATACCTATCCCAGGTAAATATCTAACCCTGCAGATTCACCTCTGAACCAGGCTACCTGTGCACATTTACTGGACTGCACACAACAGTAATCTCACGCTTATAGCCCACACACATGCGCACATGCAAACATATGTTCATGTGTAACCAGTCAAGCGACCCTTTCCTAGATGAGCTGCAGCAGCCTTATCTAAAAAGGCGACACTGATGATAACCAAGCAACGTTCATTTATCGGGTGACAACCGAGTATGAGACACATTTAGAGAGATTTACCCACAGAAAAAAGTCCAGAACCGGGTGATTCAAAAAGCAAAAAATATGGGAGTATTAAACTGGTGAAACCCATTTTGCAATGTCTACCTATCTGTGTCTTCAGTCCGACTGTTCAATACTTTTATCCCAGCCTTAATATTGCACACTATGGTTAGCCCTGTAGTAATTCCTGGATCGGCTGAACAAAATACCTCATGAAACGTATTCATCTTTAAGAACATCAAAGCTTCTGATTAAATGAAATGTAGCTTTTGGAATAAAATTATTTGCCAGTGAGTAGAGTTGAGGTACTTTTCCTTTATCTTGGCCTTGACCCTGCCCACTCCCACCCCAACCCCTGCATCACCCATTAACCCAGCAAGACGAAACAAAATATTTAAAATGTGTGGTCTAGATTAAGGAGGACTAACTTTTTTGGGGGGGTTGTCCAATGCTCATCTATATACCCCAGTGCACTCCCCATCCTAGAGACCCCTCCCTAATCCTTCTTGGCACTCCTAGCTGGTGACATGGGCCCTTCAACATCTGCCACAACCCATGCCCCTGTAAACTGCACATATAACAGAGTCACTTATTAAATGGTTTACCTCTTCACCCTTCTGCATCTGTTTTGTTGTGTCACATAATTTTACAGCATTTCTGGAAACCTACGTTGCACTGTGGACTCAAAGTTTTCAGCTCCTCCATTCATTGCCCCAGAGTCTATTGTTGATCTTCTGTAAATCTACATACGTCTGCTTGAATTTGTAATGGAAAGGCCTATATCTGGATGCTCTTAGCTTTAAGAGATTTAGGGCCCAGTTCTGATTTTGGCGGTCCGACTGCCGGACCGCAGTTGAAGCGGTTGGGAGAAAGGCACCAAGCTGGTGCTATCCTGACCACTGCATTACGACACTACCGCTGGACTGGCAGTGTGTCTGGGCAGTGGGACTGCAGTGGCATACTTCGGCTCATAAAGTGATCCTGAAGCACATGCAGCCACAGTGCGGCACCAGGCGCACCTCAGGCACACAGTTGCCATGCACAATGTTGTGCATGGCAAATGGTGTGCACTGACAGTGCAGTCATACTGGGGCACAATAAGTGCCCGCCAGCCACATTGTCCAATGGGTTTAAAAGTGCCCTAGACACTACCAGAGTTTGGTCTAAGTGGTCTGTACAATATTATTGTCAATTAAAATAGGGGAGATAAAGTAAATGTAAGCTAATCTAGGAACTGGTCAGAGTAAGCCAAATCAGAGTGCATCTCTTCAGCAGAAACACTAATTTTTGGGGCCACCCTTGAGAAAGACATTGAGAAGATGTCTTAGAAATTCTTTGCCCTTTTAACAGGGCTTTTTTCACTTATAAGAGCCCAAGGGTATTTTCTGTGTCTGAAACTGCTTCACACTTTGCTTCTACTCCAGTGGCTTAAACCACAAGACTGAGATGTACGCTGTGACAGGGTCTGAGGCCTATTTGTTTTATCAGAAGAGCCTGGGTTCAGGTCTTTTTTCAGCAGATATTGCTGCATATTTCCCTGACTATGACTGTCACTCAGCTGATGTTTTCTACTTTTCACACTTCTTCCAATGCACTAACTCTGCCCAAAGGCATTATTAACACAATGGGGGTCATTACGACCCTGGCGGTCATGGACCGCCAGGGCCGGGGACCGCGGATGCACCGCCAACAGGCTGGCGGTGCATCCAGGCCAATTCTGACCGCAGCGGTAAAGCCGCAGTCAGAAAAGGGAAACCGGCGGTTTTCCGCCGGTTTTCCCCTGGCCTGAGGAAGCGCCGCCATGGGGATTCCGACCCCCTTACCGCCAGCCTGGTTCTGGCGGTTTTGACCGCCAGAACCTGGTTGGCGGTAACGGGTGTCGTGGGGCCCCTGGGGGCCCCTGCAGTGCCCATGCCAATGGCATGGGCACTGCAGGGGCCCCCTAACAGGGCCCCACCAAGATTTTCAGTGTCTGCATAGCAGACACTGAAAATCGCGACGGTGCAACTGCACCCGTCGCACCCTTTCCACTCCGCCGGCTCCATTCAGAGCCGGCATCCTCGTGGAAGGGGGTTTCCCGCTGGGCGGGCGGGCGGCCTTCTGGCGGTCGCCCGCCCGCCCAGCGGGAAACTCAGAATTACTGCGGCGGTCTTTTGACCGCGCAGCGGTATTCTGACGGCGGTACTTTGGCAGGCGGCCTCTGCCGCCCACCAAAGTCAGAATGACCCCCAATGTTCTTTAAGTTGCCTGAGAACTAGCAGGAGCTCATGAAGGCTTTACATTTTGCCACTAAACCAAGGTAGCTAAGAGAGGAAAAAATTGAAATATATTTGCTTCAGAGAATTGATTAATCCGAGACAGATGTGTCAGTTTCATGCTTCACTACCTTCTTAACTTCTACGAAGCATATGCTGGATGCAGACAAAGGGCCTCATTACGAGTTTGGCCATCTGTGCACCACCATGGCAGCGGTGATGGTCCGACCCCCATCAGCTTGGCGGTCTGACTACTGTATTATGAGATGTGTTCCTATGGAGCAAAGATCACTGTGGTTACTCTGGCACCTCAAGGCTGTGCAGATCTCATTGTGACATGGCAGGACAAACAGGCTGACGGAGCCTGTGTTGCTGTCAGACAAATTGTGATGTTGCACATCGCCAATGTGACCGTAGCAGTCCAACCACCATGTCCCAGCAGGTGGAAATGGGGAGCATAAAGGGAGCAACTCACCTGTAGGCAGCGTTAAACATCCTGTGCTACCATGGAGCCCATAACACACGTCCCGCCACTGTTGTTGCTCATCGCAGGTGCAAAAAATCCATGCAGCCATGGATGCAAATGATGGTAAGTACAAACACCCACATGTGTCATTACGCTGAACAATGGATTATTGCGTTATCATCCTTATGATATGGGGGTTAATCTACGGGCACCAAGTACATTTGTCATTATGTACACAGCCAGAGTTATTCACAAAGAAGGACGCACTCACAGTCATTAAATGCCCCATTTGGGCAGGTCACTCACACTGCACTGCCACACTACATAAAAACACACATCTGCACACCTTAGGCACAGGGACAATGACGTGTATACAACATTGTGCCACACAATACCAACACAGCAACATCACATCTACCAATACAACTGACACCCTCATATTGCACACATCCCATGGACTGTTGTCAGATTCAACACACATCTGTATGGATGTGTCAAAGAACACACACATCCCTCCCATGAAACATCCCTGTAATGGACCCACACATCACCCACATTGCAACACAATGGAAGGACAATGGGGTGCATGACAGTCAGAGAGCAAATATCCAAAGTTGACTATGAAGCCAACACCTGCACAATAGGAATGAGGGCATCAGTAACACTTGGGGAAGGATGCTGCACTGGTACACACAACACTAAAACAATATTTGCACAGGAACTGGCCCTGCTTGTATCTCAGGGACAAACAATGCTAAAGCCAAGTGACATGCCTATCTGCAGAATGTGCATGGGAGATGGATCTAGATAACGTAGCTGTAAGTTACACACAGCAAAATGGACACATGCCCAGTCAAATGCAAAAGAAGCTACCACAACTGAACACCCCCATGACTGCACAAAGAAAACTCAAGCTACCACATATGAGACCAATATGCAATCCATATCAGGGGGACAAGTCTAGTGCCATACATGCTGACATTGGACACACAAGAGGAAATACCATACCAAACAGAACACAGTGCAATAACACCACAATTGCATTAACAAACACATATCTATACAGTCAAAATCTACCCTTTGTCCTGGGTGACATCAGCACTCCCAAACAAGTCAGATGTTCATAAAAACAGCAAATTGATCAACAAACAAGCTGAAATACACACAACTGTAGGTAAACAACACAAATTAATCAGGAACAACAAAAAGGTAGAAAAGGAATTACAGGACAAATGTGTACCCAACAAAACAACAACTTGGGTTTATTGAAGTGGAAATGCATAATAGCAAAGGCCATTGGCCAGTCTGTTTGTAAGTCTCTGCACAGTACTGTGCCCACACTTTACTCCTATCACTGCCAGGGATTTGGAGATTTAGGGAGTGGTTGTCTGGTGTGTGGGTGTAGATGTCTTGGGTGTGCGCTCGTGTGAGTTATGTTTTTGTTTGGGTGAGGTCTGTTGCATGTGTGAGTGTGGGCATTTGCACATCTTGAGGGGCTGGGTGATGGAGTGGTGGATGTTTGTGTGTCTGCTGGGGTGGTGTCTGTAGACATGATAGATGTGTCTGTCTGTGTGTCTGTTGGGGTGGTGTCTGTGGGCATGGTGGATATGGTGGGTGTTTGTGTGTCTGATGGGATGGTGTCTGTGGGTATGGTCGGTGTGGTGAATGTGTCACTGGTTGTAGTGGTGGTACCTGTGAGTCTGCTGGATGTGGTTTGTGGGTCAGTGGGGGTGCTTGGAGAGTCTACTGAAGGGGTGACTGATGTGTTTGTGGGCGTATGTTGAGTGTCGGCGTGCCGGTGTGTCTTGTGGTGTTTGTGTGCTGTTGTGTGTGTTGAGGTGGGTGCGTGCAGGTGCGTCTGTGTGCTTAGGATAGGTAGGGGGATTTGGATTGGGAAGAGGGAGGTGGAGGGGGTTGAATGGGGGTAACTGGCTGCCATCTGTGAGGGGCCAGAGTCAATAGCCTCCTCACTCAGGGCAGCAGGGGAAACAGGGGCTGGTGTCGAAGTGCCTGAAGCAAAGGAGATGCCCATCCACTTGGAGCAGCCATGGCAAACTGGGTTGGGAGCAACAGGGAGGGTAACAATAGAACTGGGGGTGGTGGACAAAGACGGTACAGGAGCATGTCCCGATGGGTTCCCCCACCACTAGGGAGTGGCCACTGGAGGTTGAATCCAATGATGAGGATACTCCCCTCACTCTTCAGGCTACTGGGCCCCTCTGTGTCGGTGGTGTCTTGACTGGAGGTACTGTGACCAGATGCTTCCCCACTTGGTGGTATCCTGTCTCCTTCTCTTGCCTGGAATGATGCTGAAAATACAAAGAGAAAAAGGACCCTCACATATTTCTGATCACACTTGAACAACAGCTCTGATTAGCAAACAATACCATGATGTCAAGTAGGCCCCAGCATCAAACTCTACCAAAGTGGCCCTTACATGTACCATACCACATGCATTCATGCCATCTGAAGTGTCAACAGTTGCCCAGAGAAAAATGAGGATCTCAGACAACTACAATTCCATTACTGAAGTTGTGTAATCACAGTAACCATTGAACAAGTAGGAGACCATATCACCTTCAATGCTTTGCCTCATGGAGCATACCTGTTACCTGTTGTCATACAATAGTAGCCCAAAGGAAGTTAATTCCCACAAATCCCACACAAAGGCCCTCATTACAACCCTGGCGGTCGGTGTTAAAGTGGCAGTAATACCACCAACAGGCTGGCGGTTAAAAAAATTTAATCACGACCATGGCGGAAACCACCAACACAGACAGCCACTTTAACACTCCGACTGCCACGGCGGTAGAAATAAACACTGCGGCGGAAACCGCCATCATCCGCCACCTTTTCCAACACCATCAAAAGCACGGTGGAAACAGTACTTGGAACGGAAACCACTCACCTCTCGACACCCAACGAGGAACCAGTATGCCATGGAGCCGAGTTACAGGTCCTGCCCATGTTGGTTTACCTCATCTTCTACCAGGAGCAGCAAAGACGCCGGCGACGACCACAGTAAGTACTGCACCTAGCACACAGGGGAGGGGGGAGGAAAGAGAGAGTGACACACACATGCAACACCCCCACCCCCACCCTCACCCACAACAACATACACACAAATACATGCAGCAACATTACATTCACACCCCATCACCCCCTGGAAGAACGCAAGGACAAAATGAAATGATTGTAACGAGTGTAATAATCGAAAACTCAGATAGGCCAAGATAAATTTAAATCATCAGTATATACAAATATGTACAGCAACTACACAAGTCCGGATAGTGTTCCAATCATTGTCCGTGGACCAGTGGTTCCAAAATGCATGGGTGAAGCTCACACATAGAGGAGCGACTTCTGACCTGTTTTTGGTCTAGAGCGCGCCCCCCATGTCCGCAGCACCACCTTGCTGTCTCGTGCCCCTGAGCCCCGCCCACGCTGCTGCTAGCGTGTTCGAGGCCCTCCTCCACCCGCAGGCATCCTCCTGCGCCTCATCCCTGGTGTTTAGTGGGCTCTGGTAAGCTTCGCTAGACCCGTGTGCTCTCTACTGCTTTTCGCCGTATCTGTAAGTGTTTTCTACTTTTCAGCGCCTTCCCTCCTTGCGCTCTTGCCCCCATTTGTGCCCCCTCTGATTGCTGTATTCCGATTGTATTTTGTGCCATTTACCGTATTTTGTGACTGTTTTTGACTTGTGCCTTATTTTTGTCATTTTGTGCCTTGTTTAACCTGGTTTCGCCCCTTAGGCGCTCCCCCTTGCCGCATCCCCTGCCGCTGCCTCCCTGCGGCCCCGCCCCCCTCGTGCCCCCATTCACCGCTCCCTCCCGCCTCCCAGCTGCTCCTCCCTTCCTAATGGCTGGCGCTGTGCGTCGCGGGTCAGCGACCTCTGACCTGTTTTTGGTCTAGAGCTCGCCCCCCACGTCCACAGCACCACCTTGCTGTCTTGTGCCACTGACCCCCGCCCACGCTGCTGCTAGCGTGTTCGAGGCCCTCCTCCACCCGCAGGCATCCTCCTGCGCCTCATCCCTGGTGTCTAGTGGGCTCTGGTAAGCTTCGCTAGACCCGTGTGCTCTCTGACGCTTTTCGCCGTATCTGTAAGTGTTTTCTACTTTTCAGCGCCTTGCCTCCTTGCGCTCTTGCCTCCATTTGTGCCCCCTCTGATTGCTGTATTCCGATTGTATTTTGTGCCATTTACCGTATTTTGTGACTGTTTTTGACTTGTGACTTATTTTTGTCATTTTGTGCCTTGTTTAACCTGGTTTCGCCCCTTAGGGGCTCCCCCTTGCCGCTTCCCCTGGCGCTGCCTCCCTGCGGCCCCGCCCCATTCCACGCTCCCTCCAGCCTCCCGCCTCCCAGCTGCTCCTCCCTCCCCCCCTCCCTTCTTAATTGCTGGCGCTGTGCGTCGCGGGTGAGCGACCTCTGACCTGTTTTTGGTCTAGAGCTCGCCCCCACGTCTGCAGCACCACCTTGCTGTCTCGTGCCCCTGACCCCCGCCCACGCTGCTGCTAGCATGTTCGAGGCACTCCTCCACCCGCAGGCATCCTCCTGCGCCTCATCCCTGGTGTCTAGTGGGCTCTGGAAAGCTTTGCTAGACCGGTGTGCTCTCTGACGCTTTTCGCTGTATCTGTCAGTGTTTTCTACTTTTCAACGCCTTGCCTCCTTGCGCTCTTGCCCCCATTTGTGCCCCCTCTGATTGCTGTATTCTGATTGTATTTTGTGCCATTTACCGTATTTTGTGACTGTTTTTGACTTGTGCCTTATTTTTGTCATTTTGTGCCTTGTTTAACCTGGTTTCGCCCCTTAGGCGCTCCCGCTTGCCGCTTCCCCTGCCGCTGCCTCCCTGCGGCCCGCCCCCCTCGCACCCCCATTCGCCGCTCCCTTCCACCTCCCGCCTCCCAGCTGCTCCTCCCTACCCCCTCCCTTCTTAATGGCTGGGGCTGCGCGTCGTGGGTGAGCGACCTCTGATCTGTTTTTGGTCTAGAGCTCGCCCCCCACGTCCGCAGCACCACCTTGCTGTCTCGTGCCACTGACCCCCGCCCACGCTGCTGCTAGCGTGTTCGAGGCCCTCCTCCACCCGCAGGCATCCTCCTGCGCCTCATCCCTGGTGTCTAGTGGGCTCTGGTAAGCTTCGCTAGACCCGTGTGCTCTCTGCCGCTTTTCACCGTTTCTGTAAGTGTTTTCTACTTTTCAGCGCCTTGCCTCCTTGCGCTCTTGCCCCCATTTGTGCCCCCTCTGATTGCTGTATTCCGATTGTATTTTGTGCCATTTACCGTATTTTGTGACTGTTTTTGACTTGTGCCTTATTTTTGTCATTTTGTGCCTTGTTTAACCTGGTTTCGCCCCTTAGGCGCTCCCCCTTGCCGCTTCCCCTGCCGCTGCCTCCCTGCGGCCCACCCCCCTCGTGCCCCCATTCGCCGCTCCCTCCCGCCTCCCGCCTCCCAGCTGCTCCTCCCTCCCCCCTCCCTTCTTAATGGCTGGCGCTGCGCGTCGCGGGTGAGCGACCTCTGACCTGTTTTTGGTCTAGAGCTCGCCCCCCACGTCCGCAGCACCTCCTTGCTGTCTCGTGCCCCTGACCCCCGCCCACACTGCAACTAGCGTGTTCGAGGCCCTCCTCCACCCGCAGGCATCCTCCTGCGCCTCATCCCTGGTGTCTAGTGGGCTCTTTAAGCTTCGCTAGACCTGTGTGCTCTCTGACGCTTTTCGTCGTAT
The DNA here is from genome assembly GCF_031143425.1 of Pleurodeles waltl. Taxonomy (NCBI): domain Eukaryota; kingdom Metazoa; phylum Chordata; class Amphibia; order Caudata; family Salamandridae; genus Pleurodeles; species Pleurodeles waltl. The sequence goes on from NC_090443.1 coordinate 790,230,464, forward strand.
CTGTAAGTGTTTTCTACTTTTCAGCGCCTTGCCTCCTTGCATTCTTGCCCCCATTTGTGCCCCCTCTGATTGCTGTATTCCGATTGTATTTTGAGCAATTTACCGTATTTTGTGACTGTTTTTGACTTGTGCTTTATTTTTGTCATTTTGTGCCTTGTTTAACCTGGTTTCGCCCCTTAGGCGCTCCCCCTTGCCGCTTCCCCTGCCGCTGCCTCCCTGCGGCCCCCCCCCCTCGTGCCCCCATTCGCTGCTCCCTCCCACCTCCCGCCTCCCAGCTGCTCCTCCCTCCCCCCCTCACTTCTTAATGGCTGGCGCTGCGTGTCGCGGGTGAGCGACCTCTGACCTGTTTTTGGTATAGTGCTCGCCCCCCCACGTCCGCAGCACCACCTTGAGGTCTCCTGCCCCTGACCCCCGCCCACACTGCTGCCAGCGTGTTCGAGGGCCTCCTCCACCCGCAGGCATCCTCCTGTGCCTCTTCCCTGGTGTCTAGTGGACTCTGGTAAGCTTCGCTAGACCCGTGTGCTCTCTGCCGCTTTTCGCCGTATCTGTGAGTGTTTTCTACTTTTCAGCACCTTGCCTCCTTGCGCTCTTGCCCCCATTTGTGCCCCCTCTGATTGCTGTATTCCGATTGCATTTTGTGCCATTTACCGTATTTTGTGACTGTTTTTGACTTGTGCCTTATTTTTGTCATTTTGTGCCTTGTTTAACCTGGTTTCGCCCCTTAGGCGCTCCCACTTGCCGCTTCCCCTGCCGCTGCCTCCCTGCGGCCACGCCCCCCTCATGCCCCCATTCGCCGCTCCCTCCCGCCTCCCACCTCCCAGCTGCTCCTCCCTCCCCCCTCCCTCCTTATTGGCCGGCGCTGCACATCGTGGGTGAGCGACCTCTGACCTGTTTTTGGTCTAGAGCTCGCCCCCCACGTCCGCAGCACCACCTTGCTGTCTCGTGCCCCTGATCCACGCCTACGCTGCTGCTAGCGTGTTTGAGGCCCTCCTCCACCCGCAGGCATCCTCCTGCGCCTCATCCCTGGTGTCTAGTGGGCTCTGGTAAGCTTCGCTAGACCCGTGTGCTCTCTGCCGCTTTTCGCCGTATCTGTAAGTGTTTTCTACTTTTCAGCGCCTTGCCTCCTTGCGCTCTTGCCCCTATTTGTGCCCCCTCTGATTGCTGTATTCTGATTGTATTTTGTGCCATTTAGCGTATTTTGTGACTGTTTTTGACTTGTGCCTTATTTTTGTCATTTTGTGCCTTGTTTAATCTGGTTTCGCCCCTTAGGCGCTCCCCCTTGCCGCTTCCCCTGCCGCTGCCTCCCTGCGGCCCCGCCCCCTCACGCCCCCATTCGCCGCTCCCTCCCGCCTCCCAGCTGCTCCTCCCTCCCCCCTCCCTTCTTAATGGCTGGCGCTGCGCGTCGCGGGTGAGCGACCTCTGACCTGTTTTTGGTCTAGAGCTCGCCCCCCACGTCCGCAGCACCACTTTGCTGTCTCGTGCCCCTGACCCCCACCCACGCTGCTGCTAGCGTGTTCGAGGCCCTCCTCCACCCGCAGGCATCCTCCTGCGCCTCATCCCTGGTGTCTAGTGGGCTCTGGTAAGCTTCGCTAGACCCGTGTGCTCTCTGCTGCTTTTCGTCATATCTGTAAGTGTTTTCTACTTTTCAGCGCCTTGCCTCCTTGCGCTCTTGCCCCCATTTGTGCCCCCTCTGATTGCTGTATTCCGATTGTATTTTGTGCCATTTACCGTATTTTGCGACTGTTTTTGACTTGTGCCTTATTTTTGTCATTTTGTGCCTTGTTTAACCTGATTTCGCCCCTTAAGCGCTCCCCCTTGCCGCTTCCCCTGCCGCTGCCTCCCTGCGGCCCCGCCCCCCTCGTGCCCCCATTCGCCGCCCCCTCCCGCCTCCCAGCTGCTCCTCCCTCCCCCCTTCCTTCTTAATGGCTGGCGCTGCGCGTCGCAGGTGAGCGACCTCTGACCTGTTTTTGGTCTAGAGCTCGCCCCCCACGTCCGCAGCACCACCTTGCTGTCTCGTGCCCCTGACCCCCGCCTACACTGCTGCTAGCGTGTTCGAGGCCCTCCTCCACCCGCAGGCATCCTCCTGTGCCACATCCCTGGTGTCTAGTGGGCTCTGGTAAGCTACGCTAGACCCGTGTGCTCTCTGCCGCTTTTCGTCGTATCTGTAAGTGTTTTCTACTTTTCAGCGCCTTGCCTCCTTGCGCTCTTGCCCCCATTTGTGCCCCCTCTGATTGCTGTATTCCGATTGTATTTTGTGCCATTTACCGTATTTTGTGACTGTTTTTGACTTGTGCCTTATTTTTGTCATTTTGTGCCTTGTTTAACCTGGTTTCGCCCCTTAGGTGCTCCCCCTTGCCGCTTCCCCTGCCGCTGCCTCCTTGAGGCCCCGCCCCCCTCGTGCCCCCATTCGCCGCTCCCCTCCCGCCTCCCAGCTGCTCCTCCCTGCCCCCTCCCTTCTTAATGGCTGGCGCTGCGCGACGCAGGTAAGCGACCTCTGACCTGTTTTTGGTCTAG